>NC_045959.1:69214579-69530467 GCF_010909765.2 Amblyraja radiata | reverse complement strand
TTAGTGTGGGAGGAAACCGGAGCACTCAATGCTCTATAAGGCGCTGGTAGGGCCACATTTGGAATATTGTGAGTAATTTTGGGCACCATATCTGAGGGAGGATGTGCTGGCTGTGGAGAGGGTCCAGAGGAGGTTTACAAGAATGATCCCAGGAATTAGTAGGTTAACCTATGATGAGCGTTTGTCACCACTGGGCTTGTACTCACTGGAGTTTAGAAGAATGAGGGGGGACCTCATTGAAACATACAGAATAGTGAAAGGCTTGGATAGAGTGAATGTGCAGAGGATGTTTCCATTAGTGGGAAAGTCTAGAACTCGAGGTCATAGCCTCAGAATTAAAGGATGTCCTTTTAGGAAGGAGATGAGGAGACAATTATTTTGTCAGAGGGTGGTGAACCTGTGGAATTCTTTGCCACAGAGGATGTGGAGGCCGTCAGTGGATTTTTAAGGCAGCGATAGATAGATACTTGATTAGTACAGGTGTCAGAGGTTATGGGGAGAAGGCAGGAGAATGGAGTTAGGCGGGAGCGGTCGATCAGCCATGAATGAATGAATGGTGGAATAGACTTGTTGGGCTGAATGGGCTAATTCCACTACTCCTTATGACCTGGAGAAAACCCAAAGTACTGGAGTAATTCAGCAGGTCAGGCAGCATTTCTGGAGAACATGGGTTTGTCACGTTTTGGCTTGAGATCATTCTTCAGCATCATCACCACATTATTTACATATGATGTACCACATCCTCCACGTTAGTCAAGGAGGCAGCTACACATGCACCATGATGTCAGTTTATGGCCCAACTGTAGTAGAGGTTTATGCTGAAGAAGGTCATTGTGAGCGACGGGGAATGCAGTTTAAAGAAAATTTGACTGACCAAGTGAAGGTTCAGGGATTTCAGTACATGGGGCAATCTATCAGTGGGTCATTATGGAGTTCATATTTACACCTTAATACAAACCATCTTGCTGCAGGTCCCGTTCAAAGCCCCCACAACTGGTCCTGCTCCTCTCCATCCAAATTTTAAACTGTCATTAGTGTGTAGCATAGTGCTAATGTATGGGGATCGCTGGTCTGCGCAGACTCAGTGGGCCGAAGGGCCTGATTCTGTATCTCCAACGTCTCTAAAGTCTAACAGTTAGTAGAAAAGATTTTTGTGCTCAAAAATACGCAAGACTGTTTCCAAAGTACATGATGCATGACATCTTGAGCCTCATTTGCAACAGAGTATTGGAATGGATGAACAATGCGTAAATATTACAGTGAGCCTCCAGTCCAACATGACTTGTCTTTCCTGGCAAGGAATACGTTTCCAATTATTTTGTGAGTAATTTGATCAGGGTATATCAATGAATCTAATGAAACAATGAAAAATGGAGTGTGATTTTTACAGTCATTCTAAGGGAGTAAAAATTGTATTTTGCTACAAATAGAAGTCTAGACACTTGAAAAATCACTTGAAAAATAATTAACATTTTCAAGTGATTTTTAGAAAAATGACACAAAGCTGGGATAACAATGGGTCAGACAGCATCTCTGGAGAAAAATAGTTGACTTTTAGCTTTGAGACCCTTCTTCCTTGTTGTATACCAAATTCTCAGCTAACATACAGCATACTTCAAGGAACTACTTTCAAGCCCTAGAAATGAAAATTGGTTAAATTTCCTGATCAAACTCGGATAAATACATCACAGTCCTGAAAAGCCACATATTATTTTTCTCCAGAGATGACGCCTGACCGGCTGAGTTATTCCAGCTTTTTGTGTCTATCTTCGGTATAAACCAGCAGCTGCAGTTCCTTCCTAGACTTTTTGAATAAATTTGGCCTTGCGAGGAAGAAAGTGACATCAAGCACAATTTGTGCAATTGCATCCGGAGCAGAATTTCTAACCCAATGTGGGGGAACGAGACCTTCCTCCATTTGTACATTGACCACTGGGTGGCACCATCAATGGCTGCCTCACCAACAGTCTGTCTGTCCTTTCCTTCTTTGTGTTTTAATAGCATGTGTTAAATGTATGTTTTTTGTGTTCTTTAGCTTATTTTATGTGGGAGTGCTGGGAGAAACTTTTTCTAATCTCTTATCGCGAGAGATATGCGATTTTTTTCCGTATAGTATCTCCATCCGCATTGCGGCCTAAGTTCGACCGCTGGGTGCGGCAGCTTTGATCGCACCGACGGATGGTTCGACTGCCCCGACCGAGGAAGAAGATTGGACTTTTTTGCCTTCCATCACAGTGAGGAATCCACTGTGGTGGATGTTTATGGTAACTTTTATGTAGTTGTATGCTTCTTTTTTCGTATGGCTCTATGGCAATCCACACATCACTGTACCTTAATTGGTACGTGATAATAAATGACCTTTGAAATCTTTGAATGAATGTAGGAAACTAACAAGCAAATCTGCATTTGCTGCTTCCACACTGTGAAGGACTGATCCTGAGCTCAGAGAATTCAGAATTGCCCCTTTGTGCCTTCATGGTGGAAATTAATTTGAGAAATGGAGCACTTGTGATGTTGGATATATCCTTTTCAGTACAGCATTATGGCATGCAAAGGCAGAGTAAGACCATCTACTGAATACATTGATCGAAGGTACACTCAAAACATAATCTGAAATTGTATGTTTAAAGAGACCACTTTTAGACTGCACTAAATAGAGGTGGCTATCACTTAACAATGAATGGATTATATGTCAACATACTTGCTCCTGGTTTATTTCTTTTTGACATTTGAAGGTTAAAACTGCACTGTGCATAGATCTTCAGGAGATGAGCTGTTAGAAAATAAAACAAGGCTTGAAACACATTGTTTTTCCTATTGGCTCATGCTTCGAGTTCTGCACCTTGAATTGAGCATCATGTGGGATGATGCTCATGAGATACAAACTTGCAACATGCTTTTCACACCAGCTGCCATTGAAATGCCTGCTGCTGTCAAATCCAGGCAGATTAGACATCCTCTGTTCAACCAGAATGCCAATGTTTGCATCCTTCATCTGTCTTCTCTTTACCCTTTCATACTTCTGAATTATTTTGGCATCCCAAAGTTTAAAATGGCAGATACATACTTGAATGTCCAATAACAACTGTCAAACTCAACCTATTTATATATTTTTATGGTTAATTTATATTGCTGTGTCTCAGTATGGTAAATGGGATTAGACAACCATATCTTCCAAATTAACCAGTTCTTGTTATCTCCACAGTTCCCCATCTTGAACACTTCAGAAGGGAACCTACAATGTCAATGTTTCACTCAACTTGCTTCGTAAGATGTGGTGTATCTTCACTTTCAAAAAGCCTTTGACAAGGTCCCACACAAGAGATCATTGTGCAGAATTAGAGCACATGGCATTGGGGGTAGGGTATTGACATGGTTAGAGAACTGATTGGCAGACACAAAGCAAAGAGTAGGAATTAACGGGTCCTTTCCAGAATGGCAGGCAGTGACTAGTGGGGTGCCGCAAGGCTGGGACCTCAGTTATTTACAATATATAACAATTTAATTGAATTGAATACATTTTATTAGCCAAGTATGTATACATACAAGGAATTTACCTTGGTGCTTTGCTTGCAAGTAACAACATGATATACAGTAAACAATTAAGAATAAAACATTATAATTTAAACACGTGAAGAATTAAATAAAATACCAAAGCAAAAGGAGGCTACAGACTTTTGGTTGTTGAGTAGAGCTACTGTTTGTGGAAAAAAAGCTGTTTTTATGTCAGGCTGTGGCAGCTTTGACAGTCCGGAGTCGCCTTCCAGAGGGAAGTGCTTCAGAGAGATTGTGGCCAGAGTGAGAGGGGTCAGAGATGATCTTGCCCGCTCTTTTCCTCACCCTTGCAGTGTACAGTTCGTCAATGGGGGGAAGGTTGCAGCCAATAACCTTCTCGGCAGATCGAACGATGCTCTGCAATCTCTGGATGCCATGCTTGGTGGCTGAGCCAAACCAGACCATGATTACGGCACGCAATGTCCAGAATAAGCCCATCCAGTGAATAACATTGATAGAAGATACACTTAACACATGATGGGAACCTGTGTTAAAAGAGACCACTTTTAGTCTGCACGAAATAGAGGTTGATATCACTAACAATGAATGGATTATATATCAACACAGCTGGCTCCGGGTTTATTTCTTCTTGACATTTGAAGGTTAATGCGTAGATTGTCAGGACATGAGCTGTGAGAAAATAAAACAAGGCTTGAAATGCATTCTTTTTTTTAATTGGCTTATGTCTCAAGTTCTGCACCTTGAATTGAGCATCATGTGGGATAATGTACATGAGATACAAACTAGTAACATGGTTTTCACACCTGCTGACATTCAATTGCCTGCTGTTCTTAAATTCTGGCAGATTAAGTCATCCCCTGTTCAACCAGAATGCCAGTGTTTCCCTCCTCCATCTGTTTTCTCTTTACCCTTTCATATTTCAGATTTATTTAGGCATCCAAAAGTTTCATCTGACAGACATACACTTGAATGTCCAGTCACAACTGTCAAACTCAACCTCTATATTTTTATGGCTGATTTATCATAAGATCATATAATTGAGATGGACACCTGTAACTTGTCCTGCAATTCAAACATGATAATTTGTGATACTGCAGATTGTTACAGCCTCACCAATATCCCACTTCTTTGTATTATATGTGCTCATCAGTCTCAGTATCCTCAAGAGTGTAGAGTGTTTTATTGTCATATGCCCCAAAATGGAACAATGAAATTCTTACTTGCAGCAGCACAACAGATATGTAAACATATTACTCTGTAAGAAGGGTCTCGACCTGAAACGTCACCCATTCCTTCTCTCCAGGGATGCTGCCTGTCCTGCTGAGTTACTCTAGCATTTTGTGTCTTACACTGTAAACCCCATAACAAAAAATAGTTCAGTATATATAAAATGGACAAATACTCTCTCTTTCTCATGTGAGAGTACATTGACTGACGAACACTTACAAGAACACATTTCTCATGTTGTATGAACTATTCAGTTTTGCAATTAATTATTAAAATACAAACCATAATTCTGCTTTTGTTTCACCTGCTGTCCCTTCAGATTTTCTTCCAACCTAGACTGTATAAACTCAGGTATGGTACTGCAAATAATTTGAAAGTGAACCTGCCTGAATAGTGATTTATGATTAGACTTTATTAACCACAGAAAACATGTCGCTGTATGAAACAGAAAATTAATGAAAGCGCATGCCATTGCAACCCAAAAATCACTTGAAGTCATTTTGAACATAATTCATCTAAGATTCATCCTCTTGGGATTTTGGGCATTGCTATTATTTGTGCACTCTTCAGGCATTCACTAGATGTGGACCACTTGTGTTTTCCTTTGTGAAAAAGGTGTAAATCCACATTTGAACAATTTAAATGGGGACACTTTAAGACTTTACTCAGAAACTCTTTTGGAACCTTATCTTCCTGATTTTTAGTTTTAGTTTAGAGATACAGCACGGAAATAGGCCTTTCGGCCCATCGGGTCCGCACAGACCAGCGATCCCCGAACATTAACACTATTCTACACCCACTAGAGACAATTTTAAAAAACATTTACCAAGCCTATTAACCTACAAACCTGTACGTCTTTGGAGTGTGGGAGGAAACCAAAGATCTCGCAGGTCATGGGGAGAATGTACAAACTCCGTACAGACAGCACCTGCACCTGTAGTCGGGATCGAACCCGGGTCTCCGGCGCTGTAATGCAGCAACTCCACCGCTGCACCACCGTGACCGCCAATTGTTATCTCAGCAATTATTATAGATGGGATTGGAAAACATCTCGTCTAAACTCTCGAAAATAACATTCTCATTACCAACATCCATATCTTTGAATGTTGGTCTAGATAAAGGATGGGCAATTACATTTTGTTTTGGAGGTCAAGATAATTTTGGATCCAATGTCTTCAGTTTATTTAGCTAATCCTTGCCTACTGATAAGTATTCTGTGTAATTAGCCAAAGCTTTTGGCAATTCTAACCATTGGCCATTATAATTTATGATGCATTGCATTTGATCTCTTACTTACAGTAGTCCATCTGAATAAGTCCTAACACTAACTAGTTCTTCTATCAAAAGAATTTTCACCCATTATAAAACAATTCTCTGCTCTATGTATAATCATCACAACAGACTTGTCATTTATCTGTACTTATATATTCAAATCTTGATGCTTTCGACTATTCACAGTGGAAGTATAAATGCTGCATGTTTAACTTTGCTCTGTGTGTTATGCAAACTACTTATCTGTATGTTCTTGTTAAACAAATGATCTCTATAAAATGTGTACTCTGTTTGCAATGCTTTGATGATTCCTTTGTCAAGTGAAATAAATGTTCAAACAACATGGTTAAAAAAACCCACAGTAAATTAACGGGATCCTTTTTTGTTTGGTGAATGTACAGAGCAAACGGCAAGAACTATATAACGTACTAGACCAAGTGCAGACCTGTTGGGTCTGTTCCCCCAACGTGCGGTTGTGGTCGCAACTTATCCATCTTGCATATTCAAGTGCCTGTCCAAATGGCTCTTAAACACATTGAATGTATCTGCTCCGTCAACCTTCTTGGAAAATTAATTCTCAATATCAACCACTCTCTGTTTAAAAAGAAAGCTTTACTCTCAAATTTCCTCTTAAAATTCCTTCCTCTGCCCTCATGTTTATGATGCCCATTACCATGAGAAACATATTCCAGCTATCTTTGCTTCTCATCATTGTATAATTATATTGTTATAACTAGACCAAGTGCAGACCCGTTGGGTCTGTTCCCCCAACGTGCGGTTGTGGGGGGGGGAGGTGGCATGCAGCGTCACACACATTAACTAACCCCCCCCCCCCCCGCGCTCACGCTAATTACCCCCTTGATATTATATTAATATTATTAATTTGCTCCTTTTACCCCATAACCACCCTATCTACTGATGCATAGCCCCCAACTTGCAGTCACATCTAGAGAGGCGGGGGGGGGGGGTAGAGAGTGAGGGCAGAGAGAGAAGGGGCAGAGGCAGAGAGAGAGACAGAGACACATAGAGAGGGGCAAGAGGGATAGAGGGGTGGAGAGGAGGATAAGAGGGAGGGTGGGTGAGGGGGGAGAGGCGGGGGAGGAGAGAGAGAGGGTGAGAGTGAGGGGGAGAGAGAGCGGGTGCTGTTATGGGGGTGAGGTTGGGAGCAGGGAGGGGGAGGGAGGGTGGAGGGAAGAGGGTAGGGGGTGTGGAGGGGAGGGGGTGTAGGGGAGGGAGGGGAGGAGGGGAGGAGGGGAGAGAGGAGGGGAGAGAGGGTGGGAGAGAGGGGGAGAGAGGGGGGGAGGGGGGTGAGAGGGAGGGAGCGAGGTGGGGAGAGAGGGGGGGAGAGTGTGGGAGAGAAGGGGGGAGAGAAGGGGGGAGAGAAGGGGGGAGAGAGAGGGGGGGAGAGAGGGGGGGAGAGAGGGGGGGAGAGAGGGGGGGAAAGAGGGGAAAGAGGGGAAAGAGGGGGAGAGAGAGGGTGTGCTGAGAGGGGAGGGGGAGAGGTGGGGAGCAGGGAGAGCGAGGGAGGTGGAGGGAAGGGGGTAGGGGTGTGTGGAGGGGAGGGGGTTTAGGGGAGGAATGGTGGGGGAGGGGATGGAGGGGAGGGGGAGAGAAAAAGAGGGGAGGGGGAGAGAGGAGGGGGAGAGGAGGGGGGAGAGGGGGGAGAGGAGAGGGGGGGAAGGAGAGGGGGGGAGAGGAGAGGGCGGGAAGGAGAGGGGGGAGAGGAGAGGGGGAGAGGAGATGGGGGGGAGGAGAGGGGGGGAGGAGAGGGGGGGAGAGGAGAGGGGGGAGGGGTGAGGTGGGGAGAGGGGGAATAGGGGAGGGGGGGAGAGGAGAGGAGGGGAGAGGAGAGGGGGGGTGAGGAGAGGGGGGAGAGGAGAGGGGGAGAGAGGAGAGGGGGGGGAGAGGAGAGGGGGGGAGAGGAGATGGGGAGAGGAGAGGGGGGAGAGGAGAGGGGGGGAAAGGAAAGGAGGAGGAAGAATCTAAAAAACATTTTAGAACCAAAAAAGACACATTCCGCAAGCATTGTAGAACCAAAAGTGACACTTTTTGCAAACATTTTAGAACCAATACACACTTTTTGCAAACATTTTAGAACCAACAGATACATTCTGCAAGCGTTTTAGAACCACTAAGGACACTTACATTTGAGTAGACATGTGTTCAGTGTTATTCACAGCTCAGAGAAACGTGACCCTCTGCCTTCCTCCAGCTTGCAGACACTGATTGAGGCACACCACTTCCTGGTTTTATAGTCCCTCCCCCCTGCCGCCAGCAGGGGCAGCAGAGAGAATGGGGAATTTTGTAAAATCATTAATATCTCTGTCATTTTTCATCGACGGGAAATATGGCATTTTTCATCGACGGCACACATATGGCGGAGGGGGGCTCTGAGCAAGGTGGCCAAAAATGACGGCCGTAGGTGGCGACGTTCTCTCGGAAATCGCAGCACAGATGGCCAAAACTGGTCAAGAACAGACTTTTAGTAATATAGATTAATGAATTAAGAGGCCAAACAATTAAACAAAGTCCAAACAGAATTGCAGAATAAATTAGTTGGTTTAAGGCAACTGGCCTAAGATTGGAGAGAACTAAATAAAAAGGTAATAATTTACAATCTGGTGGATTAAAACAATTTAATCTAATTCGTGTTGATATTGAGCTGTGCGACACATTACTAAAGATATATCAGTGGAAATTGATTAAAACGTTATCGTCTATGTTAAACAAAAGTCTGCAAGCATTTCCATCTAGCAAGCAAGAGCAACAAGTTATATAAACAGCAATGCTGTGACAAAGGTAAAGGATGAGGGATGGTATTTGACTCTGAAACATTTGGAACGTTGACTAATTGGAAAAGGTAGAACAGGATGTTATGGGAATTCCTCAAATTTCAAATTAACTGTTATGTGGAACTTTCTCAAATGCCTCACTCCTATCATGAAAACTTCCAAGAATGCAGTCAAATTACTCAAAGACAATCTGTGTTCAGCAAACCGAAAGCTATGCTTCCTTTCATTTGTTAATATTTTATCAGATTGCTGATTAATCTTGTCTTGAATTAATGTTGCAGATTCCACATTATCAATCTCGATCCAGTTAGTCAGCACTTGGTGGATTAATACTTTTATTTAATTAGAGGAATAGCACATTTATTCCTCGAACCTACTGGCATCAGTCACGCATCTTTACATTTTCTATCTTTACAAGCCTTTCTTCATTGTTTTGAGTATCAAGCAATTTTTTTGCCTCCACAGTTTTACCTCTTCTAATTTTTCTACCACTGCTTCCCTTTTACTGTGATGCTGACAGCATCACAAATTCACAGTGCAACTCAGCAGGAATCCACCATTCAGTCCACCACACCTAAGCCAACTACTTGAGGTGATAAAGGGTCTAAAACTTAAAAAAACACTGACTCTGCCAAGTATTCCCAGCGTTTTCAGCTTTCAGTTTAACAATGCTGACAGCAAGGGAGAGGGCCACATTTAGCAGACTCTTTATACATCCTGCTTTTCCATAAACGTAGCTTGGCAATCCAGTGATACTTGATTGATTAATTGATTGATTCTTTATCACAACTGGTTTCCTGGTGACACAGCTGGCGTCCTACGGTGCCATCATAACAACCTGGAGCTCAATGCTCTTAAGACAGTGGAATTGATAGAAGAATTTAGGAGAGCTTCCCCTCCCCTCACACCACTCACCATCAACAACACCACAGTCACATATGTGGAGTCTTTTAAGTTCCTGGGAACCATCATCTCCGAGGACCCTTAAGTGGGGGGCCACCATCGACTCCACAGTCGAAAAGGCAAAATAGAGTTTGTACTTCCTGCGGCACAATCTGCCACAGGCAATGATGATCCAATTCTATACAGCCATCGTAGAGTCTGTCCTCACCTTCTCCATCATGGTCTGGTTTGGCTCAGCCACCAAGCATGCTATCCGGAGGCTGTAGCGTATCGTCTGATCAGCTGATAAGGTTATTGGCTGCAACCTTCCCTCCATTGACAAACTGTACACTGCAAGGGCCGGGAAGTGAGTGGGTAAGATCATCTCTGACCCCTCTCACCCTGGCCACAAACTCTTTGAATTACTTCCCTCTGGAAGGCGACTCCGGACTATCAAACCTGCCACAGCCAGACATAAAAACAACTTTATTTGATTATTGAGCTCTACTCAATAACCAAAAATCTGTTGCCTCCTTTTGCTCTGGTATTTTATTTAATTCACATGTTTAAGCAATGATGTTTTATTATTAATGTTTAATGTTTTATGTATCATTCCTAACTGTCACTGTATGTCATGTTGTCACTTGCGGACGAAGCATCAAGGCAAATTCCTTGTATGTGAATACTAGGCCAATAAACGTATTCACTCATTCATTCATTCATTCATTCATTCATTCATTCATTCATTCATTCATTCATTCATTCACTCATTCATTCATTCATTCATTCATTCATTCATTCATTCATTTATCACTTGTGACATGTCACTGTTTTGCATACCATACACAAAGTATGTAAAGAGTCGTCACATACTGTATTGGGTGCTGACAAAGTTACAAAGTGTTCAATGTAGTCCCCAATGAGCCTTCTTAGTTCTGAGTGCCTCTCCCCTATGCCGGGTCCCTCTTTGTTCTCAGCAGCCCCCGCACACCGGGACCATCTTTGTTCTCGGCGGCCCCTCCCCACGCCGGGTCGCTCCTTGTTCTCGATGGTGCATCCTCGACTGACCTCCAGCACCCACCAAGGGCCCGGTCTCCTGCACCTGATACACTGTACTTTTAGTTTTGCTTGGGTAGCTTACAACGCAGCGGTATGAACATTAAATGCTCTAATAATTACACATAACTTCATCTCATACTCCTCTGCCTCCCCCTTCCCTGGTCGTTTTACCCATTCCACAGTTCTCCACGTTGTTTCTCTCGAGATCACACCTTCCCAGGCCAACAATGGACCTATTCGTAGGGGGCGCTGTCAGCAGCGCGTTAGTCTTTTCAATTTTTAGTATGTTTTAAAGTATGTTTTAAAGTTTGTTTTAATGTTCCTTTGTGTGTCTTGTGTGGGGGGTGGTGTGGGGGGGTAAGGGGGAAACCGCTTCAGTCGCCTCCTCCACGGAGAGGCAACTTTTTCCAGGTCGCCTCCCCCGTGGCCTAACAACGAGGATCGGCGCGGCCTTTTCCGGAGACGCGCCCGGGGGCTTCAGCGGCCGGGGCAGCGTGGACTCTCGGCGTGGAGCGGGCGAGCCCTCGCTGGGGCTCGCTGGAGGGGAGCGCTCCGTTTCGCTGGCCCGCGGCAGCCGGCAGCCTGAAGCCGCGGTCTGCAGAGCTCCAGATGGCGCGGCGTCCGCAGCCCGGGATCCCTTGTGGGGGACCCGGGGGAAGAAGAAGCCATCACGGCCGGCCCGCGGCCAACTTCTACCGCGGGTGCGGCATGGACTTAGCATCACCCTGGAGGGGAGCTTCGACCATCGGCCCTGCGGTCTGCGGTGCTTCTGGCTGCGGTGCGGCGGGAACCTTAAATCTTCGACCGCCGGCCTGCGGCCTACACCAACCTGAAGCCGCGGTCTCCGGTGGGGAAGAGCCGATCCTGGACTTACCTTGACTTTGACTTTGTCCCTTACCATCTGGATGCCCGCAGCAACGGCTGCGGAGGGTGGAGGTCCAGACCACGGGGGAAAATGGAGGAAGACTGGCCAAGTTCTGTGCCTTCCACCACAGTGATGAATGCTGTGGTGGATGTTTGTGTTACATTTTTATTGTGGTTGTGTGTTCTTTATTATTGTACCGCTGCTGACAACCCAAATTCCACCGACCCTGGTTGTGTGGCAAATAAATTCTATTCAAATTCTATTCAACCAGGTAACATCCTGCCTAAGGTCATTTGTGGCTGGCCCCGATTGGTCTGGGTATTTTCTTATCTCCAACTCTACATCTTCTCTCCCCTACACCCACCCTCTACTTTCAATCTGAAATGTCATCCATAATGATGCCAGTGGATTTGTGGAATGAACATGTTATGTCTCCAATTGCATGGAAGGATTATCGTTTTTCTTGCTGCCGGATACACTGAGTTACCCCAGCACTTTGTGCCCATCTTTAATCCAATGACACTGCTGGTTATAAGCAAATGCTTAATGCCACCACTCCATACCATCCTGACTGTCTTCCTCTCCAGCAGTTGAACAGTGGCAGGGTAAACAAGGGCCCCTGACTGACCTGCAGCAAACACACAACTCCCTGGGCTTCAGTTGGATCATATAAAATTAAGACAACAGTTAAGACAGTCTTTAAAAGCTTGTGTGGGGATGACGAGTAACATGGGCTTTGTGTGATCCATAAAGTTGTAAACATTTTTGTATCTGTGTGTATGTGGAAGCTGAGAACTTGCATTGTTCAGTGGCATGATATCTGTTTGCCTCTAGTTTAGAGATATAGTATGGAAACAGGCCCTTCAGTCAGTATCCGCGATCACTCATACACGAGTTCTATCCTACCCACTAGAGACAATTAACGGAAGTTTATTAACCTACAAACCTGCATGCCTTTTGAATGTGGGAGAATACCAGAGTACCCAGAGAAAACCCCATAGAGTCACAGGGAGAATGTATATAATCTGCATAGACAACCCCCATGGTCAGGATCAAACCCGAGTCTCTGGTGCTGTTAGGTAGCTATTCTACCGCTGCACGACTGTGCTGCCCGATTTTTATTTTTGTGTGAGGAGAGAGACCAGATATGTGTTAATGGAGGGCTGCAGAGATTGTTTAATGCTCTTCAATGAGCTATTGCCAAATAAATCTGGCTGCAGCAAATTGACAAAATCATTACTATTAACCACATCAGCAGAGTGACCTCCATCATTACGTTTGTTCAAAGTCTTCAACTCAGGGTGGTATCCTACCCCAAGTCCTTGGCCTGCTGTTTTCAAAAGAACATGGGGAATTATGACATTGTTTGCTGCAGCGAGCAGGGCATTAGCTGCCTCCTAATAGCAAGCATGGACAATAGACCAACTGATGTTATAGAATACCTCCTGTGGAAGAAGCTGATCGCAATGGTTGAAAATTGCAGTAATGTTGTGAATTATCTTCCAATTTTAGGTCTAAGCAACATGCAAGGAAGACACCCAGCATGGATAACTGCAGAACAGTCGAGTTACCATGCAATCACAAAGTATTCAGACCCCTTCACTTTTTCCACATTTTGTTACGTTGCAGCATTTTTTAAATGGATTAAATTCTTTTTTTTAATCATCAATCTACACACAATACCCCAGAATGAAGAAGTGAAAACAGCTGTTTAAACATTTTTGCAAAGTAATTAAAAATAAATAACTGAAATATCACATTTACATAAGTATTCAGACCCTGTGCTATGACATTCAAAATTGAGCTTAGGTGCATCCTGTTTCCATTGATTATCCTTGAGATGTTTCTATAACTTGATTGGAGTCTACCAGTGGTAAATTAAATTGATTGTACATGGTTTAGAAAGGCACACGCCTGTCTACATAAGGTCCCACAGTTGACAGTGCATGTCAGAGCAAAAACCAAGCCATGAAGATGAAGTAATTGTCCGTAGACCTCCGAGACAGGATTGTGTCGAGACATAGATCTGGGGAAGGGTATGAAACTATTTCTGCAGTATTGTAGGTCCTAAAGAGCACAGTGGCCTCTGTTATTCTTAAATGGAAGAACTTTGATACCACCAGGACTCTTCAAGGAGCTGGCCGCCCAGCCAAACTGAGCAATTGAGGGAGAAGGGCCTTGGTCAGGAGGTGACCAAGAACCTGATGGTCATTCTGACAGAGCTCCAGGGTTCCTCTGTGGAGATGGGAGAACCTTCCAGAAGGACAACTATATGCGCAGTACTCCACCAATCAGGCCTTTATGGTAGAGTAGCCAGACAGAAGCCACTCCTCAGTAAAACGCAGGGGCCAAGGAAAGAGCGTTCACGTCGCGGCCCTGTTTCAACCAATCTTTCCACCACCACGCACAAGAAGCACAAGAAGCGCAAGACAGACACCATTGTGCAGATGCCGAGAAGTGTGTTCAGCTCTGGCTGAACAACTTCTAATCTTGTGTGTGGACTCGATAAGAAGAAGAAGTAAAACGCACATGACAGCCCGCATAGAGTTTGCCAAAAGGCACCTATATAAGATTCTCTGGTCTGATGAAATTCTTTGGTCTGAATGCCAAGTGTCACGTCTGGAGGAAACCAGGCGCCGCTCATCACCTTGCCAATACCTATGGTGAAGCATGGTGGTGGCAGCATCATGCTGTGGGGATGTTTTTCAGTGGCAGGAACTGGGAGAGTAGTCAGGATCAAGGGAAAGATGAACGGAGCAAAGTACAGAGAGATCCTTGATGAAAACTTGCTCCAGAGAGTTTTGGACCTTAGACTGGGGCAAGGTTCACCTTCAAACAGGACAACGACCCTAAGCACACAGCCACAACAACGCAGGAGTGGCTTTGTGACAAGTCTGTGAATATCCTTGAGTGGCCCAGCCAGAGCCCGATCAAACACCTCTGTTTCAGATCTGAAAATAGCTGTGCATCGACGCTCCCCATCCAAACTGACAGAGCTTGAGAGGATCTGCAGAGAAGAATGGGAGAAATTACCCAAATACAGGTGTGCCAAGCTTGTAGCATCATACCCAAGAACACTTGAGGCTGTAATCGCTGCCAAAGGTGCCTCAACAAAGTACTGAGTAAAGGGTCTGAATACTTATGTAAAAGGGTCTGAATACTTATGTAAAAGTGATATTTCAGTTATTTCTTTTTAATTACTTTGCAAAAATTTCTAAACACCAGTTTCCGCTTTTGTATTATGGAGTATTGTGTGTAGATTGATGATAAAAAAAAAGAATTTAATCCATTTTAGAATAAGGCTATAATGTAACAAAATGTAGAAAAAGTGAAGGGGTCTGAATACTTCCGTATGTGTTCACAGGTGAATAGCAGGTGATCTTTAAAGTAAAGATAGTTTGGGTATTATTTAGGTACTATGGGAAAGAGGGACCAACCCACACATAGCTCCTTGGATATTGAGGTCAATAGAAAGTAAAATGAAACAGTAAAACAATACAAAACGATAGAACTTTATTTATCCCAGGGGGAAATTAATTTGCCAAGTCATAAAAAACACAAATTACACGATACATGTATCATGTGGCTTTGTGACTAACATTAATTGTGAGGTAATAATAAAAGTCAGGAGTGTTTAATTGTCATATGTACAGACAATCCAACAGTAACATCCTTACTTGCACCAATGTAACGGCCTGAAAACACAATACACATAGGTAATATATAATCAACACATATTCAATAAATTAATAACCCTAATGCGAGAGAAACAGGTGAATTGATCATGGGGAACAAAGACATGGCAGACCAATTGAATAACTACTTTGGTTCTGTCTTCACTAAGGAAGACATAAATAATCTGCCGTAAATAGCAGGGGACCGGGGGTCAAAAGAGATGGAGGAACTGAGTGAAATCCAGGTTAGCCGGGAAGTGGTGTTAGGTAAATTGAATGGATTAAAGGCCGATAAATCCCCAGGGCCAGATAGGCTGCATCCCAGAGTACTTAAGGAAGTAGCCGCAGAAATAGTGGATGCATTAGTGATAATTTTTCAAAACCCTTTAGATTCTGGAGTAGTTCCTGAGGTTTGGAGGGTAGCTAATGTAACCCCACTTTTTAAAAAAGGAGGGAGTGAGAAAACGGGGAATTACAGACCAGTTAGTCTAACATCAGTAGTGGGGAAAATGCTAGAGTCAGTTATTAAAGATGGGATAGCAGCACATTTGGAAAGTGGTGAAATCATAGGGCAAAGTCAGCATGGATTTATGAAAGGTAAATCATGTCTGACGAATCTTATAGAATTTTTTGAGGATGTAACTAGTAGAGTGGATAAGGGAGAACCAGTGGATGTGTTATATCTGGACTTTCAGAAGGCTTTCGACAAGGTCCCACATAAGAGATTAGTATACAAACTTAAAGCACACGGTATTGGGGGTTCAGTATTGATGTGGATAGAGAACTGCTGGCAGACAGGAAGCAAAGAGTAGGAGTAAACGGGTCCTTTTCACAATGGCAGGCAGTGACTAGTGGGGTACCGCAAGACTCAGTGCTGGGACCCCAGCTATTTACAATATATATTAATGATTTGGACGAGGGAATTGAATGCAACATCTCCAAGTTTGTGGATGACACGAAGCTGGGGGGCAGCATTAGCTGTGAGGAGGATGCTAGGAGGCTGCAAGGTGAATTGGATAGGCTGGGTGAGTGGGCAAATGCATGGCAGATGCAGTATAATGTGGATACATGTGAGGTTATCCACTTTGGTGCCAAAAACAGGAAAGTAGACTATTACCTGAATGGTGGCCGATTAGGAAAAGGGGAGATGCAACGAGACCTGGGTGTCATGGTACACCAGTCATTGAAAGTAGGCATACAGGTATAGCAGGCAGTGAAGAAAGCGAATGGTGTGTTAGTAAAAGGTTTTGAATATAGGAGCAGGGAGGTTCTACTGCAGTTGTACAGGGTCTTGGTGAGACCACACCTGGAGTATTGCGTACAGTTTTGGTCTCCTAATCTGAGGAAAGACATTCTTGCCATAGAGGGAGTACAGAGAAGGTTCACCAGACGGATTCCTGGGATGGCAGGACTTTCATATGAAGAAAGACTGGATAGACTCGGCTTGTACTCGCTAGAATTTAGAAGATTGAGGGGGGATCTTATAGAAACTTACAAAATTCTTAAGGGGTTGGACAGGCTAGATGCAGGAAGATTGTTCCCGATGTTAGGAAAGTCCAGAACAAGGGGTCACAGTTTAAGGATAAGGGGGAAACCTTTTAGGACCGAGATGAGAAAAATATTTTTCACACAGAGAGTGGTGAATCTCTGGAATTCTCTGCCACAGAAGGTAGTTGAGGCCAGTTCATTGGCTATATTTAAGAGGGAGTTAGATGTGGCCCTTGTGGCTAAAGGGATCAGGGGGTATGGAGAGAAGGTAGGTACAGGATACTGAGTTGGATGATCAGCCATGATCATATTGAATGGCGGTGCAGGCTCGAAGGGCCGAATGGCCTACTCCTGCACCTAATTTCTATGTTTCTATGTTTCTATCAGTGCACAAAATCCCGGTCCGTGGTGCAACTAAGGCCAGTCCATAGTTCACGGTTGAGGTTGGCGTTGTGTAGTGTTGAAGAAGCATTCTGAATGTTGAAGATTGAAGAATTGTAACTCTTATACCCATGGGTGCAAGGACGTCCAAAAGTGTAGGTGGTCAGCTTAATCAAGGGTGGGATAGAATTTAGAAATAATAACCTCTATTATTGGTTGCTGTCATGTTTGCTTCTGGATTAATTAGTGGAACCCAGCCTAGAGTTGAAAGAGCCATTTTACATTTATTGAGATGAGGGTGTTGGTGAAGGAAATCTGCTTGATTTGGCACGTGCAGATTTAAAAAAAGGCATTTGCTTAAGCGTTACATAATAGGCTTGTCGGCAAAAACAAAGCACATTGAATAAAAAACACAATGACAGAGAAGATAAGAAGTTAGTTTAGGGACGGAAAAGTAGAGTTGCTGTGACGGCTTATTTTTCGGACTAGAGGTTGTTCCCAAGGGAACTCAATCATGCGCATCAATGAAAATATTTATGAAGGATAGTAAGAAGCCAACCTCAATTTTGTCTTAAGCTTGATTAAACAGATCCTTCACTTTAAATCCAGGGAGAAAGTGGCTTCGTGTATGAACTGTAACATGTCATAAATTAATTTGAGGCAAATTACTCCTTGATGCGTTGAAAGCGATTTCAAATTAGATCATTAAGATGTGTTCAGTGCAGCGAAACAAAACTTTTTATAATCAAGTAATTTAGTTAAAACAGTGCCTGAGGCATAATAAGACACCCATTTATTGTTCAGGAAGCAATTATGCCATTGTGAACATTTATATTTTGTATTACATTTAATATTTCTGGTTGAAAAGTGTTATTTTCAGGTCTGAAAGCCTTTGTAGCAAGTACAAGGGAGCCAGGCTCTAGCAGAGTAATGACCATTTTGAAGTGGCCTTTTAAGAGCGGCTACTTGGAGGTCGAAGTAGAGCTGGTAGGTCAAAGTACAGACTTTGTTGAAAACCTTGACTTCGAGAAGAGGGGGAGCAGAAACAGTGACAAGTTTAAGGAGCTGGAGTAAAAGGGAGGGCTTCATATATATATATAGATTATTGAGCTCTCTTCCGGGGTGTGTTGGGCATATGCAAGAGGGATGGGTTGCACCCGAACTGGAAGAAAACCAATATCCTCACAGGGTGGTTTGCTAAAAAAGGGCCTGTCCCACGAGTATGCGACTGCATGCGGCAAGAGCAACCAAACCGGAAGTGGGGGCCGCGCTGAGGTTGAGTGATCCCCGTACAGGCCCTGTCCCACCAGCAGCGACTGCATGCGGCGAGCGTGACCAAACCGGACGCGGGGGCCGCGCGGAGGTCGAGTGATCCCGTACGAGTTGACGTGAAGTTCGAACGAAGGCTACGCCATCAAGACGCTGTGTACGGCGTCGAGATGCTGCGCACGCCCGTCGAGGCGGTGCGTACGGCTTCAATGTGGCTGCGGGCCGGTAAGCTGTTGCCGCGCGGAATTTTTTGACAGTGTCAGTTTTTCGGAGCCCCGTGCGATGTCGGGGCCAGCTACGCATAACTCCATACGGCTCCAGCGATCGAAGTGGGACCGGCCCCGCGAGGCCGTACGGCTCAAGCGACCACGTTAGGTCGCATGCTCGTGGGACAGGCCCTTAATGCTACGCCAGAGGGTTTAAATTGGATTGGAAGAGCGGTAGGAACCCGAGCAGTAGGTCAGCGAGTGGAGGGAGTGATGAGAATGTAGAGGTTATGACAATTTAGGAAGGGCAGGCAGGGACAAGTTAATGAACACAGTGAGACCAATGGGCTGAAGTATGTTTACTTCAAAACAAGGAAGGAGTAGTATGGGAAAAACAGATGATCTTAGGGCCTGGATGAATGCATGGAACTCTGATATTGTGGCTAATGCAGAGAGTTAATTATAAGAGGGGCAGGACTAGCATCTCACATTCCAAGGTTACAATGTTTCAAACAAAAAATGACAGAGAGGAAGTTAAACGAGGTGGAGGAGTTACATTACTAATCAGGCATAATGTCATAGTTGCATTTGATTGGGTAGGGAATGTTTTGGGTCAGGATCCTTCTTTCTGCTGCGTTCATCCGGCACTTTGAGAGGAAGACTGTCAAAGGATACAGCAGGAGATAGATCAGTTACAGATATGGTCGGCAAAATGGCAGATGGAATTAATAGGCCAAGTATGAAGCGCTGTGCTTTGGAAGGTCAATGGGGAAAGTTTACACATCAGATTTTACCCCAGAACAACCAAGACAAGACAAGAGAGTTTTATTGTCATGTGTCCCAGATAGAACAATTAAATTCTTGCTTGCTGCAGCACAACAGAATATGCAAACATAATTCGATGTAGTGGCAGATTAGCAAATTATTATATTGTTCAAGAGATCGCAAATGCCATAATTAATGACACAAAATAAAGCAAAATGGCCACTACACACGGAACAGGAGATAAAAGTTCAGTGTGTCTATTAAACCATTAACTCATCCTGACAGAGATATTCCTGGTGAGCTACTCAACTCGCCCCTACTCATAAGGTCATAAGTGATAGGAGCAGAATTAGGTCATTTGGCTCATCAAGTCTACTATCTCTCCCTTCTAACCCCATTCTCCCGCCTTCTCCCCATAACCCTTGACACCCGTACTAATCAAGAATGATCTACACTATCTCTGCCTTGAAAATATTCGTTGACTTGGCCTCCACAGCCAACTGTGGCAAATAATTCCCCAGATTCACCACCCTCTGACTAAAGAAGGGCTCTGCAGCTCGATACTAATGTTCTCCCTTCTTCACAGTCCTGCAGTGGAAACTCTGTTCCTCTGTCCACTGATGCTGCCAGAACTGCTGAATTTCTCCAATGTTTTCATTTTTTACTTTAGATTGGCAGCATTTGCAGTCTTTTATTTTAATTTTATTTTATAATTAACCCCACGTGGCCTCAGGAGCTACATGTTAATATAACTGGGCAGCATTCAAGTCATCTAGAATTAAAAGTCATATTTAGCTTTTGTCAGTTACTTCACTGCAGAATAAATTTAACTTGCAAAATGTTAATCACACAATTTCATGTCTACGATCCAGCTAAATCAAATTACTATTTTTATAACAAATTCCAATCTTCAGAAAAATTTGAAGAGTAGCAGTCCTTTTAAAGATGAAAACAAAACTTGAAAATGCCTGAAAAACTCAGTTGGTCAATATATGTGGAGGAGATTAAATAGAGTTAACAAAAGAGTCAACGCTGACACTTCATTATGACTCCCTGTTTTAATTTAGTTTAGAAATACGGTACGGAAACTAGCCCTTTGGCCCATTGAGTCAGCGCCCCACACAGTAACACTATCCAGCACACACTAGGGACAACTTACATTTACATCAAGCCAATTAACCTACAAACCTGTACATCTTTGGAGCGTGCGAGGAAACCAGAGAAGAGCCACACAGGGTTTCTCTCTTCACATATGTGCCTTTGAGAGCCACAGATTCCAATTCGCAGGATCTCCAAGTTTTTGTTTATATTTCAATTTAGTAAAATTACAGCAGCATACAGCATAAAATAGGGCCGAAGATAGACACAAAATGCTGGAGTAACTCAACAGGTAACATGGCCGTCCGAAGGGGGGGTGCCTTGGGTGCGACCGCACCGCCCCCTTTTTTCCCCAGAATAATAAGAAAAAAAAAATCGGGGGAAAAAAAAAAATCGGTAAGAAAATCGGACCCGCGGGATAAGGAAGTGCCCATTTCTCCGGACCCTGGGGGGGGGGGCGGTGTCTGCCTGCCCGGCCCAGCATCTCCATCTGTGGCATCGGAGCCTCACCAACGGCTTGCCTAGCGACCAGAAGACCATCCTCCCGTCGCCGGCCGGGAGTGGCTGAATCTGAACCCAGCAGCTGTAACCCCAACACCAGACGCCGCTGCGGCGGGGCCCGCTCCCCTTGCCTTCCCCCGCCGCCGGGACCCAAGCCATCTTCCGCCCACGCCACCCCCGCTGGGCCCACGCCACCCCCACTGGGCCCATGCCACCCCCGCTGGGCTTAACGCCACTCCTGCTGACTGCCGCTGGGCTCACACCACCCCCGTTGACCCCTGCTGGGCCCACGCCACCCCCGCTGAGCCCACGCCACCCCCGCTGGGCTTTACGCCACCCCCGTTGACCCCCGCTGGGCCCAACCCACCCCCGTTGACCCCCGCTGGGCCCACGCCACCCCGCTGGGCCCACGCCACCCCCGCTGGGCCTACGCCACCCCCTGCTGACCCCCGCTGGGCCCACGCCACCCCGCTGGGCCCACGCCACCCCCGCTGGGCTCACGCCACCCCCGGTGGGCCCACGCCACCCCCACTGGGCCCACGCCACCCCGCTGGGCCCACACCACCCCCGCTGGGCCCAAGTAACCCCCGCTGGGCCCACACCACCCCTGCTGGAACCCCGCTGGGCCCATGCCACCCCCGCTGGGCCCAAGCCACCACCACTGGGCCCAAGCCACCGCCGCTGACCCTACACTGGGCCCACCGCACCCCTGCTGGGCCCACGCCACCTTCATCTTCATCCCCCCTGCCAGAAAGAGGGGGGTATGTAGGAGGGGGAGAGGGCGAGGGGAAGGGAGGGCAGAGAGAGATGAGGGAGGGCAGAGGGAAAGGGGGATTATCTTTAGTGAGATTGCAAATGTAAGGTAGAGTTTAGAGCTATTATATTTTCTCCATATGAATAATTTTAAACAATATCAAATAATATCAAACAATTGGAACTACTTTCTTTTCCTTGAAAATAATACAGACAAATATGAATTCCATAGTTTGTGACATAAATATACATTTTAATGGGATCATTATATACAGATGTAACATTTCCATTTTGAGATCGGGGGGGGGGGGGGGGGGAGGGCAAATATGTGTCAAGCCGATAGCCTAATCGTTAAAGAGTTAAAAGATAGCCTAATCGATAAAGAGCTGAGAAGAGGAATCGGAGCTGCCAAGGAAAGGAACTCTGAGAAGTTGAGGAGCAAGTTCTCAGCTAGTGACTCTTCTTCAGTTTGGAAGGGCATGCAAGAAATCACCAGCTATAAGAGGAAAGCCCCCCGCTCTTTGGACAATCGTCAGCTGACGAACTACCTAAATGATTTTTACTACAGGTTTGAAAATCTGAAACGTAACACTGGTACCCCCTCCCCAACAAACACAGTCAGACCCCAGTCTGCAAAGAATGGACCCTGCACCCTCTCCTTCCCATTCACAACTTCACACCTACTTAAGGCAAGACTCCAGTAATGAAAAGAGTGGACCCTTTCCCACCCCCACCAACACTTCACACCAAATTACTCATTTTTAACCAGTCCCTGCAAAGATGCACTGTCCCTGCCTGCTTCAAAGTTTCCACTATTGTCCCTGTACCCAAAAAGGTAAGGATTACTGGTCTTAATGACTACAGGCTTGTCGCACTGACCTCTGTAGTCATGGAGACCGTTGAAAGGCTTGTGCTGGCCAAGCTGAAAAATATCACAATCCCTCTGCTGGACCCTCTGGATTTTGCATATTGGGCCAATGCATTGGGCCTGTGGATGATGCAGTCAATTTGGGCCTACGCTTCATCCTCCAGCACCTAGACTGCCAGGGGACCTATGCGAGGATTTTGTTTTATTGATTTTAGCTCTGCATTCAACACCATTGTGCCAGAGCTACTACGCTCCAAACTTTCTGAGTTGACTGTGCCTGAACCCCTCTGTCGGTGGATCACCAGCTTTCTGACAGACAGGAAGCAGCATGTGAGGTGGGAAAGCATATCTCGGACCCGCAAACGCTCAGCATAGGAGCACCGCAAGATGCGTACTCTCCCCTCTCCTCTACTCTCGCCACACCAATGACTGCACCTCCACATACATCTCTGTCAAGCTTCTTAAGTTTGTGGATGACATAACCCTGATTGGACTGATCCAGGATGGGATCTCTGTACTCTTTTCAGTTTGATATCTTTCCTATAACATGGTGCCCAGAACTGAACACAATATTCTAAATGCGGTCTCACCAAAGTCTTATACAACTGCAACATGACCTCCCAACTATACTCAATACTCTGACTGATGAAGGCCAAAGTTCCAAAATACTTTTTGACCACCTGATATACCTGCGACATGACCTTCAAGGAACCATGCAACCATCAACTATTCCTCTGCCCACCTGGCTAATTGATCCAGATCCTGCTGCAATCTTTCACAACCATCTTCACTATCTGCAAATCCACTCACTTCTGTATCATCAGCAAACTTGCTAACCTTGCCCTGTTCTATGACGTTTCACAGAGTAACTGGAGTAACTCAGTGGGCCAGGCTGAGTATAGAAGTTGGGAGGTCATGTTGCAGTTGCATAAGAAGTTGGTGAGGCCGCATTCAGAGTATTGTGTTCAGTTCTGGGCACTATGTTATAGGAAATATGTCATCAAACTTGAAAGGTACAGTGAAGATTTATAAGGATGTTGCCAGGACTAGAGAGCCAGAGCTATAGGGAGAGGTTGAGTAGGCTGGGACTCTATTTCATGGAGCACAGGAGGATGAGGGATGATCTGGAGGGTGGTCCCTCCTGAAAAATGTCCATTGACTTGACCTCCACAGCTGTCTGTGGCAATGAATTCCACAGTTCACCACCCTCCGACTTAAGAAATTCCTGCTCATCTCCTTCCTAAAGGAATGTCTTTTCATTCTGAGGCTGTGGCCACTGGTCCTAGACTCTCCCATTAGTGGAAACATCCTCTCCAATTCCACTCCATCCAGGTTTTTACCAGGCTGGGACAGACGGCAACAGCTTCACACCATGTCCCAAAGCTCGTGTCCTGTCCTACATCACCCAAGGCAGCAGAGATGTTATAGGAGAGGGCAAGCACCGTAACAAAGTAGCTCACGTTGGTTTGGGTAACATTCAGGAATGTCTATGCATGTCACATCATGAATATTACTGAAGAACGGTCTTGACCCGAAATATAATCTATACCATTTCTCCAGAGATGCTGCCTGACCCACTGAGTTACACCAGCACTCTGTGAAACGTCGCATATTCATATTCTCCGCAGATGCTGCCTGACCCACTGAGTTACTCCAGCACTTTGTGACTATTTTCCCTTCTAATAGAGGTGTGTAAAATCATGATTTGAGTAGATATGGTTGAGTCTTTTGCCCAGAGTAAGTGAATTGAGGAGCAGAGGACATAAGTTTAAGGTGCAGGGCAAAAGATTTAAAATGAATCTGTGGGGTATGTTTTTCACACAAAGGGTGGTAGTTGTATGGAACAAGCTGCCAGAGAAGGTAGTTGAGGCAGGGACTATCGCAACATTTAAGAAACAGTTAGACAGGTACATGGATAGCACAGGTTCGGAGGGATATGGATCAAACGTGGGCAGGTGGGACTAGTGCAGATGGGGCATGCTGGGCCGAAGGGCCTGTTTCCACACTGTATCACTCTATGACTCTATCTTTCCCTCTCAAACCCATTCTCCTGCCTTCTCCCCATTACCTCTGACACCCGTAGCAATCAAGAATCTATCAATCTCCTCCTGAAAAATGTCCATTGACTTGACCTCCACAGCTGTCTGTGGCAATGAATTCCACAGTTCACCACCCTCCGACTTAAGAAATTCCTGCTCATCTCCTTCCTAAAGGAATGTCTTTTCATTCTGAGGCTGTGGCCACTGGTCCTAGACTCTCCCACTAGTGGAAACATCCTCTCCAAATCCACCATCCAGGTTTTTACCAGGCTGGGACAGACGGCAACAGCTTCACACCCTGTCCCAAAGCTCGTGTCCTGTCCTGCATCACCTAAGGCAGCAGAGATGTTATAGGAGAGGGCAAGCACCGTAACAAAGTAGCTCACGATGGTTTGGGTAACATTCAGGAATGTCTATGCATGTTACATGATGAATATTACTGAAGAACGGTCTTGACCCGAAATATAATCTATACCATTTCCCACTGAGTTACTCCAGCACTTTGTGACTATTTTCCCATCACCCATCTGCCCAAGCCCACTCTCCCCCCTCCTTTCCTATGTTCCTCTCCACCCATAAACCTCTCTCTGCCTTTACATTTCACTCCTCTTTCAAATCTGCTCTACTTATCTACATGCATTTTCCTTCTTCACTTTTTAGTCATAGAATGATGCAGTGTGGAAACAGGCCCTTCAACCCAACTTGCCAACACCGACCGACATGTCCCATCTAAACTAGTCCCACTCACACACGTTTGGCCCATGTCCCTATAAACCTGTCATATCCATGTACGTGCCCAAATGTCTCTTAAACATTATGATAGTCCCAGACTTAACTACCTCCTCTGGCAGCTCATTACATACACCCAGCAACCTTTGTGTGAAAAAGGTAACACAGATTACTGTTAATTTCTGAAATATTGGTCATAAATTTGGGGCAAAAATGCTCCAAAACAAGGCTCAGAATGCATCAGAGAGCATCTAAAACCCCTGAGCTTCCAGGGCCCTTAAGCGGGTCCTGGACCCTGGTATCGATGGACTTCACGCTTCGCGCTCGTGATGGGCGCAGCGCGCACGCTATTTCACAATATATTTTTTGTAATCCTGTCATGCCACCCCCCTTTTTGAAAAGCTTCGTACGGGCCTGAGTAAGGCAGCATCTCTGGTGAAAAGGAATAGGTGGCAATTCCGGTCGAGACCTTCTTCAGCCTGAAATCATCTTGTTGAGCCTCGTTGTCTCTACTCATTCGCAGCTGGGCCACAGCTAACAATGGCCTGTTTCCTTTATCATCATTACTTTTTTGCATACCTTTCATTCATTTGTTCTATATCTCTCTACATCACCATCTATATCGCTCATTTCCCTTTCCCCTAATTCTCAGTCTGAAGAAGGGTCTCGACCCAAAATATCACCTATTCCTTTTCTCAATGGATGCTATCTGACCCGTTGAGTTACTCCAGCATTTTGTGCCTTTGGTGTAATCCAGCATTTGCAGTTCCTTCCTACAATTGGAAATAGGGCCTTTGATCCATCAAATCAACTTTTAGATACACATTTCACCTAATCATGCACTAAACCCATTTTTATTCTTCCCTCCTTCCCATCAACATCCATGCACGCATTCAACCACGCACAACCCACATATCTTTGGGATGTGGGAGCACCCAGTGGAAACACACACACAGTCACAGGGAGAACATGCAAACAGGGAGAGCTAGAGGTCAGGGTTGAATCGGGGTTGCTGGGGCTGGAAAATCAAAGGCTTTATTGGCTACACCACTGTGCCACCCTAATGTGACATGTGGTACTCATTAGATTTGTTCCCTAGTGGAATACTAGATTCCAGTTACACACGGTCAATATAATGCAATGGACTGGGCAGTGACTAGCACTTCCTTATTTATCTCAATCATCTGAGATTGCTTTAAATTTTGTCAGCATTTCGAAAGTCTAAAAGCATTAATTCAAGTGAAAATATTTATATATCGTCAAATAATCTTATGGCAAAGGAGGAGGGCATAGCTGTCTCTTTAAAGATACACAGTCCTGCCATTCCTACAGTCACCCATGAAGTATTTATATATTTATATATTTCTGCTGCCTCACCCGCTGAGTTTCTCCAGCATTTTTATCTACCTTCTTATATATTTATAAATGTAACTAACTATTAATCTACTTTCAAATAATGTTTAGGCAGACCATTCAAAAAATCATAATAGACATTTTTTTTTAAATGCTGTCTTCATATCGATCTCTGGGTTTTTTTCTCCCACTAATTACCTTAAACCTGGGGATTGTAAATATTTAACTCTGCACTTGGCAGTTAAAGGGAGGATTTATTGTGTCCATTATGAATTAACAGATATTCTTTGCCTATGCATTGCACAGATAAGCCTGCTCTTGACCTCAAATGTTAGCCCTAAATGCAGATATTCCATAACAGCAATAATGGACCTGCCATTATTCATATCATTGAGCCCAATCAGCAAAACAGGAAGAGTAATCACCCTGTACATCATTACCTTTGGCATCAATCCAATTTAAAATTGCCCCACAAATCTAGCTACACACTAGCAATGCTTTGTAATGTTATCTTCTTTTCTGGTTCCATAAGGTTTTGGCAAGCCTCAGAAGCATGAACACGAAGAGCTCAGTCATCACCGATCCATACCTTACTCACTCCATCTGCTTTCTCCGCACACAATCCAAGACTATTCTCACAATGATAATCAGCATGGATTGCTGGATACAATAATAAGCATGAGTGAGGCAGAAAATTGACAAAGCCCAAAACAAGAATATGAAGCTTGTTGACTACAACACAACTCACCGGAATGACTTTATCATTTTGGTGGAGTCATGGAGTCAAAGAGTGACACAGTCTGGAAACAGCACTTTGGCCCAACTTGCCCAGCTACAATAGTCCCACCTGCCAGCGTTTGGTCCATTTCCCTCCAAGCCTGTCCTATCCATGTACATGTCTAACAGTTTCATAAAAGTTGGGATAGTCCCTGCCTCAACTACCTCCTCTGGCAGCTTATTCAATACACCCACTACCATTAGTGTGAAAAAGTTTCCCCTCAGATTCCTATTAAATCTTTTCCCCTTCACCAAGGGGAGTGATTCCACAAATCTGAACTGCTACAAACAACCCAATGACATTTTCCAATATAATCCCGGCAAATTATCATGTGTTTTATCATAATAAACTGCTGTTGTTGACCACATTTCTGTAGCTGAGAATCATTTAATAGGTAGACAAAATTGCTGGAGAAACTCAGCGGGTGCGGCAGCATCTATGGAGCGAAGAAATTAAGTAGCGTTTCGGGCCGAAACCCTTCTTCAGACTCTTCCTTTGCTCCATAGATGCTGCTGCACCCGCTGAGTTTCTCCAGCACTTTTGTCTACCTTCGATTTTCCAGCATCTGTAGTTCCTTCTTGATCATTTAATAAGTAATTGGATCTTACAATGGGAGAACAATAAAGAGGCTGACCCACTGTGGCGACCTAATCCACGAGTTCAAAGAGTTTACCCTCGACTCATACTCGCAGCATGGTCAACATGAGGTCCTAGGAGGTCTTTGTAACTCTCCTTCATGCTCGAGAGTAGTCCCTGCGTACTCGAGACCTCAGCTAGGTCGCGGCGTATTTTTCAACATGCTGAAAAATGCCCACGAGTAAAAAAAGGTCGCCATGGAAAAATTCAATATTTTTTTTACTCGTAGGTTTAGTCAAGGTAAGTCGTAGTAGGTCAGCATATTATTTGTAGGTAATCGAGGGTAGTCGAAGGGAGGTTGAAGGAGATCGAAGGAGGTCGTCTTCATTCTCCAATATTCAGTGTCCAATTTTCCCGAAACTAGTCGAAGCTAGTCTTCAACATAGTCGAAGGAGGTCGAAGGAGGTTGTCCACATAGTCGAAGCAGGTCTTCAACATGACATTTTTTCAAACTCTCCTAAACTCTTCTAAACTCCCCAATTAGGTCGCCGCAGTGGGACAGCCCCTTAGATAAATTATTTGTTTATCATCTCATGCTATATTAAATGACAGAAGCACTGCACACACTAAATTGTGTTGCTGGTCAATACGTGGCCAGAAGAAATGAGAAAAAAACAGGCACGAGTGTTGCTCCTCCAAATGGCAAGTGGGATTATTAGAAATTTCTTAAACTTTCCCCAATGTTCAACACAAGAGAAATCCTGGAGCAACAGCATAAATGCAGACTGAAACCAATCTTTGAAAGTTATCGTGGCCTACAGACAACCCTTGCGTTATGGCCACTTGAGTAATGGAAATTCACCCTTAAGTAATTCACAAATTCTGCCAAAAATCTGAGATATGGCATGAATTTTGCACTCATGTTCAAAAAGATTAAAATGAACACTTTTTTTACAACATGACATATTTTCATGCTACGGAAAATCACAATACAGATAATTTTCTCAAAATGGAATGGCGTCCTCCCTCCCCCCATAACAATAACATGGTGGTCACCTGAACTGGAGTGTCTACACAAATTGTTTTCCTTTTGTCAAATCTGTCTACATTTTTATTCCTTTATCGAAAATAGATCCAATTCCTGCAGATTGTAATGATAACTCAGATGCCTCCGTTTGGGAATCATTTCGTTCTTCTTTGTTCCTTTTGTCAGCGCTTTATTAAATTGTAAAGGTTGGATACATTACCATAAGCTTAGCCATGTCACAGACCTGTATTATCTTGTATTCTCTCAGCATTACATTGTAAACCCATATTTAATCCCACACTATTGTAAATTTAGCTGTCTAGTTGGTCCTTTTGATCTATACTATTTAGTAGCTATAGAAAACACCACATGCAGATTTGAAATATCAAAACTCAATTATTACACTCATTTATATCGTGTCTTCTGCTACAAATGCATCCTTTTTTTCCAACAAATTTATGAGCTTGTAATTTAATGATTTAGTGCAAGTTTCAGTGTACTTTTTTTGACAGCTAGATGATTCTGTTAACCTCATTCACACCAACAATGCAGCAAATAAATTCAGTAGGCTGATTTTGGTTCACTTTATACTTTGCGCAGAATTATGCACAATCTTCTCCATTTCCACTCTTGTATTGATAAAGAACACTGACATTGATTCGCTTGTCCTTCCAGTGAATTTGGAAGATTTTGCAGGGGCAGGGTTGTGGAATTTTTCAGGTGCCGTGAGCTACCTGCTACAGGCCGTCCAGGTCTCAGAAGCATACGAGGTGGCAGGGATCACAGCCTCCTGATAGACTCCGGGCGGTACAGTGCTGCAGTTGGCAAAACTGCCGCCTCACAATGACAGAGACCTGGGTTCGATCTTATTACAAATAAGGGGTAGGCCATTTAGGACTGAGATGAGGAAAAACTTCTTCACCCAGAGAGTTGTGAATCTGTAGAATTCTCTGCCACAGAAGGCAGTGGAGGCCAATTCACTGGATGTTTTCAAGAGAGAGATCTAGCTCTTAGGGCTAAAGGAATCAAGGGATATGGGGGGAAAGCAGGAATGGGGTACTGATTCTAGATGATCAGCCATGATCATATTGAATGGCAATGCTGGCTTGAAGGGCCGAATGGCCTACTCCTGCACCTATTTTTCTATGTTTCTATGATCCTGACCTCGGATATTGTCCGCATGGTGTTTGCACATTCTCCCGGTGACTGCACGGGTTTCCTCCCACATCCCAACATGTAGGTTAATTGATCTCTAAATTGCTGCTAGTGTGTAGGGAGTGGATGAGAAAGTAGGATAACATAGAACAGGGGAATCAATGTGGTGAAGGGCCCGTTACCATGCTGTATCACTAAACTAAACTATAGATTCAGTGCCAGGGCCTGTCGTCTCAGCTTTTGACACTCTTCCTGCTTCAGTCAAAGGTAGAGCTAACTCAGGAATGTGTTCAGTGCCACTGCCCAGGAATAAGCCTCACGCTGTTGGGGAAACAGACCCAACGGGTCTGCACTTGGTCTAGTACATAACTAAAACTCTGATCTTGTTATCTTCTGTTTTGGCGGTCTTTCTATTTGCACAAAAACGGTTTGCGATAGAGCTACGATTTTTCACCATTTCACTTAACGTTCTACTGTGCGGTGAGTGCGCAAAGTTTTGTTCCGATCGGTGAATGTCATAAAAGTTAGCGAGCTTTAAAAATCTTTAAAACTGTGCATGCGCAGATCGATCTCTTCTCTTGCCTGTTGGCGCTGCGTGGATTAGTTTCTTCCCCTGTCACTCCCCAGGACGGTCCACCCCTTCCTGCGCCATCGCGTCTTTACTGGAGCTGAGGGTGGCCAGCAGAGGTTTCCAACCGGACTTTCGGAGGGACCCGATGCAGCCCAGCCCCAAGCAGCCCCGCCCCAAGCAGCAGCCCCACCCCAAGTAGCAGCCCAGCCCCAAGCAGCAGCCCCACCCCAAGTAGCAGCCCCGCCCCAAGCAGCAGCCCCACCCCAAGTAGCAGCCCAGCCCCAAGCAGCAGCCCCGCGTTGGAGACCCGATCCAGCCCAGTGTGGGAGACCCAGCCCAGCCCATACTCAGAGACCCAGCCAGCCCAGAGTCGGAGATGTCACTCATGTCGCCAAACGGAAAGCGGAGACTTTGATCCTGGCAGAGGAGAACGTCCAGCAACTAGCGCCTGCTGTGAGTCCCCATCGCACCGCCAATTCCAGCCACTACCCCTCTGGTCCCCCTCGCCCCCCATGATGCTCCACTCTCCCCCATGGCTCTTTCCCGTCTTTTCTCTGAGCTCACTCCCCCACTCCCACACACCCCTCTCCCCCCACATCTCCTCGCTGCCCACACACCCCTCCCCCCACAAGCCCCATGCCCACAAACCCCCGCCCACACACCCCCCCCGAACACACCACCCCACACACAACCCACTGCGCATACACCTCCCACGGCCCACACCCCCCCCCGCCCACACACACCCCCGCCCACACACTCCTGACACCACAACCTACCTCCCCCCACACACACACCCTCTCCACACACACCCATCCCCCACACACCCCTGTCCACACACACACCCCCACATAACCATCCCCACACACACCCACCCCCCACACACCCCCCGCCCCCACAACCCCTCCCCCTCTCACATCCCTTCTCCCCCCACACCCCTCCCGCCCACATACACACCTCCCCCCCACCCCACACCCCCACCCCTCTCCCCCACACCCCAACACACCCCTCCCCCACACCACCCTCTTCCCCCTCCTACACCTCCACTCCCACCGCACATCCTTCTCGCCACACACACCACTTCCCTCGGGGATGAGGGGAAATGAGCCACGTCTGCGCAGTTAGGGGCTGTGGGTGAGTGGTGGAATATTCTGTATTCAGTATTCAGTATTCAGTATTCAGTATTTACTTTAATGGTATTTTCACTGAGTAACATACGCAGAAGAAACAAAAAATTGTTTCTCAATCAGTTCCTGTCAGTGCAGTTGGGGGAACGAGTTGCGTTGGGGGAATGGGTGAGTGGTGGAATATTTCGTTGGGGAATGGGTTGCGTTGGGGGACCAGGCCTCCAGTGTGACTGGGACCCAATGTGTCCCACTTAGTCTAGTTGTTTATATAAAAATCAATGCTTAACAGATTTGATTTTATCAAAGGGTAGGCATAAATAACAATACAATTATTTAAATACTATGATCTCAAATGATATGTATTTTAGTGATTCAAGTGAAGGGATTATGTGGGAAGGAATAATGGTGCAAAATCCTGGATTTTACATTAAAACCAAAATCTTCAGCTGAATGGTGCGAATCGATTGGGATAAGATGCTCGCTCTATTGCAGAATATCAGTTCAAACCTTGGCTGCTTCTGCATGATTAAGGGGCTGTCCCATTTGGGCGACCTAATTAGCGAGTTTAGAAGAATTTGAAAAAATGATATGTTGAAGACATCCTTCGACTATGTAGAAGACCTCCTTCGACCTCCTTCGACTATGTTGAAAACCAGCTATGACTAGCTACGACTAACTTCGGGAAAATTGGACACCGAATATGGAGAATGAAGACGACCACCTTCCATCTCCTTTGACCTCCCTTCGACTATGATGAAGACTATCTACGACTACCTTCGACTACCCTCGATTACCTACGACTAATATGCCGACCTACTACGACCTACTACGACTAAACCTATGAGTTAAAAATGTATCTATTTTCTCCATGGCAACCTTTTTTTACTCGCGGGCAATTTTTAACATATTGAAACAAACGCCGCGACCTAGCTGAGGCCTTGACTACGCGGAGACCACTCTCGAGCATGAAGAAGAGTTACAAAGACCTCCTACGACCTTGTGTCGACCATACTGTGAGTATGAGACGAGGGCAAACTCGCCAGAACTCGCGGATTAGGTCGCCCAAGTGGGTCAGGCCACTTTAGATTTGTGACCCAAATATTGGGGATGACTGAATAGGTTAAAGAAAAGACACTAACAGTGGAAGAGAAAAGAGAGATGATTTTAAGATTGGGGAGGAAATGGGAAATGTCCATATCATATGAAAGCCAAGTTATCCTTGAGTTGTTTCGAAGCACTTACATGCCCAAAAGGCAGGGTTAAACAGGGGATATTTTTAAGGTGGAGATTGATAGATTTTGATTAGTAAGGTTGGCAGGGGGTGAAAGGGTAAAGGCAGGAGAATGGGGTTGAGTGGAAAAGATAGAACAGCCATGATTGAACGGTGGAGTAGGCATGATGGGACAAATGGCCCAATGGCAAAATGGCAATGGCTGCCTCGCCAGCTGTCTGTCACGTCCCTTCTATGTTTTTATTATTTTAAGTATGCTTTAAAAGTGTGTTTCACTGTTTCTTGGTTAGTTTTTGTGGGGTTTGGGGGGGGGGGGGATAGGGGGAAACTTTTTTGCAGTCACTTACCTCGACGGAGATGCAACTTCCACAGTGTCTCATCTCCTCACCCTCCCCCCCCCCCCCCCACCCCCCCACCCCCCCCCCCCCCGGCCTAACAACTGGATTGGTGCGGCCTTTTCTGGAAATCAGCCTGGAGCCACAAGCTGCAGGCGCGGCGTGGACTTTAACATCATGGAGCTGCGATCCTTTGCCGAGGATCGCCAGAAGAACTGTAGACTTTTAACACCATGAAGCTGCGGTCTCCGGTAAGAAGCGGCCGACTTGGGAACTCCATGACGAGGAGTGTTCCCGACGCTGGAGTCTTTTTTATGTGGGGGGTGGGGTGGGGGGAGGGGAAGGGGGAATCTGTTTTTCTCAGTCACTACTTGGTCGAGGATGCGTCCTTCCTCCGAGCCGCATCTTCGACCCCCCTCGCGGCCTACCATCTAGATTGGCGCGGCCTTTCCTGCCGGAGGCCGGCCAGAGCTTCAGCAATGGAAAGGCACTGGATTCCATCGCGGAGCGGGCGTGTTGGAGCTCCGGAGTGCTGGACTGCCGACTTTAACTCCGTGGAGTTGTGGTCTGCAGAGCTTCCAGCCGCGGGCTGCGCTGACTCTTTCATCGCAGAGCATGGGACCTTGCCGGGGTCGCCAGCATTGAATCTCCACCCAGCTCGGCCTGTGGACTTCGGGAGCCGCGGTCTCCGGTAGGAAGCGGCCGATTTGGAAACTACAAGCCACTGAGAGTGTTCTTCCATTCGAGGGCCTGAAACATTGGGCCACCGTTGCAGCGACTACGGAGGCCTCAATAGGCCCCGACCACGGGTGAACATGAGTAAGAGGACTGAACTTTGTTGCCTTCCCTCACAGTGGGAAACGTTGATTCCGCTATGGGGGATGTTTTTATGTTCTATGTTAAATTATATAGTGTTGTGTTTATCTTATTTGTGTGCTGCATGGTAACTCAAATTTCACTGCACCAATTGGTGTATGTGACAAATAAATGTAATTTATCCTTTGCCGTTTGAACAGTGGACCCGACCACCACAGGTGAACAAAGAGGAAGATGACTGAAATTTATTGCCTTCCATCACTGTAAGGAATGTTGATTCCACTGTGGTGGATGTTTATGTTAAATTTTATTTTATGTGTGTATTGTGTTCTTTTCATTTATTAAGGCTGTATGGTAACTCAAATTTCTCTGTACCTTAATTGGTTAAGTGACAATAAATGTGAACTTGAGATCTTATGAACGTCACATTTAAGTATTTCCAGCTTTAGCCTGGATGGTTCATGCTCCCTGTTTTGGATTCAATACTAACAATCTCCTCCAACAGAACGAGCACCTTCCAGTGCTTGGTGCTCGGTAATGAAAAACAGTGAACCCAGAGCAAGACCCCAAACCACCGTCTCATCACTACCAATACTAGCCTGCTTCAGCATAGCCATATCTCCATGACAATTTACATTAATCTAACTCGAGAAGTAGATAAATTAGCAGCACAGACCCAGTTCACATGAGCTGTGGCAATATTACAAATAATTGCACAAGGTGAAAATTTGGTCAAATGCTTCATGGAAATGTGTGAATATAAAAATGGATCAATTACCATGTTCAATTTTGCTGTGACAATGAAAAAATGTTAAAGTGAACCATAATCAATCTTTGCAAAACTGATTCCTACATATGTTGGGAATCACATGTGCTTGAACTAAACTACACTAGCCAGTGTGCAATGAGGCTCATGTTAAATGCTTCCATCTCAGCACTCACATCAGGCACAACTGTAACGCATTACACAATGTACAATGCGGCAAAGGTTTCTTTCCTTCCAAGTGCCCTATGCCTATTTTACGGATAATGGCCCCAATCCGACATGCCTTCCGCTTTGTGTGCTTGTCATTCAATTATTTAGAATGACCCCATTGCATTAACAGATCAAGCCTCATCTACAAAAATATTGGAATAATTATTGAACTACAGGTGCAGGGAAATTGAACACACAAAGTGCCTGGCATCGTTGAAGTGACAAATTTGTATGTGTAGTGCAATGTTAAGTTCCCAGTTCCATTATTAGGGGTTGGCATTATTGCTGTTGTCAGGCAACAGCAGTGACTAATAATAGTTGACGTTCCTGATTATTTGCATTAAATCAACTTCTCCACGAGGTTCAATATAGTTCAGATTTACTGCCAATCATTTCTGCCAAATGGATGTTATTTTCAATTTTGTTCCAGTTCAAATGAATGATTTTTAGTATGGGTGACAAATCTAAATGAATGACATTCAAAATAATCAGTGCCATGACCAACATTTTGGCCAAGTATCATATCTCCTATTATAAATAAAGTATTTTACCAATATGGTGAATTGTCAATGCATTTACTTTTCTAATATACACTTTAATGGAAAAACGCAATCAGTATGTTTATTTTTTTTTGGAAACTGCCATAACAACAGAGATTTAAACATTAATGCACTTTGCTGCACATGCTGATGAACAGCCATTGCAAAGAGTACTGTAATGTAGATTCTTATTCAATTGGCACACAATGCCAGGAATATAATGAGTCACCAAGAGGAGAGTTGCTAAAATACATGCTTCTTGCTTATTCCACTTCTTAGACAGATCACATATTTACACATTGCTTTCTTCTTTATGAAACAAAAGAGTGATTTGCATATTCATGGTTTTAACCTCTATGGTCTTTAACTTTGATGTTCTCAAAAAGGAGCTTGTGTGGTTGTCATCGGATCCATTTCTTGGCGAGTTATTCCCACTTCTTGATTAACTTCTAAAGAATTGTGCATAATTTCTGCGGTAATTTCCATGTATCAGCTCACAATCACATACCATTTTGACATTTGCCTGAATATTTCATGCAGTAATTAAGTAGTTTACTTTTAAGTAGTTTACACTGGATTGTATCTCTGGACTATCAGAAAACATTTCTTTGTACAGCATACATTTACTCCATCGCGGATTCAAAGGTAATTTATTTGAGCTGATGGTAAAGACTATCATGTTGTTCAATACTTTTTTCTCCATGACTACAGTTCAGTTCAGTTTGTTCTGTTTAATTCAGTTCATTGTCACATGTACCAAGGTAGTGAAAAGTTTTGTTGCGTGCTAACCTGTCAACGTCAATACAGGATTACAACAGGCAAAGACAACACATGATTACAATCAATTATAACTTAAATTCCTGCCTTAACTGCTTCTATTCCATGAAGACTTTTCTGAACTGTGGTCAACGAATACTGAAACACCTGCAGATTAATAACTAGCATGTTTCCTGTTATAGAACACACCATCATCCAGCTAAACTATGGGTTTGGTAATAATGTTGGTTTGGTAATCACTGTTGGATTGCAGCACACTTGTGCCAATTGTTCAATGCTGCTTTGACAGTTTTCACTGATCTTGCTACACCACCAGTGGAGACTATGAAATTCTCTGCCACAGAGGGCAGTGAACGCCAAGTCACTGGATGGATTTAAGAGAGAGTTAGATAGAGCTCTAGGGGCTAGTGGAGTCAAGGGATATGGGGAGAAGGCAGGCACAGGTTATTGATAGGGAACGATCAGCCATGATCACAATGAATGGCGGTGCTGGCTTGAAGGGCCGAATGGGCTCCTCCTGCAACTAGTTTCTATGTTTTTATGTTTCTATGGATGATATGGTAGGCCTGTACGAAGCTTTTCAAAAAGGGGGGTGGCATGTCAGGATTACAAAAATGTTATGTGAAATAATGTGTGAGCAGTTATTATCACGAGAGTGAAGCCCCTTGCGGCTGGGGTCCAGGGCCCGCTTAAGGGGCTCTGAGGTTTTAGATGCTCTCTGGTGCATTATGAGCCTTATTTTGGAGCACTTTTGTACCAAATATATGACCAATATTTCAGAAATAATTTTGGTTGAGTCAAGAGTAATGAGTGGGTGGAATGGAATGATGGGGGTCCTTGTTGTATAGATTTTTTTAAAATCAAGAATTGAAGTTGTCCTTGTTTTAATAATCAAGTTGTACTGTTGTAAAATGTTATGTAAAATGTTATAAAGGAGAATGCAAAAACTGCAAATAGAGTACTGTAAGTTTTTGCAGTAAAGAAAACCTTTTTTTAGAAAATGTTTCATGTGTTGATTTTAATTGCCTGTTACTGTTAGACTGTGTTAGTGTGTGCAGTGCACCTTTAATGATCATCCTGACCTAACAACTTCACATCACATTAATTTCAACATGAAATAGTGATGTGAATACAACATTTAGTTCGACTTCAATTTCTATCATGAAAATTGAAGTCAAACTAAATGGTGCATTTATATTACTATGATTGCTTTCAAACTAACTTATTTTACTGTCATATTATTATAACAAATTCTAGTTCCATGATGATTCATCAACAAGATCACAAATCACATTTTGAATTCTCAAACATAATGTGATTGTAAATAATTGCAGAGCTGCCAAATTTCACCAAGCATTTCCATATTTTGATGGCTGAAAATCAATATTTTGTTGGGGAAATCGGTATTTCTCACATAAATACAATAGAATATACTACACAGAAACTGGATTTTTGAAAATCAGTATTTTGCATGCAACCTCATGTATTCCCAAATATCAGTATGGAATACTGAAAATCAGTACTACTGAATTGTGAAACCATTTTTGAAACGTGAATTTATAATTCTTGATTTTGATTTCATAACATATCAAAATATATAATAACATAACATAAAATTCACAATTCATCATATAGAGATTCAGATTCAACTTTAATTGTCATTGTCAGTGTACAGTACAGAGACAACGAAATGCAGTTAGCATCTCCCTGGAAGAGCGACATAGAATATGATTTCAATAAATAAATCTATTTACATGCATACAGCCATAGTGTTTTTCCTGTGGGAGGAGTGTCCGGGGGAGGGGGTGATTGGCAGTCACCGAGGTACATTGTTGAGTAGTGTGACAGCCGCAGGGAAGAAGCTGTTCCTGGACCTGCTGGTGCGGCAACGGAGAGACCTGTAGCGCCTCCCGGATGGTAGTGGGTAAACAGTCCATGGTTAGGGTGAGAGCAATCCTTGGCGATGCTGAGCGCCCTTCGCAGACAACGCTTGGTTTGGACAGACTCAATGGAGGGGAGCGAGGAACCGGTAATGCGTTGGGCAATTTTCACCACCCTCTGCAATGCTTTCCAGTCGGAGACAGAGCAGTTGCCATACCATAGTTGGAAAGGATGCTCTCGATGGTGCAGCGGTAGAAGTTCACCAGGATCTGTGGAGACAGATGGACCTTCTTCAGTCTCCTCAGGAAGAAGAGACGCTGGTGAGCCTTCTTGACCAGAGTTGAGGTATTGTGGGTCCAAGACAGGTCATCGGAGATGTTGACCCCCAGGAACCTGAAGCTGGAAACACGTTCCACCTCCGTCCCATTTATGTGGATTATGCCGCCCCAAGACTTCCTGAAGTCTACAATGAGCTCCTTGGTCTTCTTGGAGTTAAGGGCCAGGATGTTGTCAGCGCACCATGCTGCTAGGAGCTAGACCTCCTCCCTATAGGCCGACTCATCGTTGTTGCTGATGAGGCCAATCACCGTTGTATCATCTGCATACTTGATGGTGGTGTTAGTACCATGTACAGGTGTGCAGTCGTAGGTGAAGAGGGAGTAGAGGAGGGGGCTCAGCACACAGCCCTGTGGAACGCCGGTGTTCAGGGTGAGGGTTGAAGAGGTGTGCTTGTCTAACCTAACAGACTGGGGTCTGTTGGTTAGAAAGTCCAGTATCCAGTTGCAGAGGGAGGGGTCGATGCCCAGGTTACCGAATTTGGTGATCAGTTTAGAGGGTATAATGGTGTTGAATGCTGAGCTGTAATCGATGAACAACATTCTTACGTAAGTGTCTCTGTTGTCGAGGTGGGAGAGGGCGGAGTGAAGTGCCGTTGAGATAGCATCCTCCGTACTCCTGTTCTTGTGGTAGGCAAACTGATAGGGATCCAATGTGGGGGCAGGCAACCTTTGGGGTGTGCCAGGACCAGCCTCTCGAAGCACTTGGCGATGATGGGAGTAAGTGCAACTGGGCGGAAGTCATTGAGGCTTGTCGCAGTGGAGTGTTAGCTTACCAAACAATCAAACATGCTGGCATGATGCTGCATAATCATTCAAGTGCTCCTGGTAAATGTACATAAAGGTGAGTAGTATGGTAAGCACAATTTTTTTTAAATCACCCAATGTTACTATTGTTGAGCCATGCTGACTAGCATGACTGGAATGAGTTCTTAGTTCACTGTCACTCAGCATGCTGGTATTATGCTGCAAAATCATTCAGGTGCTCCTGAATGTATATTGCCATTTACCACTACTCTACTAATGCAAAGGGCATTCGTTAGCCTTAGCCTATATGCCATCCCTGGTTCCATGAATATAGCACCTCAGACCACTTTATCTAGCATGGCAGTCTTCAGTTTGTTAATGCTGTCAAAGCATGTGTCGTTCCGCAGTACACTGATGTAGGTGGCCGACTTCTACCTCTTCTTGCAGTGCCCAGTTTGGGCTCCCAAAGTGTGAGGAGATTAGCAGACAGTTCAGGGTTCCCATCAAAGATTTGGACAACACTCTTGGCAGACCAGCATATATTGCCATTTATCCATAAATCACATTTTCCAGTTCCATTTTCCGAGAATGTAACTGTGCAAACTAGTCACCACTTTGTCCAAGTCATGGGCAAAATCATAGTGAATGTGCATAAAGGCGAGCGCAAACAGCCTGTCATTGCTCATGGAAGTCCTGGTGCAGTGATGCAGGTGATGGACACTCGTGGCAGGCCACCATATATTGCCATTTAGCCATAAGTCATGTTTTCCAGTTCCATTTTCCAAGAATGTAACGGCGCAAAACTAGTCACGACTTTGTCAAAGTTATGGGCAAAGTTATAGTGAATGTGGATTAAGGTGATTGCAGGCAGCCTGTCATTGCTCCTGAAAATCCTGGTCTTTGCTTCTTCACTAATGTGAAAATGTGTTTGTCCTCGTTGGCTGGATCATAGTAAGATGCCGAGCGAGATCGCGTCCACTGCAAGCATGCGACCCGAGGCAAGCATCTCTCTGCCGCTCAGGCTTCTGACCAAAGGTCCCGACTACCTCCGCAGTCAAATGGAGGCAGACAGGCGGGGTCGGCAGAGTGCCGTGGGGAGACTGGCTGCCGACAAGGCCAAGTACTTGAAGAGCCAGACGGCGAGGGGGTGCAAAGTGGTGCCCAATGGTTTGGGCAGCTCTGTGTCTGAGGAAGGCAGCAGCAGTGGCAGCGGGGCCAGCTGCAACACGAAGACTTACCTGGCCTCCAGCAGCCCCCAGCAGAGCGGGCAATGGGGGATCCCGCCTGACATTGTGCGTCGCTCCAGCTCCAAGAGGCAGCTCAGGCCCAACTCGCTGGTCATGTACCGGCAGAAGTGCGAGCATGCGGGGAGCAGTGGCCACCAGCAGCGGCCGCAGTTTCAAGGGCGGTGGCAGCCTTGTCCGGCAGCTCCTGCCTGGCTCTAGCGGCCGGGGGCGACAAACAGCAGGGGGCCGGCAACAAGAGCAGCAACGTCGGAAGGGGGAGAATTAGCAGACGGTACAGAGGCTGCCACAGCCCAGGGTGCACAAGTAACCACACCAGCAGCACCCCAGGGTTCACAAGCAACCACACCAGCAGCACCCCAGGGAGAAACAGCAGCCTCGCCAGCAACACCCCAGGGTGCACATGTAACTACACCAGCAGCACTCCAGGGTTCACAAGTAACCACGCCAGCAGCGCCACGAGAAGCAGCAGAAGGTCGCCCCAAGGAGCCGCTCAAGCGGCGGGTTTGTGAAGGCGGATGACGGCACTTGCACTCCAACCTCAGCTGCCGCTTCTCCCGAACCTGCTTGGGCTTGAACAGTTTCTTCGAGCCCGAGGTGATCGAGAACCTGGCCAGGGAGAAGTTTGCCGCCAACGCTGCCTTCAAAAGCCTTGGCCTCAAGTTTCGCAGCGTGAAGGGCCTGTCCCACTTGGCCGACATTTTCGGTGACAACCTGAAAAGAGGTTGTCGCATTGTGGTCGGGTCGTGATGTGGTGCGTTGCGTGGTGACGCATGTAGTGACGCGCGGTGACTCCCTATCGACCCTGGATTTTGGAATGTTCAAAACCCAGGGGCTGGGTGTCTCATCGTATCGTGCGCCCTGTCACACGCTGACGTATGCTGTCCTGCGGGTGATGCCCGGTTAGGGTTAAGGACCACAGATGGGCTTTAAAATATTCTTCCTTAAATGCATGGATTTTAAACATTAATATCTTAAATTGAATACAATAAAATCAATTGTGCAAATGAAAAGATGTCTGTCCAGTTTTATTTACAGATGTATTGGTCTGCTTCCAGATCCAATCACCATCTCTAACTTTTCACAGGGATGGTTTCATGTAGACTGCTCACCCCTCTCCCCTCCACCCATTCTTCCCTCCTCCCGCCCCATCCCTCCATCTCCACTCCCCCCCCAACCCTTCTTCCCTCCCCTCCACCCCCCAGCTTCCTTTCTCCCCACTCCACACTTCTACCCCTACTCCACCCCCCCCCCCATCCTCTCACATCCCCTTCTCCCCTTGCCCTCCCTTCTCCCATTCTCCAACCCCCCATCCCCCACTTCCCCCGACACCCCCCATTTGTGGACACAGACTAATAATGGATCCCGCTAATAGTACTGCACAAAGGCCTCATCATCTGTTTTAGTAACATTGACTGTGGGATAAATGCAGACTTTGGGAACAACACCCCCCCCCCCCCCCCCCCCACCCCCCCACCCCCACCCACCCCCCCACCTTGCTTCAAAAAGGGTGGTGGGTATTTAGACTCAGTGGGTGGAGCAGGTGGGTGGCACTGGTACATTGACAACATTGCCTGTATCCTGTTGAGAAGCCCGCTGGTCTCCCCGGACCGACTGCCGGCAGTGGATCCGCTCCCTGGATGACAGGCTGACCGGCGACGAGGCTCCGACACCGCGGATGGAGGCGATGGACCGAGCGGGCAGACACTTAGCCCCAGGCCCGGGGAAATGGGCACTCGTTTTTTTTTCTAAATCATCCCACGGGCCGGATTGGACCCTCCGCGAGTAGTTTGACGCCCCATCCCGCAACGCAATATCATTCCAGGGCCCCACTCACCTAGAATAGGCCCAAGGCGTCGAGGCGATGTATGATTTTGTGCAGTCAAAATGGTGGTGAGGTGATCCCACCCGGGCCCACTGAGCACGCGCGGGGAGACGCCGTCATTTTGCATCGCTACTACTTCACCGGCTTCCCCCAACTGCGCAGGCGCGGATGGTCGCACATTTTTTTTCCCCCCCCCCAAATCATCCCGCGGGCCGGAACCAGAATTTCCTGAATTTGAGGTAATTTCCTTCAAAGTGGAAACACTGATTGCGCTCCAATTTTTTTTTTCCTCTGGATTTTTTTTTACTCTGGAAAAAAAGTGGACCGCACCCATCGCAACACCTCCCCCCCCCTTCGGACGGCCATGTATGGTAAATTAAGTTTCTGGTCAATATCTTATTTCTCCAAGTGCTCAAATACAAATGAACAAACATGAGGAGCATTATCGGAACTTAACTGGAAACCATATGACAGTAATAGATCACAGCTCTTGGATTGTATATTCTGTTGCAGCACAGAATTCACCATGTCTCATTGAAATCCATTTCAAATGAGTGAGTATCAAGTAATCCGTGCCCTTCTCAAAACAATAAATATACACTAATTGCTCATTTCATGTGTAAAGATATCTTCATTGATCTTATTGGATCTGCAACGTTGAATAGGTTCAGATTTACTTGCATTCATAATACTTCCAATTTCCTTGACTGGCTACAATCCCATTAATGTTTCTGAGGATAAACTACTTCATTCTGTGCAAATTCACACATTCTTTTTCTGAGCATTACTTCAATATCTGCCAGAACACCTCTAATATTTGACGATTGTCATCTTCAAGATCATTGTCTATTGATACATTATCAATTGTAGAATGAAAGATTTTTCACACAATGGCATTAGGTTTATTATCATCACATGTACCAAAGGTACGGTGAAAAGCTTTGTTTTGTGCGCTATTCAAACAGATCAGATATGCCATGCATTGATACAATCAGTTCAGCGTCAAGTACAATAAATGGCGCACATGGGGAAGATACAGAATGCAGAATATAGTTTTCAGCATTGTAGTCAAAGTCTAATGACCTCAATGAGCGAAATCAAACAGTAGCGAATGTAAGGAACATGCAGCAGCTGAATAATGGAGGGAAAGCAGCTGTACCTGAGTCTGGCGGTGCAAGCCTTTAAACTTCTGCCAGAGGGGAGCAGGGAGGAGGAGGAATGACCAGCCTGGGAAAAGTCTTTAATTACATTGTCTGCTTTTCCAAGAGAGCATGAAGTGTAGATGAAGTCTGGCTGTATGTTTGCTATGGTGCATCTGTAGAAGTTTGTAAGAGAAATTGGAGATGTGTCGAATAGCCACAGTCTCCTCAGAAATAGGAAGGCATTGATAAGGCATATTGATGGTCACATCATTGTGTGTAAGAAGGAACTGCAGGTACTGGTCAAAACCGAAGATAATCACAAAAACATGGCTGACATTTCGGGCCGAGACCCTTCAGACTTTATGATTGATCCCCAGGTTGTTGGTAATATTAATGCTAAGGAATTTGAAGCTCTCAACCATTTTGATATCCCCACCATTGATGCTGATTGGGGCATGCACTCCAACTTGCTTCCTAAAGAGGAAAAAATTAATGAAGGGCCTATTCCACTGCGGGGACTTAATTCGCGAGTTTAGAAGAGTTTACGCTCGACTCAAACTCGCTGCATGGTCGAAACGAGGTCCTAGGAGGTTTTTGTAACACTCCTTCATGCTCGAGAGTAGTCCCCGCATGCTCGAGGCCTCAAGTTAGGTCGTGGCATTTTTTTTTAGCAAGCTGAAAAATGCCCGCAAGTAGAAAAGGGTCGCCATGGAAAAAATCTATATTTTTTTTACTCGTAGGTTTATTAGAGGTAGGTCGTAGTAGGTTGTAATGCTATCGTAGGTAATCGATATGAGCTTATGCCTGTACCGTGGGATGGTCAGTAACCCCAAGTCGGCCGATCTGAGGGACCTGGAGGTGGTGTGGTGCGTAAGCAGACTTTTGATGTAGGTGGGGGCAAGCCCATTAAGGGCTTTGAAAACATAATTCATTCGGAACCGCACAGGGAGTCAGTGGAGAGAGGCCAGAATCAGGGTGATGTGGTTCCTTTTTTCGGGTGCCCGTCAGGAGTCTCGCTGTGGTGTTTTGGACCATTTGCAGGTGGTTGGCAGACAGGAAACAAAGAGTAGGGATTAACGGGTCCCTTTCAGAATGGCAGGCGGTGACTAGTGGGGTACCACAAGGCTCGGTGCTTGGACCACAGCTATTTACAATATACATCAATGATTTAAATGAAGGGATCAAAGTAACATTAGCAAATTTGCAGATGAAACAAAGCTGGGAGGCAGTGTGAATTGTGAGGTGGATGCTTTGAGAATGCAGGGTGACTTGGACAGGTTGGGTGAGTGGGCAGATGCACGACAGTTGCAGTTTAATGTGGATAAATGAGAGGTTATCCACTTGGTAGCAAAAACAGGAAGGCAGATTATTATCTAAATGGTGTCAAGTTGGGAAAAGGGGAAGTACAATGGGATCTGGGGGACCTTGTTCATCAGTCAATGAAAGTAAGCATGCAGGTACAGCAGGCAGTGAAGAAAGCGAATGGCATGTTGGCCTTCATAACAAGAGGAGTTGAGTATAGGAGCAAAGCGGTCCTTCTGCAGTTGTATAGGGCTCTAATGAGACCATACCTGGAGTATTGTGTGCAATTTTGGTCCCCAAATTTGAGGAAGGACATTATTGCTATTGAGGGAGTGCAGCGTAGGTTTACAAGGTTAATTGTGGCGGGATGGTGGGATTGTCATATGCTGAGAAACATATAAGATTATTAATTGTTTTAGAAACATAGAAACATAGAAAATAGGTGCAGGAGTAGGCCATTCGACCCTTCAATATGATCATGGCTGATCATCCAACTCAGTATCCTGTACCTGCCTTCTCTCCATACCCCCTGATCCCTTTAGCCACAAGGGCCACATCTAACTCCCTCTTAAATATAGCCAATGAACTGGCCTCAACTACCTTCTGTGGCAGAAATTCCAGAGGTTCACCACTCTAGACACGCTAGAGGCAGAAAACATGTTCGCGATGTTGGGGGAGTCCAGAACCTGGGGCCACAGTTTAAGAATAAGGGGCAAGCCATTTAGAACGGAGACAAGGAAACACTTCTTCACACAGAGAGTTGTGAGTCTATGGAATTCTCTGCCTCAAAGGGCAGTGGAGGCCCTTTCTCTGGATACTTTCAAGAGAGAGCTAGATAGGGCTCTTAAAGATAGCAAAGTCCGAGGATATGGGGAGATACGAGGAACGGGGTACTGATTAGGGATGATCTACCATGATCACATTAAATGGCGGTGCTGGCTCGAAGGGCCAAATGGCTTACTCCTGTACCTATTGTCTATTGTCTATTAACTCAATAACTAGCTCCTTAATCTTTCTGATATTGAGGGAGAGGTTATTGTCTTGACATCATGTCACTAAATTCTCTATCTTCTTCCTGTATTCTATCTAGTCATGGTTCATGATTCAGCCCATCACAGTGATGTAGTCTGCAAACTTGTGGGTGAATTTAGAGCTGAATTTGGCCATACAGTCATGAGTTTAAAGGGAGTATAGTTGGAGACTGAGAACACATCCTTGTGGGGCACCGGTGTTAACAGTTATTGTAAATTAGGTATTGTCACCCATCAGCACTGAATGAGGTTTGAGTGTCAGAAAATCGAGGATCCAGTGGCAGAGGGGAGAGCTCATTCCTTGGTCCCAGAGTTCAGACATGAGTTCAGATAGGTTTATGTTGTTGAAGGTAGAGCTACAGTCAATAAATAGGAGTCTTTGTTGTCTAGGTGTTCCAGAGATGGGCTTAGGGCCAAGGAGATGGTGTCCGCCTTGGACCTGTTGTGGCAATAAGCAAACTGCAGAGGATCAAGGCTGGATGGGAGGCCGACAATGTTCGCCATTACCAGTCTCTCAAAGCACCTTACGATTATCAATGACAGAGCCACTGGACATTAGTCATTAAGGCACGCTACTTTACTTTTCTTCAGTTCAGGTATGATGGTGGTCCTTTCGAAGCAAGTGGGGGGGCCTCAGAATGGAAGTAATGAGAAGTTAATGATGTCTGTGAATACCTCTGCCAGCTGATCTGCACAGGTCCCGAGGAAGAGGCCAGGGATTTCATTCGGACCAGATGTTTTTCAGATTCACTGAGGAAAGCTGACCTTATATCTGCCTCAGTATCCTTGCGTCCAAGCACACCAGAGACTGGTGGGGGGGGGGGAGGGAATTCCAACACTGACCTATTCAAAGCAGCCGTAGAATGTATTGCATTCATTAGGGAGCGATCCATTGTTGGCAGCAGTACTGCCTGCATTCACTTTGCAGCCTATTGTAGCATGCAAACCTTGCCACAACCTACGAGTATCTGACTTGTTGCCTTGAAGCTCCAGCATAGTTCTGAATTTCCTCTTGGCATTCTTAATGGCTCTGCAAAGATCGCAGCTGGATTTCTTGTACCGCTCAGGATCATTTGACCCGAATGCTGTAGACTTGGACTTCACCTAGGAGTGGACCTCACGGTTCATCCAAGCCTCTCATATATATTAATTGACAAACAGTAACTTTTCCCCATACGCACATTCAGCAAATAAGGTGTATATCTCAAAGATAGACACAAAAAGCTGGAGTAACTGAGCGGGATAGGCAGCATCTCTGGAGAGAAGGAATGGGTGATGTTTCGGATCGAGATCCTTCTTCAGACAGGTTAGGGATAAGTGAAACGAGAGAAATAGATGGTGATGTGGAGAGATAAAGAACAATGAATGAAAGATATGCAAAAAAGTAACAATGACAAAGGAAATCTGAAGAAGGGTCTCGACCCAAAACGTCACCCATTCCTTCTCTCCAGATATGCTGCCTGTCCCGCTGAGTTACTCCAGCTTTTTGTGTCTATCTTTGGTTTAAACCAGCATCTGCAGTTCCTTCCTACACAGGTGTATATCTCAGATCTATTTTGGTGATAATTTGGACTGCTGAATAGGTTTCAGCACATAAATCCAGTAAATATCTGTTTGGCATCAAATGTCTGATTCAATCTCATTTTAGACAACATATGGCTGAAGAATCTTGTGTGTTCCTTGCATCGCCTAACCATACTGTCTGTTCATCACTCAGACTTCATTTGTTCTAATTTATCAGATTCTTCCTCCAGCTAGTTGTTTAATGTAGGGAACAGGTCAAAACGTACTGTCATTTATTTTAACACAAAGCATGATTTGAGTAAAGACATAATAACTTGCAATACATGTGTAGGTATTTGAATATGTCTCTGTACTTTGCAACTAACATGCCCAAGTAAGATTTTGAAGCAACATTACCAAACAACTGTTTCCTTTCTGGCTTCAGTGCATCAAACTAAGCTTTGGTTATCAATATCAATAGATTACTGTAATCAGCTGCAAAGGTTGGATTTGCTGACTTCTGTGATTCACTAAAGATTTCATCTGGCCACAAAAGTCTTCAATACTTCGCCTGTAATTTTTTTTAATTTGCATACTCTATTTGCAAAATGTTGTTAAATTAAGTTAGATACTTAGACTTAGATCCTTTATTTGTCATGCAGACCTTTCGGTCTGAACGAAATGTCGTTGCCTGCAGCCATACATATAATAATAACTATAATAATAACTTTATTTATAGAGCACTTTAAAAACAACCACTGTTGCAACAAAGTGCTGTACATGACTAATCATAAACAAAAAATTATTACAAGACAATAAAAACATTAAAAAAGAGAGTAAAAACAATAAAAAACATTAAAAACACTAAAACAGGAGCAAAGTCTCATGCAGGGTCAAAAGCCAAGGAATAGAAAAGGGTTTTAAGACTGGTTTTGAAGATGGACAGTGAGGGGGCCTGTCTGATGTGCAAAGGCAGAGTGTTCCATAATGTCGGAGCAGCAACAGAGAAGGCTCTATCCCCCCTGAGCTTCCGCTTAGACCTCGGTACCTCCAGGAACAGCTGATCAGCTGACCTGAGGCACCGGGCAGGAGCGTAGGGATGAAGCAGCTCAGAGAGGTAAGGCGGGGCGAGACCATTTAAAGATTTAAAAACAAATAAAAGAATCTTAAAATGAACTCGAAAGTACACCGGCAGCCAGTGGAGGGAGGCCAGAACTGGCGTTATGTGCTCCCTCTTTCGAGTTCCAGTTAAAAGGCGAGCAGCAGCATTCTGAACCAACTGGAGACGAGCCAGGGAAGATCGAGTAACTCCAAAATAGAGTGTGTTACAGTAATCCAGCCTAGGCGTGATGAAGGCATGGATTACTGTTTCAAAATGCTGCCGCTCAAGAATGGGCTTCACCTTTGCCAGCTGCCTTAAATGAAAGAAGCTGGACTTAACTACCGCGCCTATTTGATGATCTAATTTAAAATCACTGTCCATCTTAAAACCCAAGTTTAAAACTGTTGGCTTCACATACAGTGCCAGGGGACCCAAGTCAACAGGGGGAGGTTCACGGCAGCCATTGGGACCAAACACTATCACCTCTGTCTTCTTTTCATTAAAAGCTAGAAAGTTTAGGGCCATCCAGGATTTAATGTCATCAAGACATAACAGAAGTGATTTGACAGAGAAAGCATCTTCCTTCCTCAGCGGCATATATAGTTGGCTATCATCAGCATAACAATGAAAAGAGATGCCATGCTTTCTAACAATGGAACCCAGAGGAAGTAAGTACAGTGAGAAAAGCAGGGGCCCTAAAATTGAGCCCTGTGGAACCCCATATGACAGAGGAGCGGAGGAGGATTCAAAACCAGCAAGGCTTACACACATAGTTCTGTTTGCCAGATAAGACCTGAACCATTCCAGGGCACTGCCACAAATGCCCACTAGGTGCTGTAACCGAGATACTAAGATACCATGTAATAATAAACAACAAAACACGCAATAAACACAAATTAACATCCACCACAGTGAGTTCACCAGGCACCTCCTCACTGTGATGGAGGCAAAAATCTAAAGGTTACTGTCTCTTCCTTCCTCATTCTCCCTCTGCGCTGAGGCGATATGTTGTTACCCCACCGGGCGATGGTAAGTCAGTCCCGCGGCTCACCGAGCTCCGCGAACGGGCCGGTTCAAGCTCCGCGGCCCGGGGTGGTCGAAGCAGCCGCCCTCCAGTCCAGCGGACGCAGCTGTTGGATTATTACCAAACATTGAGCAACCTTCTGCCATGTCAATGCTCAAGTATATTTTTATCCCAAACTCACTGCAGTCTCCAACATTGTTGTTGCTCGCACTAGTCACAAAACAGTGGAGGCATACTTTGCATTCACTACAAAAGCTTTCATACTGTGAAGAAATCACATTGGTAGAGTTGCTTTGCCCAACTATCTTGGCTTTAGATTTGTACTCGAAGAATAGATACCCCATTTTAAATGTTGTTAGGTTGAATTGACATTCTTTCAGTGGATCATATCGGTTATATCTTCAGCAATCATTCCTGCCAGTCTTAGACAAGTGCTTCACAATCTGCTTTGAAACTCACCATTATTACTGTGACTTTAAACTACTCGTAGATTTATACTCGGCATTGAATGAAATTATTTTACATTCCACAATGCCACTTCCATAGATGATGCAGCTTTGAAGATAAGAGCTAATGCATGATTTTGTAACTGATTAAATTCATCCATTAATTAAATGACAAATTACATTGACACCCAGCATGTAAACTGAGGTGATGCCAACGTTTCAGAAGAAAGAGATGTCCTTCAATGAGACAATGTACCCGATAGCCTTGTTTGACTTTTGGTGACCATTTCCAAATTGATAGCTCTCCACACTTCGAAAATCTAGGATTGAAGTGATCTAGCAAGTGTTGAATCACTTCACTGAAAACATCTTTTGCTTTCCATGGTTTAAAATATTTGTTAACATGCTCTACATTTAGTTTAGTTTAGAGATACAGCACGGAAACAGGCCCTTCAGACCACAGAGTCAACGCAGACCAGCAATCACCCATACACTCTTTCTATCCTAAACACTAGTGATAAATTACAGAAGCCAATTAACCCACAAACCTGCACATGTTTGGAATATGTTCAAAGAAATCCGAGCAAACCCATGCAGTCAGTGAAAATGTTCAGACTGTACAGACAGCACCCGTAGTCAGAATCTAACCTAGTCTCTGGCACTGAGGCAGCTCTACAGCTGCTCTACTGTGCTACCAAACTCAATTTCTGAACCCATTTCAGTTATCAGAATAGCTGACATACGATCAAATATATCATTGGTTTATGTTGGCATATTCTCACTAACATTAATTTCCATTCTATTATTTTCTGTAAAACTATTTCTTGCCTTCTAATTTTGAGCTAAAAGGCCCAAACATAGAATAGAATAGAATAGAATGCAATTTATTGTCATTCAAACCTAGGTTTGAACTAAATATAATTTCTACAGGTTTTTTTTTTACATTACAAAACAATCCAAGACCCACACTTAACACAGTATACATAAACATCCATCACAGTGAGTCTCCAACATCTCCTCACTGTGATGGAAGGCAAAGTCTTTATCTCTTCCCTTTGTTCCTTCTCCCGTGGTCCAGCAGTCCAACTGCAGTGTCGAGGCGAACTGGGGCTCCGATGTTAAAGCCCCCGGCGGGCGATGGTAAGTCCTGAGGCCGTTTAAGCCACGCCGGGCGATGTTAGGCCCCGGCTCCATGTCCTTAAACCCGCGATTCCAGCGGGAGAAGTCGCCGTTGCGGAGCTCGGAAAAGCGGTCTCCCACCAGGGACCTGCGAGCTCCCGATGTTCCTGTCCACCGGGTCTGTGGCCGGTGCCTCCGAACTCCAAAGTCAGGTCGCAGCCGCGCGCCACCACAGCTCTTCCCGCTCCGAAGTTGGCCAGCTCCGCGATGTCAGTTCCGCAGGCTCTGCAACTGGAGCCCTCAGGTTAGTCCCAGCCGGAGGTCACCACCGGCTCCACGATGTTAGGCCCAACGACATCCGAGACCCGACAGGGAATAGTCGGGTCTCCGCACAGGGAAGAGATTTAAAACGGTTTCCCCCACAGCCCCCCCACATATACACAGCTAAAAAAAAAATAAAAACTAACTCAAGACATACATTTAACAAGACAAAAATAAAAAAAGACAGACGACTGTAGTCGAGCCGCTGCCGTTAGGCGCCGCCACTGTACATCTGATCATGTCCTCCCCAAAGCTTCCATATAGCCAGCCTAATTCCAAATAACCAACTTGTTCTCATTTTTAATGCCATACTCACTAAGATTATTAATGTCACATCAGAATGCATGATGTTCCTTGCTTTCCAGTGCCAGTTTAGTGGCTGCACCCACTGGCATTTTGAGGTCTCATCAACACCTCCCTACCTTGCTGTAACCATGAAAGCCCACTGAGCACATGCACGCAATGTCATATTGTATCTGTATAGGCCCTCTCAATTGACATAAACTGCAATGGTCCTCACCCAGAGTACTCACCTCGGAATTTCTTAAAACCATGCTGCTCTAATGCTTGGGTAAAGTTTTGACCTCCTAACATTTCCTCTAACCATATTTACTGGCACTTCAATGCTAGTGGCTACCAAGATCGACAAAAGTACTGACATCTCAAGCTGTCACTATGGTTCTCAATGCAAAAGGCTCACAGGTTGGTTTCCTTTCTTGACCTGGCCTTTTTTGTTTGTCATACAAGATCTGTCCTATATTTCCTCCTTCCAAATTCTAAGTCAAGTGTGTTCTTATCCCTGTGCCAGGAATATAATAAAGCGCTAGGATAAATGAAGAGCTACAAAAAACACATGGATCTTGTTTATCCCACCCCCACCAACATACATACATACATGCCTATGCGTCACAAATACACATCACTAATTTACATGCACCAGAACTACTTTCAGCATTCGTAGCTCAGGTGCATTATTTTGCAAAATGAGCTGATGAAAAAAAATAGCCATCTTAAGTTGCTAAAGATGGTCCTTTTAATTCAATTCTGATTTACAAGCTGCAAGTGGTGCAAGCACACATTCTTGCAATAAGTCTACCTTTTTACTTCATCCTATTGCAAGGAAAGTAACAAAGCAGCTAATGAACAAGAGATGGGAAATGAAGACAAACTACTTAAAACATATATCTATTGGATGTCCAATGGCTGGAGGTACCATTACCCAAGTGAATGTATTCTGTGCCTATTGCTTACAGTCCATCAAACATTCATCCATCAGGAGGGTGTTGAGTTTCTATGGAGTTTCTATGGAGTGCCAGTAACCTAATATGCATATATATTATGCCAAATGTGGAAACCATCAGTCAGAGAGTCAAGGTCATACAGAGTGGAAACAGGCTCTTCGGCTCAATTTGCCCACATCGACAAACATGTCCCATCTAACTAGCCCCACCTGCCTACATTTGTCCCTTATCCCTCTATACCCATCCATATAAATGTTGCGATAGTACATTCTTCAACTACGTTCACAACTTGATCACTTTGCCAGAGGATCACCTGTAATGGTTACTTACAAGTCCCACATCTGTCACTGGAAGCCTCCAATCGTCTTTCAGTGCTTCTCAATCAGAAAGCCTTTGATAAGCTCCCACATAGGAGATTAGTGGGCAAAATTTGAGCACATGGTATTGGGGGTCGGCTGCTGACATGGATAGAAAATTGGTTGGCAGACAGGAAATAAAGAGTAGGGATTAACGGGTCCCTTTCAGAATGGCAGGCAGTGACTAGTGGGGTACGCAAGGCTCGGTGCTGGGAACCACAGCTATTTACAATATACATTAATGATTTAGGTGAAGGGATTAAAAGTAACATTAGCAAATTTGCAGATGGCATAAAGCTGGCAGTATGAACTGTGAGGAGGATGCTATAAGTATGCAGCGTGACTTGGACAGGCTGGGTGAGTGGGCAGATGCATGGCAGATGAAGTTTAATGTGGATAAATGTGAGTTATCCACTTTGGTGGCAAGAACAGGAAGGCAGATTATTATTTGAATGGTGTCAAGTTAGGAAAAGGGGAGTTACAACGAGATCTGGGTGTCCTTGTACATCAGCCATTAAGAGTATGCATGCAGGTACAGCAGGCAGTGAAGAAAGCTAATGGCATGTTGGCCTTCATAACAAGAGGAGTTGAGTATAGGAGCAAAGAGGTCCTTCTGCGGTTGTACAGGGCCCTGTTGAGACCCTGAAGTATTGTGTGCAGTTTTGGCCTCCAAATTTGAAGAAGGACATTCTTGCTAATGAGTGAATGCAGCGTAGGTTCACAAGGTTAATTCCCGGGATGGCAGGACTGTCATATGTTGATAGAATGGAGTGGCTGGGCTTGTATACTCTGGAATTTAGAAGGATGGGAGGGGATCGTATTGTAACATAAGATTATTAAGGGATTGGACACGCTAGAGGCAGGAAACATGTTCCCGATGTTGGGGGAGTTCAGAACCAGGGGATACAGTTTAAGAATAAGGGGTAGGCCATTTATAACGGAGATGAGGTAAAACTTTTTCACCCAGAGAGTTGTTAATCTGCGGAATTCTCTGCCTCAGAAGGCAGTGGAGGCCGATTCTCTGGATGCTTTCAAGAGAGAGTTCGATAGAGCTCTTAAAGATAGCGGAGTCAAGGGATTATAGGGAGAAGGCAGGAACAGGGTACTGATTGTGGGTAATCAGCCATGAGCACAGTGAATGGCAGTGCTGGCTCGAAGGGCCGAATAGCCTACTCCTGCACCTATTGTCTATTCTTTGCTCTATAGATACCTTTGGAACATAATTTACAAAATTATCAGGCACACACATGCCATCAGTGGCAGCTTGCTCGACTTCATCTCCATTTCTCCTGACTGGTTTGTGGTATTAATTATTTGGAGAAACAACAGATTGTGAACACTAGAATCTGCTCCAACGGTCTGACCCTTATCTCCCCCACCTGATCCGTCTGCCGTTCAACTGCTCCTCACCTGGATCCACCCATCATCTTGCCTCGCTCTTCTCACTTCTTTTCACTAGACATCTCATCTCTACTCCATCAGTCTTAATGGTCTCAACCCAACATGTTGCTCTATCAATTTGCCCCCACAGATACACCAGATCGGCTGAGTTGCTCCAATAGTCTGTTTTTGCTCATTAGTCAATGTTTCTCTCTCTCACTTTTGCAGTTATAACCATTATCATTCTAGATTCATAGAACGGTGCAACACAGGAACATGACCTTTGGCCCATGATACCTCCATGGAACATGATGCCAAATTGCACTACACTGCTGTCTAGATGTGAACATACTTAATAATTGCTATGAGTTCTATTTAATCACAAAAATTATGTCCTTTATAACACTATATCCCTCCATTGCTGGCCGATCCATGTACCTATCTAAAAGCCTCTTAGATGATACCAGCATATCTGTGTTAATCACCATCCTTGCAACACATTCCAGGTACCCGCCATTCTTTGTAAAAAAAACTTGCCCACACCTTATTTAAACGTACCCCTTCTGACTTAAAGCTCTGCTCTCCAGTGTTTGACATTTCCATCCTGGGAAAAGGATCTGACTATCAACCTTATCCATGTCTCACATAATTTTTAAAATCTCCTATCATGTCTCCCCTCAGCTCCTAATGCTCCAGGGAAAACAATCTAAGTTTGTCCAACCTCTCCTTATAGCTAATACCCTCTATTCCAGGCAGCAGTTCTTTGTTTCTACCCGAAAGCGGCCGAGATTAGAGGATAGTAGCTGTAGGTAGAGGTTGGACAAACTTAGATTACGTACCCTGGAGCGTCAGAAACTAAGAACTGCAGATGCTGGTTAATACACAAAAGTAAAAAGTGCTGGAGTAACAGCCCATTGGGCAGCATCACAGGCGATCATTGATAGGTGACATTTCGGATCGAGACCCTTCTTCAGACTGAAGAAGCATATCTATCCAAAGCGTCACCTATTCATGTTCTCTGCAGATGCTGCCTCATCTGCTCAGTTACTCCAGCACTTTGTGTCCTTTTGAGCATTCTGGTACACTTTTTCTGCACCCTCCTAAAGGCCTCCATTTCTCAATTCTTATTCTTAACTTGTATTCCATTGGACATTGCACACATCTGAACATTAGTAGGCTGCAAAATTCCTCATGATTAGTTAATAACCATCATCCAAGATCCTGTTGAGAACACAAGGAGAATATGGGATTAATGTAAATGGATGGTTGGTAGCTAACCTGGATTCAATGGCCCTGTTTCCATGTTTTATCTCACTTATGACCAAATGAAAACACAGCACATCTCTATCTCATAGCACAGAGATAAAGGTGTTAACACATAGCTCCAATGCCCTGGGTTCAATGCTGACCTGTGGTGTTCTCTGAGTGGAGTTTATACATTCTCCCTGTGATATCGTGGGTTTCCTTGGGTTTTCTCACATCCTAAACGCACATAGGTTATTAGATTAACTGGTCATTGTAAATTGCCCCCAATAGACAATAAACAATAAGTGCAGGAGTAGGCCATTCAGATCTTTGAGCCTGCACTGCCATTCACTGAGATCATGGCTAATCACCCACAATCAGTACCCTGTTCCTTCCTTCTCCCCATATCCCTTGACTCCGCAATCTTAAAGAGCTCTATTTAACTCTCTCTTGAAAGTATCCACAGATTCGGCCTCCACTGCCTTCTGAGGCAGAGAATTCCACAAATTCACAACTTTGGGTGAAAAAGTTATTCCTCATCTCCATTCTAAATGGCCTACCTCTCATTCTTAAACTGTGGCCCACGGTTCTGCACTACCAGAACTTCAGGAACATGTTTACTGCCTCTAGTGTGACCAATCTCTTAATAATCATATGTTTCACTAAGATCCCCTTCCACCTTCTAAACTCCAGTGTGTACAAGCCCGGTCGCTTTATTCTTTCAAAGTATTCAAGTCCAACCATCTCGACAATTAACCTTGTGAACCTACGTTGCACTCCTTCAATAGCAAAAATATCCTTCCTCAAATTTGGAGACCAAAACTGCACAAAATACTCCAGGTGTGGTCTCACCAGTGCCATGTACTACTGCAGAAGGACCTCTTTGCTCTTATACACAACCCCTCTTGATATGAAGGCCAACATACCATTAGCTTTCTTCACTGTCTGCTGTACCTGCATGCTTACTTTCAGTGACTGATGTACAAGGACACCCAGATCTTGTTGTACTTCCTCTTTTCCTAATTTGGCATCATTCAGATAATAATCTGCCTTCCTGTTTTTGCCACCAAAGTGGATAACCTCACATTTATAAACATTAAACTGCATCTGCCATGCATCTGCCCACTCACCCAATCTGTCCAAGTCACGCTGCATCCTCCCCACAGTTCATACTGCCACCCAGCTTTGTGTCATCTGCAAATTTGCTAATGTTATTTTTAATCCCTTCATCTAAATCATTAATGTATATTGTAAATAGCATGCTGCCCCAGCATCGAGCCTTGCGGTCCCCCACTAGTCATTGCATTCCATTCTGAAAGGGACCTGTTAATCCCTACTCTTTGTTTCCTGTCTGCCAACCAATTATCTACCCATGTCACTACTCTACCCTCAATACCATGTGCTCTAATTTTGCCCACTAATCTCCTATGTAGAATAGAATAGAATAGAATAGAATAGAATAGAATAGAATAGAATAGAATGCAATTTATGGTCATTCAAACCTAGGTTTGAACGAAATATCATTTCTACAGGTTTTCTTTTTACATTACAAAATAAAACAATCCAAGACCCACACTTAACACAGTTTACATAAACATCCATCACAGTGAGTCTCCAACATCTCCTCACTGTGATGGAAGGCAAAGTCTTTATCTCTTTCCTTTGTTCCTTCTCCCGTGGTCCAGCAGTCCAACTGCAGTGTCGAGGCGAACTGGGGCTCCGATGTTAAAGCCCCCGGCGGGCGATGGTAAGTCCTGAGGCCGTTTAAGCCACGCCGGGTGATGTTAGGCCCCGGCTCCATGTCCTTAAACCCACGATTCCAGCGGGAGAAGTCGCCGTTGCGGAGCTCGGAAAAGCGGTCTCCCACCAGGGACCTGCGAGCTCCCGATGTTCCCGTCCACCGGGTCTGCGGCCTGTGCCTCCGAACTCCAAAAGTCGGGTCGCAGCCGCGCGCCACCACAGCTCTTCCCGCTCCGAAGTTGGTCAGCTCCGCGATGTCAGTTCCGCAGACTCTGCAACTGGAGCCCTCAGGTTAGTCCCAACCGGAGGTCGCCGCCGGCTCCACGATGTTAGGCCCAACGACATCCGAGACCCGACAGGGAATAGTCGGGTCTCCGCACAGGGAAGAGATTTAAAACGGTTTCCCCCACAACCCCCCCACCACCCCCCACATATACACAGCTAAAAAAAATAATAAAAACTAACTCAAGACATACATTTAACAAGACAAAAATAAAAAAAGACAGACGACTGTAGTCGAGCCGCTGCCATTAGGCGCCGCCACTGTTCCAGCTGTGGGACCTTATCAAATGCTTTCTGAAAGTTCAGGTACACTACATCCACTGGCTCGTCCTTGTCCATTTTCCCAGTTACATCCTCAAAAAATTCCAGAAGATTAGTCAAGCATGATTTCCCCTTCGTAAATCCATGCTGACTCGTACTGATCCTGTTACTGCTATCCAAATGTGCCGCTATTTCATCATTTATAATTGACTCCAGCATCTTCCCCACCACCGATGTCAGGCCAACTGGTCTATATTTCCCTGTTTTCTCTCTCCCTCCTTTCTTAAAAAGTGGGATAACATTAGCTACCCTCCAATCCACAGGAACTGATCCTGAATCTATAGAACATACAAGATACAAGATACAATTATACATTTATTTGTCACATGTGCCAATTGGCACAGTGAAATGTGAACACCATAAAGAACACAACACACGATAGAGTTCAACATAAAACATCCCCACACAGCAGAATCAAAGGTTTCCCACTGTGAGGGAAGGCACCAAAGTCGGTTATCTTCCTCTAATGTTCCTGATGTTCACCCGTGGACAGGGCCTCCCCGAGCCCTCCGCAGTCACCACTACAGGCGGCCCGATGTTCAGGCCCTCTCGCCGGGGTGATGGAAGTCCGACGTCGATACTGGAGGACCTCCTCAGCGGCCTGGACATCCGGGTCGGGCACTTCCTACCGAAGTCCGCGGCTCCCAAAGTCCGCAGGCCTCGCTGGGCAGAGATGCAATGCTGGCGGACCTCGGCAAAGGGCCCCAGGACTCCGCGATGTTGTTCAGTGCTGCCCGTGCTGGAAGCTCTCCCAAACCACAGTTCAGCGATGTTGGAGCAGCGGCCCAACGCTCCGGAGCTCCAAACAGTGATCCAGGTAGGCATCGCCCGCTCCGCGGTGAATCCAGCGCTGCGCCGCCGCTGTTGTAACTCTGGTCCTGTTCCCAGTCCCCAGCAGGAAAGGCTGCGCCAATCCAGGTGGTAGGCCGCGATGAGGGGGGGCGAGAACCCGACTCGGAGAACAGTCCGCGTCCCCGCCAGGAAGCGACTGGGAGACAGTTTCCTCCTTACCCTACCCCCTCCCCCACATAGAAAAGTTAAAGATTTCCCCAAAACAGACTTTAAACTGACAAAAAATTTAAAAAGGATTGAAAAACAAACGGGCTGTAGGCAGAGGCTGCCGTCAATGCAGCGCCCCTAGTGGACCTTGAAAAATGATCACCAATGCGTCCACGATTTCAAGAGCCACCTCTTTAAGTACCCTGGGATGCAGACCATCAGGCCCTGTGGATTTATCAGCCTTCAGTCCCATCAGTCTACCCAACATCATTTACCAACTAATGTGAATGTCTTTCAGTTCCTCCGTCACCCCAGGTCCTCTGGCAATGTACATGAGTCAGTGAGTGATGGTTGCGAGTGTATGGACAATAACATTAGATTACTGTACATTACGTGTAAATTGGTGTTTGATGGTCTTTACGAAACAGTGCAGCACAAGAAGTCACGTGACATGAGCAGTAACAAATATAACTTTACACTCAGCTGGATAGCAAGAAATTGGTCAAAGAATTAGGATTTAAGAATACAAGTTGATTCCAAGTTGTCATATAAGCAACCATTGTTTGTTGAACAAGTCTGTCAGCACATATACAGTATAACTTTAGATATTAAAATAAATGCTTAAAATAGAAAGCTTAGCATTTATCTATATTATTAAAAGTCTGATCTTGACCGCTTTTGGCTCACTGTGCTGTGATTTCCGAGAGAACGCCGCGACCTATGGCCGTCATTTTTGGCCACCTCGCTCAGAGTCCCCCTCCGCCTTGCTGTACCAGAGGATTTTTCCCATTGATTAAAAATCAGAAAGATATTAATGTTTTTTTTTAAATTGCCATTCTCTCTGCTGCCCCTGCTGGTGGGAGGGGGGAGGGACTATAAAACCCAGAAGTGGTGTGCCTCACTCAGTCTCTGCAAGATGGAGGAAGCCAGAGGGTCACGTGTCTCTGAGCTCTGAATAACACTGAACATGTCTACTCAACTGTGAATGCCCTTAATGTGGTTTGAAAATGAAAATATGGGTGGTTTGAAGTAAACAGGCATTGCATGCAAATGGTTGTTTGGGGGGGGTTGGGTTGAAGTAAAAAGGCACTGCATGCAAATGGTTGTTTGGGGGGTTTGGGTTGAAGTAAAAAGGCACTGCATGCAAATGGTTGTTTGGGGGGTTTGGGTTGAAGTAAAAAGGCACTGCATGCAAATGGTTGTTTGGGGGGTTTGGGTTGAAGTGAAAAGGCACTGCATGCAAATGGTTGTTTGTGTTGAAGTGAAAAGGAACTGCATGCAAATGGTTGTTTGGTGGGTTTGGGTTGAAGTGAAAAGGCACTGCATGCAAATGGTTGTTTGGGGGGGTTGGGTTGAAGTGAAAAGGCACTGCATGCAAATGGTTGTTTGGGTTGAAGTGAAAAGGCACTGCATGCAAATGGTTGTTTGGAGGGTTTGGTTTGAAGTGAACTGCGTGCAAATGGTTCTTTGGGGGGTTTGGGTTAAAGTGAAAAGGCACTGCATGCAAATGGTTGTTTGTCTAAACTTGACAACCTCCTGTTTGCACTATATTGATTTTAGATAAAACGTTACCACTTGCGGCTGTGATTTTTGGCCATCTTACTCAGTCCTCCTCTGCTCATCAGGAGGGGGACTGAGTAAGATGGGAGGGGGAGGGGGAGGGGGAGGAATTATAAAACCCGGAAGTGTGGGTGTGGCTCAGTCTCTGCATGATGGGGGAGGGAGAGGTCACAACTCTGAGCTGTGAACCAACTGAACACACTGAATGTCTACTGAACTGTGAGTGTGGTGTTTTGTGCGGTTTTAATGGTGGTTTCATCCTGCTTGAAATAGTATGAAACTGCATTTGAATGTGGTGGCCTTGCACGAAATGGTATGAAACTGCATTTGAATGTGGTGTCGTTGCACCCTGCATGAAATGGTATGAAACTGCATATGAATTTGGTGGCCTTGCACCCTGCTTGAAGTGGTATGAAACTGCACTTGAATTTGGTGGCCTTGCACCCTGCTTGAAGTGGTTGGAAACTGAACCTGAATTTGGTGGCCGTGCACCCTGCTTGAAATGGTAGGAAAATGGGTTTGAATTTGGTGGCCTTGCACTCTGCTTGAAATGGAATTTCAAGGAATAGCCGTGAGTCAACTGCCAGCCCACCAGCCGTGAGTGAGCTGCCAGCACATCAGCACATCAGGCTTGAGGGACTGAGCTGCCACCCCAAGAATCCAAGAATCCATTTGGCCCACAATGTCCATACTAGCCCTCTGGAGACTAGTAGTCCCTGCAGCCAACAACACCCATACCAGCGCTCCAGAAAGCCCCCCCCCCCCCCCCCAATGGCCACCAATATTGGAATTGGTGGAGGGATGGAATGTTGCATCGGGGGACCAGCCCTCCCATGTGAACATGGGACCCAACGGGTCCCACTTAGTCTAGTTGATGTCTATATGTACAACTTAAGAATGATGTGTTAATTAGCAACTTTATGCTTTATATCCTGTTATCAGCAAAATAATTCAATAATGGCTTATCGTAACACAGAGCAGCCAAGTACAGCAGCCTGAATAATGGTTCAGGTCACATTTGAATTTCCAAAGTCGGTTACAATTGCCCTGTCATTTTCAACAAACAATTGCTAATGGATGCAATAAGTTAGATTCATCTCCCTAAAGAATCCCATATTTACCTTCCAGAGGCAGTAACAAATCAATTCCTATCTTGAATCACTGTTGCCATAGAACAGCCTCTCTGAAATGAACGTCTGGAAATAATATACAGTACATACTCGCTGCGTTAATACAAAATTCTAAATAGCCTTCATTGGAATTTATATAGTTGCTAGAATTCAGTCAGTGGAAAAGCAAAGATTACCCTCATGTTGATGAGAAGAAAAGTAAGCTCCTCAAAAAATACAGTATAAAACATCTCATGTTACATAATTTCTAAGAATTCTGAAAGACATGTCTATTAGAATGTTCCAGATGAAGGTCTGTCCCTCTGGATTGTTGGGTATCCAATGGCAAGAGGCCCAGCCAAACACATTCATTATAACAGCTATAGTTCATTGTCACCAATTTAAGTATCAGTATACATGTCAGAAAACTCTGCTGCATCAGCGCCATCAACAATGCAGGGCAACAATTTCTCCAACTGTTTGACAAACCTCACTTGCAATGGATTTTGTTATTTTAAGAAGTGCATCAAGAGATCAATAACGTGCAACTTTACAAGTTATGTTTAATAAATATACCTTGCGACACAATCACTGAACTATTATGACATTTTACCTCTACCAGTGCCACTAATTGTTATTTATACACAATCTGGGTGTCCTTGTACATCAGTCACTGAAATGGATGATCAGCCATGAACATATTGAATGGTGGTACTGGCTCAAAGGGCCAATGGCCTATTTTCTGTTTCTATGTTTCTATGTAAACTACATTAAGACCAGTTGAATTAAGCCTCCGTTCTGCAATCTTAATTTGGCTAATCATACAGGTTTCTAACTTTATTTGATAAATATGTTTTAATTTAGCAAGCAATCTATACATAACTAAAATTCTAATCTTGATATCTTCCGGTTTGCGCGGTCATTCTATTGCGCAAAAACGTTACGTGCTAGCGTTACGATTTTTCGCCTGCTTACCCACTGTTCTCCTCTGCTACGATTGCACAAAGTTTCATTCCGATCGGTGGAAAAGCTAGCGAGGTTTAAAAATCGCGCGTGCGCAGATCGATCTACTCTCCTGCCAGGCGGAGCCGCGTTGATTGGTCTTTTCTCCTATCACTCCACGGATGGTCCGCCCCTTCCAGCACCATTGCCTCTTTACTGGAGCTGAGGGAGGCTCTGGATGGCCGGCGGAGGTCTCCAACACAACACAATTTTCGGAGGCAGCCCAACACAGCCTGGCCCGGTGCGGTTTCAGAGTCGGAGATGCCACCAAACGGAAAAGGGAGACTCTGATCCTGGCGGAGGAGAACGTCCAACGACTAGTGCCCGCTGTAAGTCCACCCACCTCCCCCCACAACCCCCCCGCCCACACATCCCTCCCCCACCCACAACACCCCGCTCAACCCCCTCTACACACACACCCTGCCCAACACTCCTCCCCACCCCACAACCCCCCTTACCCCCACAACACCCCTCCCGCCCACACCCCCTCCTCCCACAACCTCCTGGCCCACAAACCCTGCCCCACACCTCTCCCCCCACAACCCCCCCACCTACACATCCCTCCCCCACAACCCTTCCAGCCCCCACCCCCCTGCCCCCCCCCCCCACACTCCAACTACCCCCCACACTACCCCCTTCCCCCCACACTCCCCCTTTTAACCTCTCCCCTTCCCCCTCCCCCCCACACTCCCTCCACCACAATCCCCCAACGCCCCAGCCCCACAACCCTCCCACCCACACTCTCCTCCCCCCAATCACACAACCCTCCCCTCCGGCTCCACAATGTTCGCTGCCCCCCCACACAACCCCCCCCCCCACCCAACCATCCTCCAGCCCCCACACCCCTCCATTACCCCTCTTGCCCCCACAACCCCCCCCTCCACCCACACCCCTCCCATGCAACCCAACCCACCCTCCCACACCCTCTCCCCCCCACAACCCCTCTCCCTCACCCCCCCCCCCCCACACCGCACCCCCCCCCCCTCCTCCCACACCACCCCTCTCCCCACACCACCCTCTACCCCCTCCTACACTCCCCCTGCCCACAGACACCCCCTCCCCTCCTACCCCACCCCCCCCTGGCCACACATCCCCCTTCCTTCCCCCCCTCCCCTCCTCCCACACATGAAGAGGAGGGGGAGGGAGTGCTGGGGATGAGGGGAAATGAGCCGTGCCTGCACAGTTAAGGGCTATGGGTGTGTGGTGGAATATTTGCCAAAGCTTTGTGTATTTACCTGTTACATAACAATATCCCATCTATGAAATTGATTATATATTAATTAACAGCACTATTGGGTCCATCTTTTCCAGTACCTGTCATGGACTTGTTTGCAAACACAGAACTACATTAGCTCAAACAATGTTTAATGACCCACCTTGAAAAATATAATGCTGATTAATGTTGACACCTAAATTTGAGGATCTCAATCATTAATATAAATGGAAGCACTTTGTTTCAAACCATTGAGGTATATTTGACTTGAAAACCAATTGAGGTGTTATTAGTTAATAAATGTCATCTCATCTCAACAAATACATTATCAGAGGGAATCCAAGATACTCATCCAAAGCAAAAAGCTTCCCAGAAATTGATTACCCACTAACATAGCTGAACCTTTTCCCCTCTCAAGCCAGAAGATTCCCTCTCAAAGGATCAAACACAAACACGTAGTCTGGGTATCCAGTGCAGCAAGCAAACTTCTGTTGCACATCATCTTTTGTGTGAAATTTTAAATTAAAATTCCATTTACCATCCAACTGGGCATTGAAGATCCTACAGCTGGTTTGAATGTTTGAAAACAACTAGTGGATGTAACTCCAGTTTGTTATTCCTGTACTAATCAACAGCTAAATCAAAATTTTCTGGTGGTCATCATAATAGGAATTGTGCGAGTTTCCTCGGCATTAATTTAGTTTAGTTTTCAGTTTGGATATAGCGCGGATCTGACCCTTCGGCCCACTGAATCCATGCCAACCAGTGATCCCCATATGCTAGCACTATCTAACACACCAGGGAGAATTTACAATATTTACCAAAGCCAATTATCCTACAAACCTCTACGTTTTTGGGGTGTGGGCGGAAACCGGAGCACCTGGAAAAAAAACCACAGCACGTACAGCACCCGAGATTCAGATCAAGGCAGCAACTCTACTGCTGTGCCACCACGCTGCCCTTGGCTGGTTGTCATGTTTCCTGTATTTGATGAAGGATGGGTTGAAAGGTGCATCTTTAGGAAAGGCAGAGATCCATGCATCAGCATGGAACAGAAAACCAAAGAGAAGTTAGTTTGTGAGAGACAAGTTAGCAGGAAAAGTTATAGAGAATAGGACACAGATGCTAATTGATCAGGTCTTCATCTATCCACGAACCAAATTTAATTTGAGCTTTTCTTTTAATTTCTAATTTTGTATGGCCTAGAATACAAATGCTTCAATGTCAGAATATGAAAGAGAAATATTCCGTAATGTGGATATTTTTACTTTTTCTTCAACCAATTAATCATATGAATGTAGTGTGTAATTGCTAAATATAGACAGAATTTTGCAAACTTTCTGTATGCTGTCAATGTTTCTTACTTCATTCATACAGATGGATATTAAGCATAATATTGAAATTAGTGACGATTACTCAGTTGGATTACAACAACAACAAAATTGACATTATCCTAAACATTTTAATTTACATTTAATTGATCAGTCCCCAATACTGTGTGGAAGCAAAAATAAATAAGTGATGCAGAACTATAGGACATATCGCTAATGCCATAAAACAGTACTAATGCAATAAAAATGTACGCACTTGCGAAAGCAATTCATATTTCGTCACAAATGAGTGAGCATTGATGGATGTAATTGTCGGCACAAACTAACTGAAAACTGCATAGTTCAAAATCATGGCTAGCGATACACAAATCTCTCAGCTACCGCCTGCATGCTTCAGAAATTGGATCCCTCATTGGAAGTAAATGAGAGAAAATACAGCCTGAGGGAGGAAGAGTGGTGTGAATGTCCAGGGAAGCTGTTGGGAATATAACATTTTAAAAGTGAAGGGTATTCACTCTATACTGGTTTCTATATACAGGGGTTTTCAGCTGTTGAGATATTTCAAGCTGTCGATAACTAAATGTCTGTGCAAGAATACAGAGAGGGAAATAAAACCCTCAAATCTATGTCACAAAACTGTAAGCAGTCTAGAAAAATACTAAACACAAAATTATACACCAAATAACTTTAAACTCCCTCACCTTTTCAGTCCAATTTCCATTCATCCATTCCATCCATTGGATGGAAATTGACTTGTTCTCCTCATGCAGGATATTAACATCATGAACATACACACCAAGCAAACTTTCTGGGGAATGGGAAGCCAATCTCCTAGCATTTAGACCACTGCACTACCAGGTCCAAAGTGGAGCCTGTTGATTGACTAGGAGATATCTTCCGAGATACCCCTGATCCAAAGGAGAACAGATTTTGCATCCCTGTTGTATCTTGTTGTTCAACGAAGACATCACGCTGTTTAATGGTGGTATACTGTTGCCGCTTTAGAACTTGGAGCTGCCGTTATGCCATAGACAAGACCATTAGGTGAATCATGTGGCTTACCAAAGAAATGTGTAGTAAGGAACTGAAGATGCTGGTTTAGACCAAAGATAGACCAAAAAGCAGGAGTAACTCAGGTCAGACAGCATCTCTGGCTAAAAGGAATAGGTTACCTCTTCTTCTTCAGAAGAGTCTCGACCCAAAACATCACCCATTCTTTTTCTCCAGAGATGATGTCTGACCCGCCGAGTTACTCCAGCTCTTTGTGTCTAGCTTCAGCACTCCAAAGAAGCTGAGAAGGCATTGTGTCACCTGAATCAATGTGTTTTTATAAGATGGCTGCTTTTGCCCAGCAAAGCACATATAACTTTTAGAGTGACACCCATGACCTACTGGTTCTGTACAACCTCCTGAGAGAGCGCAGAGATTTCCTCCCCATCCCATACCACCCGCTACCTTCATCCAGGCACCCGAAAGCTCACTCTGCATGCACATCAGCCTCAACATTACACCACTCAAATTGTAGTCCTCACCCAAGTCATCTGGGGCAGAAAACATGTGCAGACACAGCCCAACTGTGCAGAGCCCTGCACATAAGTTTCTCTCTGCCCTTTACCTGGTGTATTTTTTTGCTGCGACAGCTTTCCTTCTATCTGTATCCCACGTGGAAACAATCTCTAAATGGATGCCAAAAAAAGACTGATACACAATTTTAGGCTAATATCTGTCTGTATTCATGGAAATCCAGCACAGAGTAGTTTTAATAGCCTAGTATTATTTTGACAAATAATGTGTATAGATTCTACTAACAATTGTTAACATTGAATGCCAATCTTTTGTAACTTTCAATATCGATGCTGGGACTATATTATTTGTCATATATGTCATTAATTTGAATGGGAATGTATAAAGCATGATTAAGTTTGCAGATAACACTGAAATACTAATAATAATAATAATAATAATACATTTTATTTATGGGCGCCTTTCAAGGGGCTCAAGGACACCTAAATGTAGGTGGTACAGTGGATGGTGAAGAGTGTTAAAGAATTGTAAGATTAAACGAGAATTTACCAGTTTGATGTTTGATCTTTATTTTATGAGGAGTAACGTTGAGGGATTAATGAAGAACCCGCCAGGACGCATGCGTGTCAATCTTCAAAGCAGCGGTGTGAAATCACAGATAACAGTAAATGAACTGAACATAGTAAGATTAGAGAAATAGGATACCAGCTGAACTTTATGATCGAGGGTGGGCGTGGAGGGCACGTAATCCCTCAACGTTACTCCTCATAAAATAAAGATCAAACTTCAAACTGGTAAGTTCTCGTTTAATCTTACTATTTTGCTTCGGAGTCACGTGAGTGACTACGTGAAGATTTTAAAGCTCTGTGATTTCATGCCGTGGAAACGAGTCCAGGCATCATACACAGCATCAGTAGGCCAATGATGAGTGAACATTAATATAGCATTCAGACATGACATAGATATAGACATGTTGATGCTTTTGATGAACAATAGTGGGAATCGTAACCTCCCTCAACCTGGAGGAAGTATGAACCATACCTAACATAGAGTTGGCAAATACCCCCGATCGAGCAATGGGTTTATTCTGAATATTTGCACAGATTAATAGATTGACCATCCTGCAGCCACTAGGATGTGGTCCATAAGCCTGCTGCTGAGGTATAGCGGTCCTGGTAGAATGAGACTCAATTTCAATGTACACTCCTGTATATACCAGACCCATTTAACCCTCTGGAGAAGGTTCGTAGTGATTCCTTCTAACGAGGTTTTATGTAACTAACAATATTGCTAGTCAGAGTCTATGAGGCTCTTAGGGACCTTGACATACTGGTGTAGATGCGTGATCACACGCAACCCAAGGTCCATGGGATATGCAACATCTAGTTTGGTCTGTGTCCCTGTCTACTCTGCTTGACTAATCATAAACAAAACATGTTATTATAGCCCGCAGATATGATCATTCTATCCAGTGTAGCAATGACTGGACCCATAGCGCTGTACTCAATGCCATGGCATAACCACTAGTACGTGAGTTTGATCAAGGATAGGGATGTTGCTGGTGCCTATTGGCGAAATGACGTAGCACAATGTTAACAACCCATATCTCTGCGTCCCTAGGCCTAGGAGGCTTTTAGTTGACGATACCCTTAATAATCTAGACGTCAGAGGGTGAGACTGGAAAGAGTGGTTTATATACTCCGCAGCCAAATGATGAGGAGGTACTTCAGGCACAGTAAATGGAATTTTAACTTGATGTTATAATCCCATAAAACTGAATTTCAATGTGTCAGTCATCCGTGCCGAGTTAAACGTAAAGAAGAATAAACAATACTTCCCATCTCCTATTCGGGTTGCTGCTATTTGGTGCTATCCCTGCAATCTGCAGTGGGCACTCCTAATGCTTATGGTTAGACAACCCGAGCCGCAGGAAACGGTCTCTCAGAGTCTGTAAGTCTATGAATTGATTAATCACGCAGAGGATGGTTTCAACATCACAACTGAACCAGCATCTTTTTTATCTGGAAATAACCATGTAAGGTTTTATGCTCATTCCTCACATCAGCGGGAATCATGGGTATATAACCCAGGCAGGGACTATGAAACCCGGAAGCGGGAATCTTGCTGAATTTTGCAAGACCCGTCTATTGAGGCCAAATGGAGGAAGACATAAAGAACATTCCTCCCTTGTGTAACGAGAATGCACCCTTCGCCACTAATATGCCTTGTATTTTTTGCAACTGTTGATTGAGCCTGGATGCAAGCATCTCAATCGTTAGTGTTCCATCGATCCACAATGTTATTAAATACTTTGTGATCACACATTCATTCTGTGTTGTCATTGATTTTGCATGATAATACACCAGTGCTAAATGCGGTTAGGTAAAACTATCACCGGATACTTTGATTTGATTGTATCTTTGTGATTAACATATACCACCACCAAAGTGTATCACCTTGGACTTGTGCTTGTAGGTTATGCATATCCACATGCCCTTTAATGAACAGAATGCACCTGGTGTCCATTGGCAGTTGATACCATAACTGAACACTTGCTAATCCCATCTGCCTCCATAACTAGAGATGGTATTAGTAGATTTCCCATCTTTGGGCAATAGCATCAGTTTGGAAATGACTGAAGATTTACAGATGAGAGGTTTTTAGTGGAGCAACGCTGAATACTGTTCGTCCATCATTGTGACTTTGTTAGTTTCAGCTGAGAATAACAGAGGTCTAATCTTTTGTCTCAGAGCTGATCCCAGACAAATAAATGGTTTGATTGTATCCCAATAATCAATAGTTTCTGTTGGTATCAACTTAATTTGAATTTAACTGGACGGGTGAGAACCTCAATTTCTCAAATATAGCTATGTGGCTGATAAGGCTAATTTAGTAAAATACAGTATGTTCAATATCATCCAGATTGGCCATGCCACTTATTTGTTAGCTCTGTGCAGTCGAAGCACTGATTGTAGTGATTTGGTAATAATCTGGAAACAGAAGTTAGCCCATTTTGCAACGCCATTGAGTGTATCATTGCCTCATCCAGTTAAATTTCAAATATCTTCTGTGAAAGGAAATGATCACATGGAAGTTATTCAGAAATGTCTATACTGCACATGCTGGTTGAGGCTGTTGACATTGATCAGTCCACATCCCATATTGTGAGCCTGCCTTGAAAGGCAAACTCCACCATACCTGTTGTGCAGTATAAACTAATCTTATGTTATCCCAAACCAGTGTAAATATTCAAACCAGTTTAAGTATTACCAACTTGTATCCGTGACGGGAGACATCATCGATGTGGCTCCATACCTTTATCCGAATGGGAGGACTTATGCAACCCGACCCAGGAGCTGCCTCAACCATGTGTGCATGATTTTGCCTTCCTGAGCCCGATGGCCCTTGTCGAGCTCCTGCTGCTGGTTGTGTTATTCCTGCACCCCCTGCACACTTGTGGTATCTTCAGCCAAAAACCCCCGTCAGCCCAGAAGTGACTCCTAATGCTCCCCTCTGTCGAGGGAGATGCATTATGCAGCCCTCAATAAGGTGCTGCCTTGGGCGTCCTAGGACCCCATGGTGACTAGACTTCATATACCGGAGCATGTCACATTGGAGCATCTGCTCCATCAACCGCTCCATGCGGGATATGCGATCACAGTGCTCCCGCCGGCGGTGAGTCTTCACAGCCTGACTTGTCCGAGTCATCCGGCCTGTCCTACTTTGCTTGGCCTTCCCGTCAGTCTGAGGTGTCGATTCCGACTGTGCAGGTGCCAGGTCGGAGACTGATGATCGATTAGCGATCCAGGTGTAGCCAACCGCTGCTGACTGCCCGCACTCCGGCAATCCTCCACAGTCAGTCTCCATTTGGACTTAGTCCATGGTTCCTTTCCTGTAACACATCCTCACAGAAATAGAACTAAACAACCTGAGAGTAAAGAATTTACCTGCAGGTCCTGTTTTAAACCTTCTGCTGCGGGGGCTACGCTCGACCCACCTTCAAGCTTGTTCTCGAGGTCCTTGTATGCAGCCGGGGTTCCCTAGTAGTCGGGCCTTCTCCCCCCCACCGTGCTGGGTATCTCCGCGGTTCCTGCAGCAGGGATATCCCCGCGGTCCCTGTGAAAGGGATAGCCGCGATATACATTGTCGGGTGGTATCCCAGCTGTATATGTGCCACTGGCACCAGTATGAAGCCGCTGGCTCCAACGCCAACGGCCGGAGAGACGACTTCTCCGCCGCCCGCTACCCATATTTCGGGGTCTTTCAAGCGGCTGTGTGTCGAGGTATCCCCGCTGCATTTCCCAGGTGCCGGTAATATGAGGCTGCTGGCTCCAACGCCAGCGGCCCGAGAGGTGAATTCACCGCCGCCCGCTCCCGCCTTCCGCGGCCTTAAAAGCGGCTATATGTCGGTGGGTATCCACGATGTTCCGCCCCCCCCCTCAGGTGCCACCGACACCAGGGTGAAGCTGCTGGCTCCAATGACAGCGGCCCGAGAGGCAAATTCACCGCCGCCCGCTCCCGCATTCCGCGGTCTTTAATGCGGCTATATGTCGGGTATGCCCGAGGTCGTGACTGGTATTCCCTTGACTGGGTCCTCCGGACTTCGCCCCGGGCTTTAACAGGACCTCTAGGTAGAGGTTCCTGTAGGAAGATAAAACCTGGAAAAAGTTTTTAAAACTTACCTTCAGGTCTGACTGTTGGCAGGAGAATCACGTTCAGCCTGCCAGTCGTACGCAATGCGTTAGACGATATGACATGCACGCGTCCTGGCGGGTTCTTCACGTAGTCACTCACGTGACTCTGAAGTAAAATTGCACTGGATTCTTGATCAGTTGGATAAGTGTGGATAAAAATGGCATGTGGAATTTATTTTTGTATAAGTGAGAGGTTAAAAAACAAAATGACCTTCCACCAACACCCACTGCTTCCTACCATCAGGACAATTATGTATCCAATTTGATTGCTCTACAGAAGGCAATGCAACCACCCAGGTTAGCCTGACATGCAGATCCTTCTCAAAGGCCTCACTGAAGTTTATATATAGTCTACATCTGTCACCCTGCCTTTACCAACCTTCTTGGTTACTTCTTCAAAGAACTGAATCAAATTTGTGAGACGTGTTCTCGCATGCACAAAATCAGGCCTGACTATCCCCCATCAATTCAATTCAATTCAACTTTATTGTCATTGCACAGATACAAGTATGGGTACAACGAAATGCAGTTTAGCATCTGTTCATAGTAATAGTGCAATATAGAAATAAAAATACAGAATAAGCAAACAATGTGGACGGAGAGACTGGAGAAATCTATCGGCGGGACTCCGATTTCAGCAATGTGACAGTGTTGTTGAAGAAGCTGTTCCTCATCCTACTTGTACGAGACCTGAGGCTCCTGTACCGCCTCCCTGATGGGAGGAGGGCAAACAGTCCATGGTTAGGGTGGGAGGGGTCCTTGATGATCTTCCCGGCCCGTCTCAGACACCGTTTTTGGTGGAGGGCATCCATGGCAGGGAGCGGGGCACCGATGATGTACTGAGCGGTTTTCACCACCCGTTGTAGTGCCTTCCTGTCAGCTACGGTGCAACTGCTGTACCATACCATGAAGCAGGTGGTCAGGATGCTCTCGATGGTACAGCGGTAAAAGTTGGTCAGGATCTGGGGAGACAGGTGAGCTTTCTTGAGCCTCCTCAGGAAGTAAAGGCGCTGCTGTGCCTTTTTGATCAGTTTGGAGGTATTGAGGGACCAGGACAAATCCTCCGAGAAGTGTACCCCGAGGAATTTGTAGTTGGAGACGCGCTCCACCTCAGTCCCGTTTATATGGATGGGGGTATGTCTGCCCCCTCTGTTCTTCCTGAAGTCAACAATAATTTCCTTCGTCTTCTTGGAGTTGAGGACGAGGTTATTGTTGACACACCAGGCTGCCAGGTGCTGGACCTCCTCCCTGTAGGCTGACTCGTCGTTGTCACTGATCAGTCCTACCACCGTGGTGTCGTCGGCAAATTTAATGATGGCGTTGGAGCCATTCTTAGGGATGCAGTCATGGGTGAAGAGGGAGTAGAGGAGAGGGCTGAGCACACAGCCCTGTGGCACGCCGGTGTTCAGTGTTATAGTGGAGGAGTGAGGTTGTTGATCCTAACAGACTGTGGTAGACTCACGAATCACTACGGTAAACTCACGGGCTACTATGTTCTTACAACGAGTTTAAATGTTTCAAATTTTAACTTCAAGAGTAAATTTGACTCGTGGAAATCTTTAATCATGTTTAAAGTTTTTCAAGAGTTAACAAGTTTCCGGGGTACCTGCCGTTAGCGCCACGAGTCGCTAAGTTGCGTCCGTACCGAGTACCGACGTTCCCGCTACGTTAATTGTACATGATTACCACGAGTTTAATTTGTTTTAAACTCGGGGTCACTCGTGGGTCGACTCGCACTGTGAGACAGGGGTTTTACTCTGCAAGTCATAAATACCAATGTTGGCCAGACATGCACAGCAACAAATTCTCCACTCATAGGATCTTTTGAGATCCTTCAGTCAAACGTTTTTACCTGCAATTTTAAGAATAATGAATCATCAAGAATGCTATCATGTAAAACCTCTGTCCCACTTAGGAGACCTAAACAGCAACCTCTGGTGACCTTTCCCGCCACCCAAGGTTTCCATGCAGTCACCGGAGGTTTTGGTCACTCTCCCTAATGGTTGAAAGTGGTTTCCACATGGTCGAGGCTTCATCTAGGTTGCTGCTATTTTTCATCATGATTAAAACCGGCCTCGACTAAAAATAGTTTGCCGTTTTAAAAATCGATAATTTTTTAGTCGCCGGTCTAGTCGAAGCCGGTTTTCTTCATAGTCGGGGAAGGTTTTCAACACATGCATGGGAGGTGGTAGGAAGTTGCAGGTCACCTCAACCTTGATTTTTTTTTTTTTTGGGTGGTGGGCAAGGGCACCAGAGGTTGCTGTTTAGGTCTCCTAAGTGGGACAGGGCTTAACTGTGCACAATATTGCAATCACCAGAGAATTAGTGTCATGGCATCAATTTCCCTGGGTTTTCACATCAAAATTTCCCTCTGAACAGAATTCTGCCTCTTCCCCTGACACATGGGCTTACTCGATTCACATGCCTTGATTACATAAATTACTGATTTTTAATTTTTCTCAGGAAATCCATGTAATAAACTATTACATCCCAAGTTAGACTGCATTGACTGATTGCAATTTATGCATGTGATATTCATCTACTGAGTGAGGGTGAGACACTGATGGTGTGAAATAATGAAGTACCTAAGAGAGTAAGATGAATGATGAATGTAAATGAGGTTGTAGTGGTTAAATGAATGACTGCATGAGTGAACATCATTGTATACATAAATTCACTAAATGAATGAGTGATTCTTAGTGTCCAACTCGACGCAAGTAACCATGATGGTATGAAAAGTTGAATGAACACAAGTGAATAATTGTGCAAGTGAATGTATGAATGATTGGAAGAACAAGTGAATATTGGATTGACTGCTCAATGAATAAATATGGAAATGAATCAATACATGAAAGCAATTTGGCAAGTAATTGATTGTGCACAAGGTATGGCTGGGTGGTGCTGATGATTGACCAGTCCTTCCATAGGCAGCAGTTAACTAGTTTCAAAGTAACAGTGAGTTCTGGACTTCTATGCATTTGTGTTCTTGCTCCATGCTTGAACTCGCCAACAAGTGGACTACCACATTCCAAAGACGTGAAGATTTGCAGGTTAATTGCCTCCTATAAAATGTCCCTAGTGTGCAGGATAGGACTAGTGTACTGATTATCGTTGGTCAGCACAGACTCGATGGGCCTATTTCTATGCTGTATCTCTACACTAAACAAGTTCTGGGGAATTCAATAACATTTAAATCTCATAAATAATTTGTATTCATAAAAACATTTGCAAGGAGTACAGAAAATAATGAATGGTTCTCTTTACATTTGTAGTGCTGCTCAATCTATTTATTCACAATGCTATTGGTTCAAAACATTGGTATTGCCAGCACATTGTGTCCACACACCACCATTGTAACTTGTGACCTCCTAGGATATTCCAAGCTTCAAGTATTTGAAGGGCTTCTATACCAGACTTAGTTCTTCAATGTCCAGTGACAGAAGGATCTGAGACTGCAATTCGTCCCCACAAAACATTTGTGTTGGCTGCACAGAGCTTCTTTGCATCCCTCAGTACCCACACCTGCAGCCTTGAATGCACCAGATGACAGCATTCCCTTATAGACATTGAGTTGCAGTTGAAGACCAACAAGTTTTGAGCAAACCAAAGAGCACCTTCCATTGAACTGATTATATCTTCCAGCAGCATTTTCTTGATTGATTCAGGGTACATAACTGCGGACCGTCGACAGGTTAAGTCTAAAGATTAGAAAGTCCACCGTTATGTAGCTGCATGGAATAAATTGTGGCAAGGCCCCTCACATCCTTATCTTTGGAAATGCACAGTCTGCAGAGGCAGGCAGCTATCTCGTCCACATAGCAGCTGTCCACAGTGTGGGTTGGGAGAGAGATTTCAACTGGACAGGAAGGATCCGACAAGGAGGCCACTCTTATTGCCAATCAACTGAGGTCTTAAGCAAAATACTGGAGGAACTCAGTGGGTCAGACCGCATCTGTTAAGGGCATGGGCAGCTGATGTTTCAGAGAGGGACAGAGGTTGAGGAGCTTGTTGGCAAGTTCCATTGATGAGACATTTTGCAGATGATTAAGACAGTCTGCTCAGGGATCCCCACCAACAGTATCCATTGAGTCCTTTCCTACTGGTCATTTTGTACCGACCCCATCCTGAAGTACTTGTAGCTAAAAGATGTTTTTCTGTAAGAACATTTCCATGAAGAATAGGTACAGTGGTAATGTCCAACTCTCTGGGGCATTTTGTGGCAAAGGAGCTCGGCCTTTCCTTGGCAACACCAGGAACCTCAGAATGTAGCATCACTTGACACCAGCATACTTTGGTTCCAAGCAGAGCCTGATGCAGCCACACTCAAAAGGTAACTGTCATAAAGTCATACAGCAGGGAAACAGGCCGCAAGGCCCAACTTGCCCACGATTACCAAAATGTTGCATCTGCCCGGCATTTGGTCCACATCCATGTACCAGTCCAAATGTCTTTTAAATGTTGTTAAAGTACTTGCCTTAACTACCTCATCCGACAGCTCATTCCATACACCTTCCACTCTGGTTCTTGAATCCCGTACTCTGGATAAAAGATTGGGGATTTTACCCATCTATTTCCCTTCATGATCTTGTACAACTCTAAAAGATTATCTCTCATCCTCCTAATAAAGTCCTTGCCTGTCCAACCTCTCCTTTTAGCTCCAGCCCTCTAATCCTGGCAACATCCTCATAAATGTTCACTACACTCTGTCTAGTTTAACATCCTTTCCATAGCGAGATGACTATAGTAGGTTTAAAAACTGAGCACAATACCCCAAATGTAGCCTCACCACCAGTATGACATCAATGTGGGGTACATATTTATCCTCGTCAAAGCAATTGCATATTGCGGCCTATTAAAACCGTTCCAACTTTGGTCCCGAAATGAAATGGCTCAGGTGACTGCCAAGGTAAAGGAGTGAGAAATGGTCCACAGCTACACCAAGTATAGCAGCACCTCATACCCGATGACCTTACCAATTATTGAAAGGGAGCGCCCTCCATGGATACAATTTTTGCTTAACCTTGCTTATCCACTCCAGCCAATTTTTGTTATTCACAAGACTTCCAGGTCATTAGATTAGGCAGTGAAAGTGATGTGGGCCAGTTGGCAAAGAGCATGGCCCAACTCTTCTTGCGGTTGACTTTGGCTTCTGATGCCAACTCAAACTGGTCATAGAGAGGAGCCAAAGATCTCCATATGTAGTATTTCTGCGATAGACCAGCCAGGTCCAGTGCATCCAGTATGAACCCTGATGTGAAAGAGGTCATACCTGATCTTGGATGAAACCCCAATCAAATAACAAAAGTGAAAGGATGTGATTGTTCAATGAAAATATATATTTTTTTTAATTCAAATATTTCTCAAAGTTTCAATCACTAAGGAATTTTGGTCATTTTAATAGTGTAAACTATGATAAAACAACCACAACAAGCAAGGGTAAGGCCATAGTGTCCACTCTGTGATCTAGTTGCTACCCATTGCACTTTGTGGAATACAGAGGTAGTGACTCCAGCCAGAATGTAGGAGGTACATGAGACACACCAGCTTCTTGTTCCAGACAACTCAAATCACATTAATTCTCCTCCTCTTCTCCCAGTATTGCCTTTCCTGTGATTCATGCAATAAATCTCCTTTTAGTATTTTCATGCTGTCATATACCCAGCAGCGAATTTCACATCTTCATTTGTAAATAAAAGAAATTATTCTGAAATTTTCCACACCTACAATGTCAAGCTATCCTATCATTTTAAATAGTCTCCATCAACTCTGTTAGTATTTTTTTTCTGTCCAGAAACATTCCAATCTTCTCAATTTTTCGTGGGCAATTCTGGTTGCAACTTTGTAATCCTTACCATGTTTTCTTGAGCACATCAATCCACTTGGTGTGGTATGTAGAATGTATATTGTTCTTCCAAGTGTCGACTTACAAAAGGTTGTATCCAAATATAATATTATTTGTATTTTACTTACATCCATTTGCTTTTGCTTTCCATTTCTCTGGAAACAAACTCCAGCTCCTTGTTTGCACACTTAATGGCATTATCAACTTGTGTTACTACTTACAATTCATGCATCCAATTTGCATTTCTCAATTTAGCTTTTGGCCTTCTCACAATTTAGATACTTATTATCCAAAAATAATTTGCAAGATTATATATTTTTTAAATTTGGAGATCCATTTTTTTTCTATATTACTTGCCTAGGTGTTAACACATGATACAAGTATTGACTACAAATACAAAATAAAATTGAAATAGGCTCTATAAATTTTCTACAAAAAATTATTTAATTGCAAGCAAAAACAATATCAAATAAGAGATGCAAAATATAGTGCAAACTCTAGAATGATTAACAGGTCAGGGGCTAATTGTCATAAATGATAGGATTAGGACATTCAGCCCATCATGTCTACTCTGCATTCAATCATGGCTGATCTATCTCTCCCTCCTAACATCCTCTCCACATCCATGCTATCCAAGCCTTTCACTATTCAGTACGTTTCAATGAGGTACCCCCTCATTCTTCTAAACTCCAGTGAGTACAGGCCAAATGCCATCAAATGCTCATATGTTAATCCACTTATTCTGGGATAATTCTTGTAAACCGCGTCTGAACACTGTCCAGGGCCAAGACATCCTTCGACAGATATGGTGCCAAAAATTGCTCGCAATATACCAAATGCGGCCTGACCAGCACCTTATAGTGCCTCAGCATTACATCCCCTTTTTTGTATTCTAATCCTCTTGAAATAAATGTTAGCATTGAGGTTCCCGTCTTTACTACAGATTCGACTTGCAGATTAACTTTTTGTGAATCCTGCACCAGCACTCTGAAGTCCCGTTGCATCTCCGATTTCTACAGAATTGTAACTCCTGCATTGCTTCAGATCAATGATTTTTCATCTGAACGTTATGGTAGAAATTAATAACATTTATAAATCCTTCTGTGCACTGCCAGATATTTTGTAGCAAATTTGCTCAATAGGTCGTTCTGACATTATAACTATCACACATCCAAGAAAATACACAACAGTGCTTGTGTAGCCAGTGTTCGGATAAATGGCAGCCAAAGATGGATAGATTCTAATCTGTTCGTCTTAGGAATGAATACATGACATTGTATAGTAACAACTCAGTTGCTTCTGCCATGTGATAAAATATGCAGTATTAAGCATTTCAGCAGCATGCAGTCATGGTTTAAGTACATAATTTATTTGCTTGATATAAATCACAGACAAGTACTGTATCTCGTACATGAGCTGGTGGGGGTTTTTTTGCACAAGTTTGGCACATTTCAGAAAGAAAAATGGACAATAAAAACAAATACCAAATATTAGCTACAAATTTGAAATGATAAAATAACATGTTACAGCCCCTTGAGCAACAGAAATTCACCATTACAGATTTTCAAATATCACTATCTAGAATTTTGAGATACAAAATAACATTTGCTCCAGTAGAATTTGTGAAGAATATATGTGAATAAATATATTTTTTAACCTCATTATATACGAACACATGTGGCTTTACGTCAGTGATATTTGCAAAACGTGCCACATTCTAGGTGGGCCACCCTCGGCGCGACTCACCCGTTGCAGCGGCCCCTACAGCCTGTCTGTCTTTTTTAAATTTTTTGTCTAGTTAAATGTAGTGTTTGGTGTTTTTTAACACTGGTTTTAAATGTGTATATGTGGGGGGCGGGGGGGGGGGGGGGGGGGCAGGGGGAAACCGTTTAAAATCTCTTCCCTGTCTGGGAGACCCGACCTTTTCCCTGTCGGGTCTCCGTTGTCGTTGGGGCCAAGCACCGTGGAGCGGCCTCCAGCCTGAACGACCCGGGGGCTCGGGAGACTGCGGAGCTGCGGAGCTGCGGACTACTCACCATCGTGGGGCTGGCCAACCTCGGAGCGTGGGGAACGGTGGTGACTCGCTGCTGCGACTCGACTCCTGGGGCTCGGAGGCTCCAGCAACGCAGTCGCAGGTCCGGTGGACTGGGACATCGGCAGCTCACGGGTCTGGGGGGAGAGAGAGACCGCTTCCCGGAGCTCCCGCAACGCGAGTTCTCCAGCCCGTGTCGCGGGGTTGGAACGACACGAAGCGGGGTCATACATCGCCCGGCACGGCTTCATGGCCGTGGGACATTCCAGCGCCCGCCGGGGGCTCCAACTGCGAGACTTCTAGACCGGGAGCGGGGCCGTAAATCGCCCGGCACAGCCTAAAATGGCCGTGCTACTTATCATCGCCCGCCTGGGGCTTCGACATCGGGAGAGACATGGAGAACAGGGGAGAGAAAAGACTTTGCCTTCCATCACAGTGGGTCCACTGTGATGGATGTTTGTGTGAACTAAATTGTGTGTATGTCTAGGAATTGTCTTTGTTTGTATGGCTGTGGAAACAGAATTTCGTTTGAGCCTCACTGAGGCTCAAATGACAATAAATTGTATTGTATTGTATTGTATTGTATTGTATTGTATTGTATTGTATTGTATTGAGTCACGAGTACATGTAACATTTCACCCTTATCCATTTATATCCAAATTTCCTGTCAACTCCTTCACATAAGCTGAAATGGAAAACTGATGTACACTCCAAACAATCAGACCCTGATAAACATTCTCAAGACACACTGAATATTTCTTCAATAAATTTGAAAATATTTCTGGCTGTCCCACAGGCAAATTAAACCCAACCATACATTAATCCATTGGGTCTGGAAAGCATGAAATGAGATAATATCGACACAATCAACTACAAGTGCTGCAGGAATTCAGCAAGTCAGGCAGCACCTGTGGAGGAAAAAGGACAGACAACTTTTGTGTCGGGAAATGTCCAAGACCCTTCTTCAGTACAGGGGAACAAATGAATAGGAAGAGAGAAGTCAGATCAAGGCAAAGCTTGTCAAGAAGGTACACAAAATTGCTGGAGAAACTCAGTGGGTGCAGCAGCATCTATGGAGCGAAGGAAATAGGCGACGTTTCAGGCCGAAACCCTTCTTCAGGCTTGTCAAGAGATTGGTGGATAAAGGTCAGGGAAGAGTGATGCAATGTGTGTAGATAGTGACAAAAGCCAGAGGTGACAAAGTTAAAAAAAGTGTCAGATAAGCAAAGGAGTGTACAGCCAAGGGGAGGGGAGGAGAAAAGGGAAGTGGGGGACTCCGAGATGGGAGGAGAGCTTATGAAGGGGTAAGGAGCAAGGTGGCTTGGGGGGGGGGGGGGGGGGGGGGGGTGAGAGAAATATGTGCACACCTCAGTGGAGGGACCGGGGGAGGGGCGCATTAGTTCAAATTGGAAAATGTAATGCTTAATTTGTTAGGTTGTTGGCTACCAAGGCAGAATACTCCTGTATCAACATGTGTATTATTCCATGCTTTGCAACCCCAATCAAATAACAAAGTTTATCTTTAAGAACTACTATCTTACATTCATACACCCCATTGCATCCTGCCAACTTCTTTAAACCCTACAAGTACCCATCAAAGTTTCACAAACACACACAATCATGTATTCAACCATGCTGGGAATCATGTAACTCATTTCTACGACAATTGTAGCACACATAGTTAGAGAAATTAGGCACAAAATGCTGGAGTAACTCAGCGGGACAGTTAACATATCTGGAGAGAAGGAATGGGTGACGTTTTGGGTCGTGTCTGAAGAACGGTCTCGACCCAAAATGTCACCCATTCCTTCTCTCCAGAGATGCTACCTGTCCCGCTGAGTTACTCCAGCATTTTGTGTCTATCTTTGGTTTAAACCAGCATCTGCAGTTCCTTAGAAAATAGGTGCAGGAGGAGGTCAGGCTTTCGCCCCCTCCATAGCACAGAAACTGCTCTCCTCAAAGTCCTCAACGACCTCCTCACCTCTGCTGACACTGGTTCCCTCAACATCCTCATCCTCCTCGACCTGAGCGCAGCCTTCGATACAGTGAACCATAACATCCTGCTCACCAGACTCAAGGACCTCGGCATTGAAGGCTCTGCACTCAGCTGGCTCCGTTCCTACCTTTCCAACAGATCCCACTTCATCTCTCTCCACAACCACACCTCTGCTACAGCCGCAGTCACTCAAGGCGTTCCCCAAGGCTCCGTACTCGGCCCCCTCCTCTTCATCATCTACATCCTCCCCCTTGGTCAGATACTCCGCCACTTCAATCTGGACTTCCACTGTTACGCTGATGACACCCAGATTTACCTTGGCACCAAATCCCCCCACAACCCCCCCCTCTCCCATATCAACTCCTGTTTGTCAGCAATAAAAACCTGGATGCAACATAATTTCCTCAAACTCAACAGCGATAAGACAGAATTTCTCCTCATAGGCTCCAAAGCCACACTTAGCAAAATCAATAACCCCACTCTCACCATCGACGGCACCACTGTCTCCCCATCTCCCCAGGCCCGCAACCTTGGCGTGATCTTTGATTCCACCCTCTCCCTTGAGCCTCACATCCGCCATGTCATTAAAACCTCCTTCTTTCATCTCCGCAACATCGCCAAACTCAGACCCTCTCTCACACCGCCTGCTGCTGAAAGACTCATCCATGCCTTCATCTCCTCCCGACTGGACTATTGCAACTCACTTCTCCTTGGCATCAGCTCCACCTACATCAACCGACTCCAACTGGTCCAGAACGCAGCCGCCCGACTCATCACCCACACCAAATCCTGGCATCACATCACTCCAGTCCTCAAAAAACTTCACTGGCTTCCCGTCTCCCACCGGATCACCTACAAAATCCTGGTCCTCACCTACAAAGCCCTCCACCATCTGGCCCCCACATATCTCATTGACCTCCTCTCCCCCTACCAACCCTCACGGTCCCTCAGATCCACATCAGCCGGTCTCCTCTCCATCCACAAGTCCAACCTCCGCAGTTTTGGGGACAGAGCCTTCTCCAGGGCAGCTCCCAGGCTCTGGAACTCCCTCCCCCAACTGATCCGCAATTCCGTGTCCCTCCCCATCTTCCAGTCCCGCCTCAAGACCCATCTCTTCACCTCTGCCTATCCTTAGCCCCACGTCCCCGTCCCTTTTCATCTGTGCATTAATTGCCTCATGCTGTGTTTTGTATTGAATTCTGTCTTTACTTTGTGTACTAGTCATGTCTCTACTATTTATTTCATTCCCCTTACATGTTTTTCCTATACATGCTCAATTTTTGTAAGGTGTCCTTGAGACTCTTGAAAGGCGCCCATAAATAAAATGTATTATTATTATTATTATTTGGCCCTTTGAGCAAGCTCCTTCCTACACTTTGTTAGAGGAATTGTCCATTGTAAAAAGCTGAGGTGAATTCAGGATTAATGGACACCCTTATGAATGAATGAATGAATGAATGAATGAATGAATGATATCTTTATTTCAAACGATTAAAAAAGAAGAAAAGAAAAGATGAAAATGAATAAATAAAAGGAAAATTATATATATACATATATATATATACACATAAATACATACACGCATACATACATATACATGTACATATATACATACATACATATACATATACATAACATATATGTACATACATAAATTAAAAAATCAAAAGCCAATTTCAACATAATACACATTAGACTCGTTCGAAAAGGGATAGGAAGAAGCATATGCTTGTCATCCTACCCCCATTCTTCACCATTAACAAATGCAAAATTCAATAATATAAACTAAACAGACAATTCAAATAAATCTACTCCAATCAAGCTATTAAGAAAAAAAGAACAAAAAAAGAAAAGAACAAAAAGAACAAGCACCATTAACATCTGTGAGATTTACATTCTCCTTCTTCATTACTGTACTTTTCAAAGATATATCTTTTGTACATTTTTTTAAATTGCATTATATTCATACTTTGTTTAATCGTTTCGTCAAGACCATTCCACAAAACCACCCCACAAATAGAAATACACATACTTTTTAAATTGGTCCGAGCATAATGCTGTTTCAAGTTTAGTTTCCCTCTAAAGTTATAACCCCCCTCTCTGTCTTTGAACAGTTTTTGTATGTTTACAGGTAGCAGTTTATTTTTTGCTTAATAAATTATTTGTGCAGTCTTAAATTCTACCAGATCCTTAATCTTTAAGGTGTGTAATTTTAAATACAGTATATTGGTGTGTTCATGATATCCTACATTTTTTACTATACGAATAGCTCTTTTTTGCAGTGTGCTTAGTGATTGTATGGTGGTTTTGTAGGTGTTGCCCCATACTTCCACACAGTAATTTAAATACGATAACACAAGTGAGCTGTACAGAATATACAGTGCTCTCTCATTCAAAACATGCCTTGCTTTCCCCATCACTCCAATACTCCGTGCTACTTTTGCTCTCACATATTTTATATGGGGTTTCCAGCAGATTTTGTGATCAAGAATCACATCCAGAAATGTATTTTCATACACTCTTTCTATTTCAACATTATTTATCATTACTTTTACTTGTGTATTTATTTTGCGTTTTCCAAACAGCATAAGTTTGGTTTTGTTCAAATTTAATGATAATTTATTCAAATCAAACCATGTTTTTAGTTTACTCATTTCTGCTGTGACCACCTCCAAAAGCTGCTGCAAATTGTCCCCATCACAGAAAATATTATTGTCATCTGCAAATAACACAAATTTCAAGAGGTTTGACACCCTACATATATAATTAATATACAAAATAAATAATTTGGGGCCCAAAACCGACCCCTGTGGGACTCCACAAGTTATTTCTAAGCATGTTGATTTGCAGTCCCCTATTTGCACAAACTGATGTATTTTACTTATGTAGCTTCTCATCCACTCTAGTACCACCCCTCTGATTCCATACTTTTCCAGTTTTTTGATTAGCAAATGATGATCAATTGTATCGAATGCTTTTTTCAAATCTATAAATACACCCACTGCATATTTCTTGTTATCTATAGAACGGGTAATGTCTTCAATTAACTCAGTTAATGCCATGGATGTCGATCTGTTTGACCTGAATCCATATTGACTATCAACTAGCAATTCGTGCTTCTCGATAAAGTTATCTAATCTACTTACATACAGTTTTTCTAATATTTTTGAGAACTGAGAGAGTAACGACACCGGCCTGTAATTTGTAAATTGATTTCTGTCTCCAGCTTTGTATAGTGGGATGACTTTGGCAGTTTTCATTTTACATGGAAATACACCAGTTTTGAAAGATAAATTGCAAATATAAGTTAAGGGTTTTACAATTACACCAATGACTACCTTGATTAAAGCCATATCAATGTCATTCCAGTCCGTAGACCTTTTATTCTTACAATTACTAACAATGTCAATAATCTCCTTTTCATCAGCTGCTTTCAAAAACATTGAGTTTGGGTTGCTGTCTAACAAATCCACAAACTTCCCCTCTCCTTCTTCTGACTGTGGATTATCGATTTCTTCTGCCAGTTTTGGTCCCACACTTACAAAAAATTTGTTAAACCCATTAACCACATCATTCATATCGCTTACAATTGTATCATTGTCTTTAAAATACTGAGGGTAGTTTATATTCATTGATCCATTCCTGATAATATTATTTAACACATTCCATATGCCCTTGATATTATTTTTATTATCGTTTAATATTTTATTATAATAATCTTTCTTACATATCCTCATAATACTAGTCAAATTTTTTTGCATCTTTTGTATTTACTTTCTGCTTCTATAGTTCTGAATTTTATGAATTCTTTATACAAGATATTCTTTTTTTTGCATGCATTTTGTAGTCCTTTTGTCATCCATGGCCTATCTATATATTTTTGCTTCTTGTTGTGTTGTTTCAAAGGACAGTGTTCATCATATAATGATTTAAATATTATCAGGAATGTTTCATACGCTTTGTTGGTATCAGTCTCTTTAAACACCTGTTTCCAATTTTGGGTCAGTAATACATTTCTAAATTTATTTATAGATTCTTCTGTTCTTACTCTCCTGTATCTAATCTTATTAACATCCTTACACTTAACATAATCACAAACAAACATTACAAAAACCGGCAGATAGTCACTGATGTCATTTAGTAGTAACCCACTCTTTATGCTGTTGTCCATACTGTTTGTAAATATGTTGTCTATTAGAGTTGCACAGTGAGATGTTATTCTACTTGGTTTGGTGATAAGTGGAAAAAAACTCATACTGAACAATACATCGATAAATACATCAGTCTGTTTGTGCTTGTTGGGATTTAAGAGATCTAAATTAAAATCCCCACAAATGAACACAACTCTGTGATCTTTCTTGGCAAACAATCTTTCCATACTATTCTTAAATATTTCAATATTGGAACCAGGTGCTCTGTATACACAACTTACAATTACATTTTTCTTTTTTTCCAGGTAGATTTCTACAGTAATAATCTCCATCACATCATCAATATTAGTTGTCATATTTTCCACTATTTTATAATTTAATCTTTTATCTACATACAAAGCCACCCCTCCTCCTTTTTTATTTTTCCTATTTATGTAATTCAGTTCATATCCATTTAACTCAAAATCCACACCCTTTTCAGTACTAAGCCAGGTCACAGGTATGGCTATCACATTGAATGGTTTGTTTAGATGACTTAAGTAATCTTTGATGTTGTGAAAATTTGCATATAAACTTCTGCTATTGCAATGAATTATTGACATTCCATGATCTGATTTTATGTTCATGTTGAATTGATCTTCAGAGTAATAACAGCAGTTATTGTTTATATTTTTAAGAAAATTATTTTCAGGGTCAATATCTTGTTCAAAATCATGCATATTATGATCAGTGAATTTAAATGATTTAAAGTTCCAACCATCACAGTCATCATTGTCCCTTTCATTTCCAGCTGTTCTCAAGTTTAAACAGTCAAACTCTTCACAAGAGTCCATGGTCATAATAGTTCAAGTCAATCACACTGATAGACACAGTCACTGTTCTGGAGTCACTGGTACTTGTCCAGCTCCTCGATGTAACTTGTAAAAAGTTTAAGCTTAATATCTGTATAACAATGTAATTATTCAGTACTTTGCCCCAGATTTCTGCTTCATCCCTCAACTACAAGCTACACGGGACTTGAATAAACAGAAAATACAATTGTAAAAAGGACCATAATCAAATTCTGTTAATCTCAATCATATTTAGGGTTGAACAAAATTATCCCTTCATGACTGGATATTTAGATAAATTTTTTAACATGCATCCTTAGATTTGATACAACTAATGAATTGAATGGTATCAAGTTGACATACTATTTGAGTAAATTACATGTGAAACTTTTGCCAAAGCTAGAAAATATTACTATTAGCATTAAATGGTAGGATGCTGTTACCCAGCAGTCTGCACAGATTTTATTTTATTTGTGGCCTAATGGATCACAAGGTACGATTCTTGAATAATTGGTAGTCTGCAGCTCACTTAGAGTCATCTCTTCAGACAGAGTTGTAATTAACCTAACATGTTTCGTTAGGTACACGTTCTCCCTGCAGTAAGTTATTTGTTACCCACACCGGTCAATTAAAGGTTAATTGCGGAACGAAGTCCCTGCAGTTCAAGGTTCTTGTAAATTCTTAACAGTTGACCTTGGGGAAACCATAAGATCACTGAACTTTATTTTAAATGACTGACTTTCTTTTTTATTTTTTTTGACATGTTGAAATATGGCATTGAGAAAGTGACAGCTGCAGTTTGGCATCTGAAGTGTGACAGACACATGCCAGATTCAAGGCTCCGTAAGCTAGCAGATGTCTCATGCCACTGCAGACTGCAAGTTTATTGTTACATGGCGACATGGCTAATATGCCAATAATGCACAATACATTAGCAGAACCATTACTCCTATTCACTGAACAACTCATCCTGGTCTATTACATTGTATTCTGCGATTTTTATTGGTGTCTTGAGGATCAAACTGTATCTTTGTCGATTATTTTTTTTAACTAATTGCACGATTGACCTTTATCACCAGAGTACTGTTATTACATGTCATTTTATGGAAAGTACTTAATGCCCATCTGTCTTATTTTTAAACCTGAGAATGCAGACGGAGGTAGTGGGGAGCATGTGAAAGCCTGAAGTTGTGGTGTTTAGCAGTGGAGAAGGGAGGCTGTGGAAGGTAGACAATGGTAAAATTCCTTAGCATAGAGCTGGGGTTTGTGGAGAGGGTGAGGAATGAGAGCTGATGGTCCAGGGAGTTTGTGGTGTAACTCTTGACAGGAACCAGAGAGGATCTCAACCTCTGGTAGTGCAAAGGAAGTCTAGAAGTGGGATCCTGGACTTGGAGCAAGGTAAGGAAGAGATCCTGGGCTTCGAGCAAGTGAAGGCAGAGGCTGGGAAAAAGGAAACACAATATAGAAAGAAAATACACTTGGCATAGTAGAGTTGCTGCCATACGGATACCCAGGTTCGATCCTGCCTAGGGGCACTGACAGTACAGAGTTTGTACTTCTGCCTGTGACTGCGTAGGTTTTCTCCAGGTGCCTTGGTTTCCTACCACATTCCAAAAATGTGCAGATTTTGTAGGATAATTGGCTTCTGTAAATTGTCTCTAGAGTGTAGGTTAGCACTAGTGTATGGGTGATCATTGGTCAGCGTGGACACGGTTGGCCAAATGTACAATGAATGAAAAAAGGAAATCCAGAAAGGTTGAAGCCCAGGGATTGACACCAGAATTAACCATGGGAGGGGGAAATGTGTTGTGGTTGGCACAGGATTGGGAATGAGAGATGGACATATGTTAGTGTGCAGGGAATCGCTGTTCGGCACAGATTCTGTGGGCTGAAATGTTTGTTTCTCCGCTGTATCACCAAACTAAACCAAAATTAAAAATTAATTTATCGTGTTGTCGTAAAACATGGGCCACAAGTAAACCACTTGATCAATTTTCAGCAGTGGATAAAAACAGTTGAGGCCCTGGTCTAGAGGAATAAATAGGCTGGACCAAGTCAAGCTGGTAAATTTCCATCCATGTTGAGTTTTCAAAACAATCCAGTGACTTAATTGCTACTATAAACAAGACAACCAAGGTTTGTATTTAAAATCAAGGGTTTGTTTAATTGCATGAATTTACATTTCCCCACTTTCTCCAGTGTAATTGAGGTTCTTGTCTCTGGGTAAATGGTCTAGAAGTTAGAGTGCTAGAGTTTAACTACACTACCGTACTCCTCAATATTGCCGAGAAACAACAGCTCTATTATGTTTCAGAAGTGCATATCAGCAGATGCCCCCCGAGAATAACGTGACCCAATTTTCCACGTAATCGTCTAAAAGTAGCATCTGCTAGGCCTGTACAACTGATGCAGAAATCACAACATTAGTGCAATGATGATTCGTGACTGGTCAAGTTTCCAGATTGCAGCAGTTGTCGCCAGAAATAACTGCAAATCACAATCCACTCCAAGAATAGAGAGCAGCTTTCCCAAAATGTTCAGCCAATTTCTGCTTCTTTAGCCAAAAGTCAATTTCTGATAATAAACTTCTGTAAAGTGCATAGGATATTTTCCCAATTATAGATGCTGTACAAAATTGTCATATATAAAATTAGCAAACAATACATGTTGAAATACAATTTTACAATTATGATTTACGGTGCTAATCTAATTAACTGTTAACTACCAATAAACAATGCAACAACTAAACTAAGACAATTATATTAAGGATTATTTGAATGACCTTTTAAAATATAGAACAGCCAAGATCAATTTCCTTTGGAAATGCCATTGCTTATTGTGTACATTAAACATTTTTTGTATTTAAACTTAAAAGGTGGTTAGTTTCCAGTTCGATAAGTGCTGAGAAAACATTACAAATTTGGTAGTAGACTCATCGAACTAAAGATGTTGGTTTACAAAAAAAAGACAAAGCTGCAGTAATTTACTGGGTCAAGCAGCATCTCTGGAGAACATGGATAGATGACTTTCAGTCTGAAGGGTCTCGACTCAAACATCACCCGTGTTCTCCAGAGATGCTGCCTAACCCAATGAGATACTCAAGTACTTATTGTCTTTTTATTTTATAATTTGATAATTTAGTTACTGCACGTTCTTGTTTGTGAACTTGTTGAGTGAAACATCATTCTCAGCGATTTCCTGCGATTGAATTAACCACGTGGCATGTTTACATCTTAAGAACCTCTACTATCAAAATATGCAAGTGATGGCCATACAAAGACCATCCACCAAGTACTATAAACTTGAAACAGTCTCGTCATGTCACCATAAAGTCACATTTTTACACATAAGTAAAACACAAAGTGCTGGAGTAACTCAGCTGGTCAGGTAATATCTATGGAGGAAAGGATAGGCCACGTTTGGATCAGGATTCCACCATCTGCACATCCTTGGGTCTTTGTTTTTATGCAAGTAGAATTGAAGAACTCAATTAAAACAGCAGATAGTAGATGTTGATGCCAGTGTGTTAACCATCATTGCCAGTAATCAATATCCTTAAATGTTTCGACTGAAACAAATATATGTTCCTTGCTGCTGGTAGAACATTTAGACTTCACAATTTAATGGATTTTTAACTGTTTAAGTGCTAGTCTTTCTCACAGTCTGCTCTTTCATCCCACAAGATAGTTTTGTGGATGACTTGATGTGAACAAAACAGACCCTGAAGTAAAAAGAAAGTGCAGGAATGAACTGCAGATGCTGGTTTAAACCGAAGTTAGACACAAAAGGCTGGAGTAACTCAGGAGACCAGGCTGCATCCCTGGAGAGAAAGAAGAGGAGACATTTTGGGTCAAGACCCTTCTTCAGACTGAGAGTCAGGACTCAGTCTGAAGAAGGGTCTCGACCTGAAACGTCATCTCTTCCTTTTCTCCAGAGATGCTGTCTGACCCGCTGACTTACTCCAGCTTTATGTGTCTTTCCCCGAAGTGAAAACCTTGAGTAAGTGTTCCGAGTGTAATGCAATTTAGTTTAGAGATACAATACAGAAACAGGCCCTTTGACCCAATCGGGTCTGCGCCGCCCAACGATCCCTGCACATTAACACTATCCTACACAAGCTAGAAACAATTTTTTTTTACATTTACCAAGCCAATTAACCTACATACCTGTACGTCTTTCGAGTGTGGTAGGAGACCGAAGATCTCGGAGAAAACCCACGTAGGTCACGGGGAGAATGTACAAACTCTGTACAGACAGCACCCGTAGTCTGGTTCAAACGCGGGTCTCCGGCACTGCATTGTGTTCTACAAGGCAATCCATTTTAACTTTCTCATTTATTGTTTATGGGATTTTGATGCACACAAATTAGTTGCTTCACTTACTCCATAAAATAAATAACATCAGAGGCCTTTACAGATTGTGGGGGCATATTTGCATAAGAATGCAAAAGACTAGATAAACACATGTTTTATTACACGCTCCAAGCCCTAATTGTCAATGCTTTCTTCCAAATCCATATTACGAGTTCTTCTAAACATAAAAATATCACTCCTGGTTGATTTAATTATTTCTTTAGCTTTACCTTTTTTTAAATATCATGCAGAGAAAGGCATTCAGAATCTCAGTTAGTGGCAGAAAAACAAAAGCAACAGAAAGGACAACACGGTCCCTACACTACCATTCAGACCAAATTCAGTTAATCTGATCTTGATCTCTGCTCCACTTTCCTGACACACACTCCCCACCCCCCCCCCCCCCCCCCCTCACCCCTTGATTCTGTAATAGTCCAAAAATATCCATCTCCAGCATCGACTCATCCTCATTGGACTTCTTTTCACCAGAGAGTAGATTTACAATCTTAAGATGTGCCTCATCTCAATATTGAACGGATGAACCATTATGAAAATTATAAGGGGTGACGTTTCGGGTCGAGACCCTTCTTCAGACTCGACCTGAAACGTCATCCATTCCTTCTCTCCAGAGATGCTGCCTAGCCTGCTAAGTTACTCCAGCAATTTGGGTCTACTTTTCATTTAAACCAGCATCTGCAGTTCTTTCCTACAATGCTTGCCCATTGGCATGGGATCAGGATAAAGGAAATATCCCATCTGCATCCACCAATTAAAGATCCCCCAGAATCTTTGATGTTTCAATAATATCACTTTTATTTCTAAATCCCAGTGCGTATAGATAGAAGCTCCTCTAATGTTCATCAAAACACAACCTCTATCTCAGGAATAAATCTCGTGAACCTTCTGTGAACTACTTCCAATGCAAGTTCCAATTCCCATATTGGGATTGAATTCCAATACCACTCTTTACACAAGGAGATTAAAACTAAATGCATCAATGTAGATGTGGTCTTAGCAAAGTCCCCAGCAATTGTAGCAAGACTTGGATCCTGACCAGAAATATTGCATGTCCATGCTGCATGACATATTACATAGAAACATAGAAAATAGGTGCAGGAGTAGGCCATTCGGCCCTTCGAGCCTGCAACGCCATTCAATATGATCATGGCTGATCATCCAACTCAGTATCCCATCCCTGCCTTCTCTCCATACCCGCTGATCCCTTTAGCCACAAGGGCCACATCTAACTCCCTCGTAAATATAGCCAATGAACTGGCCTCAACTACCTTCTGTGGCAGAGAATTCCACAGATTCACCACACTCTGTGTAAAAAATGATTTTCTCATCTCGGTCCTAAAAGACTTCCCTCTCATCCTTAAAATATTGAGTTACTCCAGCACTTTGCATTTTACTCAATATTCCAGCATCTGCAGCGCTTTGTGTTTCTATGTTCTTTATTTCCCTCGCAACATAGAAGCACAACCCATTTGACTTCTTGATTAGTATGTTTGAATAATAATTGTTTCATTTACAAGAACACCCAGTTTCCTCTGCACAACTTTAATCTGCAGTCTTTGTTTTACTAATATTCTGCTTTTCTATTCATCTTACTAAAGTGGATAACTGTACATTATTCTCCCTCTGTCATATTTTCTATCCAAATACTTAACCAATCCATATCCCTATTTAAATTCTATGCATATTCTATAGTATTCCCATCCATCTCTGCTTCATCGACAAATGTGGTCACAATGTACTTAGATACTTCTAAATACTTAAGGCTCCAGCACTAATCCCTATGACACCTGGTTAATTGCAGTTGCTTAACCCAAAGATGTAGTTTTCTTGTAAACAACCTGGGTTTTTTTAACCATATTCTGTGCCTTTTCATCTCTCTTTACTCATTTGAGGGCAATAGAAATGTGAATAGACCAAAACAGACAGAATCTGGATTGACCATGTCAAATGGCGGCCTGGATTTTCTAATTAGCAGTGAGCTCGTTATCCTCACCACTCCGTTTTAAACTGAATCCAAAATTATCTTGCTCACATTCTAAAGTGGGAATGTGCTGGAGGAAAATCAGCCGAATTCTCAGTTGCAAGACCATGGTTGACAGCAAGATCATCCACTCATAAATCCCATCATTAGGCGGGATGGAGCATGGTTTGCAAGATGGGCAATACTGCCTGGAATTTGTGATCAGCACAAGCCAGAGTCATCAGACATTTCAAATGGAACTATTGAACCTTTTGCCTTTCCTTGCTTTCACTCCCCAGTAACTGAAGATTATTTCCGAGTCCCGTGGTTGAGTTACAGAACATGGTGACTGGAATCCTCCCCTACCTTCCAAACTGCTGCCTGCACCTTCCTTTCCAAACCTTCCATCGACACCATCTTTAGAGCTACCATCCAATTCTTTGCAAGTTTGCCCTTCAAGTCCAATGAAGTACATTCATAACATTTGGCCTGAAAGCATAGTCAGTTTTCTCAGATGCTTTGAAGTGATTTTATCTTTGACTGTCAGTCAACCAGCTCAGCTCAACTTCCTTCCACTCGCTCTAACCCCCCACCCCCCACTGACACACCACACCTTTCCCACCCAGTGCAGTCATTCTGGAGCCAATCGGTTTCCTTTGCCTGGTTTATGTTTCTTCTTCAAAATATTACCTTGAGGCTAATAATAATTTTAATAACATAGTTTGCTGAGGACACCAAATGCAACCTTTTCATTGCCACCTCAATTCACCAATCAGTTGCAACCCAGTTAGTAGCACTCTTATCTGGGTTGAAAGGATTTTATGTTCAAAACCTCTTAACCAAAAGGTAATCAAAGCTAGCTTCATAGTAAACAAATAAAAGAGTACATGTTGCCAGGCCCTTCTTGATGCTGCCTGACCCACTGAGTTACTACACTTTGTGTTCTGTGCAAGATTCTACCGGTGCCTGATAGATTCCAACCTGAAACAGTCACCTGTCCATGTTGCCCGATCCAAAGTACTCCAGTACTTTATGTTCTATGCAAGATTCCAGTATCTGTTGCTCAGTGTTTCTACAGTCATGTTTGAGAGAGCGGGGGGGGAAGGGGGGAGGGGGGGGGGAGGGGGGGAGGGAGGGGGAGAGGAGAGGGGGGGAGGGGGGGGGAGAGGAGGGGGGAGGAGAGGAGAGGAGAGGGGAGGAGAGGAGAGGAGAGGGGATGAGAGGAGAGGAGGGGGGAGAGGCGAGGGGGGGGAGAGGAGAGGGGGGGGAGAGGCGAGGGGGGGGGGGAGTGGAGAGGGGGGGGAGAGGAGGAGGGGGGGAGAGGAGAGGGGGGGGAGAGGAGAGGGAGGGAGGAGAGGCAGGGAGGGGAGAGGAGAGGATGCGGGGGAGAGGAGAGGAGAGGTGGGAGAGGAGAGGAGAGGGGGGTGAGAGGAGAGGAGAGGGGGGAGGGAGAGGAGAGGGGAAGGGGGGGAGAGGAGAGGGCGGGGGGGGAGAGGAGAGGAGAGGGGAAGGGTGAGAGGACGAGGAGAGGGGAGGGGCCGCGAGGATAGGAGAGGAGGGGGGAGAGGAAGAAGAGAGGGGGGAATGAGGAGAGGAGAGGACGGAGGGGGAGGGACGAGGAGAGGAGAGGGGGGGGGAGGAGAGGAGAGGGGGGGGACGAGGAGAGGAGAGGGGGGGCAGAGGAGAGGAGAGGGGGGGAGAGGAGAGGAGAGGTGAGGAGAGGAGAGGGGGGGGAGAGGAGAGGAGAGGAGGGGAGAGGAGAGGAGAGGAGAGGAGAGGACGAGGAGGGGGGAGAGGAGAGGACGAGGGGGGGAGAGGAGAGGAGAGGAGAGGAGAGGAGAGGAGAGGAACGAGGAGAGGAGAGGAGAGGAGAGGAGAGGAGAGGAGAGGAGAGGAGAGGAGAGGAGAGGAGAGGAGAGGAGAGGAGAGGAGAGGAGAGGAGAGTAGAGGAGAGGAGAGGAGAGGAGAGGAGAGGAGAGGAGAGGAGAGGAGAGGGGAGGAGAGGAGAGGGGGGGGGAGGGGAGGAGGAGAGGGGGAGGAGGAGAGGGGAGGAGGAGAGGGGCGAGGAGGAGAGGGGGAGGAGGAGAGGGACTGGAGGAGAGGGACTGGAGGAGAGGGGGAGGAGGAGAGGGGGAGGAGGAGAGGGGGAGGAGGAGAGGGGGAGGAGGAGAGGGGGAGGAGGAGAGGGGGAGGAGGAGAGGGGGAGGAGGAGAGGGGGAGGAGGAGAGGGGGAGGAGGAGAGGGGGGGAGGGGGAGGAGGGGAGAGAGAGAGAGAAAGGGAGAGAGACAGCGGGGGAGAGAGAGAGAAAGAGAGAGGGATAGGGAGAGAGAGAGGTGGGGAGAGAGGAGGGAGAGAGCGATAGAGAGTGCCTTTTTACTTCAACCCAAACCCCCCAAACAACCATTTGCAGGCAATGCTTTTTTACTTCAAACTAACCATATTTTCATTTTCAAACCACATTAAGGGTACTCACAGCTGTGTAGACATTTGTTCAGTGTCATTCAGAGCTCAGAGTGACCTCCATCTTCATGAGAGACTGATTGAGGCACACCACTTCCTGGTTTTATAGTCCCTCCCCCTCCCTCCAGCAGGGGCAGCAGAGAGAATGGTGAATTTTTTTAAACATTAATTTCTCTCTGATTTTTCATCGATGGGAAAAATACTGTGGTCCAGGAAGGCAGACATGGGCTCTGATCGAGGTGGCCAAAAATGACAGCCATAGGTGGCGGCGTTCTCTCAGAAATCGCAGCACAGTGGGCCAAAAGCGGTCAAGATCAGACTTTTAGTAATATAGATTTATGTTATAACATCGGATGGAAGCTGCATACCAAATCTCGTTGCGCTTATGTGCAATGACAATAAAATATATTATTATTATGTGATTTTTCTGGTCAATATCCTTCTTCAAACTCTGAAGAACATCTTAAGAAGGGCTGTGATCCAAAACGTCACCCATTCCTTTTCTCCAGAGATACTGCCTGACCTGCTGAGTAACTACCACTTTGTGTCCATCTCATTGTTTGGTTAACTGGTTTCATTAACAATTTCCAAAAAAAGCAATAATACTCAACGGCAATAGGAAGGACAATCAAGCTAAGAGAGCTTGAAGGCATTCCTTAACACATTGTGCCTTGTTATTCACTTGTAAATAAACTAAATTGGTGCAGTATCAGATGGTTTTGCCAAATGAATCAATGCTCTGCAGATAACTGCAAATCAATCCATTTATTAAAACTTAACATAGTTGAACAAAGATTCCTTAACCCAGTAGGTAAAATAAATAAACAGGTGACTTGTCTCTGCATGGATACTAATGCTGAAGCAAATATTTTTATTAGCAGCATCAACAGGTTCCTAATAAATACATTTTAATGGGTAGGAAGTACATGTACATCCCATGCATCCCCTGCCCCACCCACCACACAGACACACAAATTACCATCTATAACCCCAAGACCAGCACACAGAATCTGGTGCTCTGATTGAGGTGCACTTTAACTATTACTGTCAACCCAGATTTAAGGCACAGGTCAAACACCTGAAGTCACAAGAAATGTCTTCAATGCCAAGGAAAATCTTCAGATGGTCAAGCATCACTAGCGGACATGCTTAAATGAATGGGCAATTTATGGCAAATGGACTTTAACAAAGGAAAGTAAGAGTCTTCAAGCAAGGTTAAAGAAAAAATCAGAATGTTTCCTTGTGTAGATCGGAATGTTTGCTTGTTTAGAACATAAAGTGCTGGAGTAACTCAGCAGGTCTCCAGCACTGTGCTCTCTACACCAGAGTCCAGCATCTGCAGTTCCAGAATGTGTCCTTAATCTTTAAAGAGATTAAGGAATATGGAGACGCTGAGGAGAAATAGGAAGGAGAAGAGGTGAAATGTCTTTAGTCAGAGGGTGGTGAATCTGTGGAATTCTTTGCCACAGAAGGCTGCAGGGGCCGTCAGTAGATATTTTTAAGGCAGAGGTAGATAGATTTTTGATTAGTACAGGGGTTATGGGGAGAACGCAGGAGAATGGGGTTAAGAGGGAGAGATAAATCAGCCATGGGACGAATGGCCTAATTCTACTCTAATCATTTATGACCAAAGATGTCGGAGTGCATAAATCACAATCTTATAAAGGACAGTTACACCCAATAATAAAAAATGCAATAAAATGTAATAAAAATGAACTGCAGATGCTGGTTTATATCAAAGGTAGACACAAAATGCTGGAGTATTAACGGATGAGGCAACATCTCTGGAGAAAACGGATAGGTGACATTTCGGGTCGGAACCATCTTCGAACATGAAAATATCAGTGTTGATCTTTTGCAATGTTGATCTTCCGAAATCAGAGGAGAGGGTTCCTTTTAGTCGCATCGAAACTAAGAGTGTACCGCCTTCAATGTTGAGGACAAACCTTGGGTACTTAAATTCAGATTCGCCGAATCAAAGCCATAGAGGATGAGGAGTACTGACAGCAAACTGTGATTAAATATATGTTACGGATGTGTGTGTGGTTAGCTCGCCCCTTCAGAAGCCAGTGGCATGCTTCTGACAGAATGATATTGCATCTTATAATTCAGAGGACATTTGGACGATATCAGTCTAAAGAAGGGTCCCGACCCGAAACGTCACCCATCCTTTTTCTCCAGAGATGCTGCCTGACCCGCCGAGTTACTCCAGCACTTTGTGTCGATCACTTATAGCTCCTGGAGTTTCCAATGCCGACACATACCAAATAGCAGTGCTTAGAAGAATACATTCAGAAAGTCTGCCCACATAAAAATCCTTTCCTCTGATGAGTAATCGCATTCTTCGAGTGCAATGGCGAAAGTAGGAAGGACATTTATCAAACGGAGCAGTAGAAACGTGCATTGCGTTCCCCAAATAGTAGTGTATGCCAAGTTAATAGAGACTTACTGGGATGCCACACCTCACAACAAGAAATACTGTAGAAATATCGAGTGAGCGCACGGATCAACTCCCCTTCACCTGAATGATTTCTGCCACCGCGCTATACCACCGCGTTTCTACCGCCACCCTACGAAAAGGTTAACTGCAAGCTGTTTCCAGGTGACTTCTGAGACCATAACGTATTGAACGCGAGTTTGATCAGGAAATGTAACCAATTGTAATTTCTAGGGGGTGGAAGTAGTTCCTTGCAGCATTCTGCGTGTTAACTGAGAATCGGGTACAAGACAAGGAAATAAAACAACGTTATGAAGGGTCGTTGGAGGAAGAGGCAGTTTCATTATGGAGAGATCTCTTGCAATCGTGAAATATGTACGCCAGCGACCAGGTCCCATCTCACATTGGACATGTGTCGCGGGATTATTTACCCCGGAAAGCTATTCTTGGCTGGCTGTAGCTAGATTCTTCATTTGCAAGGTGTACTATAACAAACACTAACCCTTCATAGGACATGTTTAGTACAGAGATACAGCACTTCGGCCCACTGAGTCCACGCCGACCATCGGTTACCGTTCTGTGTGTCCCACTTTCACATTCACTCCCCAAACCAAGAGCAAGTTTTACAGTGACATTGACCATCAAACCCGCCGTCTCTGAGATGTGTGTGGGGGGGGGGGGGGGGGGGGGGGCTCGCTGTCACAGAGAGAACTTGTAAACTCCACACAGATAGCACCCGAGGTCAGGATCTAAGACTCGATGCTGGAATCTTGAGTAAGTGCTGGATCATGTGAGATCATAAGTGATAGGAGTAGAATTAGGCCAATCGACCCATCAAGTCTACTCCGCCATTCAATAATGGCGGATCTATCTCTCCCTCCTAACCCCATTCTCCTGCCTTCTTCCAATAACATATGACACCCGTACTAATCAAGAATCTATCCGCTGGAGTAAACATGCGGGCCAGGCAACATCTCTGGAGCACATGGATAGGCAACGTTTCGGGTTTGAACTCCTCCTCAGACTGATTGTTGTAGTAGGGGAGAGAACTCGGGTCTCTGACACTGAGGTAGCAGCCAAGAGACTGATAATGAAATATCAATGTTCCTATCTTCTTTATCCACAGCTGTGCGCGTTCGCCTTGGGTGCCAAGCGGAGTGGGGTGATGTATTGTATTTTCCACCATCCCATTATTGACAGTCGGCAGCGGACCAGCAGTAAGTGGGGCACGACAAGAACTGAACCTGCAGACTACTTCAATCAAAAGTAAACTCCTCTGCGGTTTTACAATTCTTGACACCTTTTTGCTTATTCACGCCGAGCGCCTGCCTGAATTATTCAGCTTCCCTCGACAGGTCATTAACGTGCATGCCACAAATCTATGCCCCAGTCTGTTTCTCCGATTAGTTGAAATGTAACGCAAACCCCGCTCTGAAGGATGTTTCTCATTGAAACTGACCATGGACAAAGTGGAAATCTAATATTATCATCGCCATGGGTGAATGCTGTATTAACCTGCAGGTTGTGGATCCGCCGGGCTCTAGCTGAGCTGCCGCCGTGGTTCGCGGACATAGAATGATACAGTGTGGAAACAGGCCCTTCGGTCTAACTTGTCCACACCGGCCAACATGTCCCAGCTACACTTGTCCCACCTGCCTGCGCTTGGTCCCTCCAAACCTGTCCTATCCATGTACCTGTCTAACTATTTCTTAAACGTTGGGATAGTTCCAGCCTCAACTTCCTCCTCTGGCAGCTTGTTTCATACACCCACCACCCTCTGTGTGAAAGGTTATCCCTCAGATTCCTATTAAATATTTCCCCCTTCACCTTGAACCCATGTCCTCTGGTCCTCGATTCCCCTGCTGTGGGTAAGAGATTGTGCATCTATACGATTTATTCCGCTCGGATTTTTTTTATAGGAGTTCTGCCTATGAGTCTCGAACGCCCCCCCCCCCCCACCCCCCCAAAAAAATGCCTCGCGTTTTAAAAGAAGTGCACCCAGGATAAACATCTTTGAATAAACGTGCTCCCTCCCATGTTAGAGGGGGTTCTGCTGCCGAACTGAAGAAGTTGTTGCTGTTGCCAGCCGCTATCTGATTTCCAACAGCATCACAAATCAGGAAACTGTTTCATTGCACGGCCGACCGGCGTTTCACTTCAAGAGATTTGCAATTTCAGAGCGAGGTGCGTTTTATTCCGAGTCTGCTCACCCTACATACACTTCGCTCTTGCTCCCTCTGAAAAAAAAGTTTGAAATTCACGCGTCGCGCATTGCCTTCCACGGTTCTCTTTAAACGTGAGATTAATAAAACAAGTATTTTTGACATGTTCGCTACCAGGCAAATACCAGCGAGTTTGAACCCAAAGCATAATGTGGTCGGGTCCCAATTGAACCCATCGCACGGGGTGAATACACGAATATATAAACCCCGGCACACCATTCTACCCAGTAAGTCAATGATCCACAAACAAAAAAGGTTACATTTTGTGTTTATATTAGAATTTAACCTGGTTCCCGGCAACAGGAATCCTAGCATTACAATCATTGAAGTGCTGGCGGCGCAAACCCTCACCTGATGTGCGGGATAACAAGTGTTCCTCCGATGTCAGTCAGTATATCTCCGGGTCCCGGTGAATCCTCCAACCCGTTCCTAGGTCGGACTGCGCTCTAGTGGGATCTACACCTGGTCCCACTTGCGTTCCCGAGGTCCATTCCCGTTCACCGGCAGTCAGCGACAACTTACTGCATATTAACTCGGGCGGGCAGCCGTCTCTCAGCGCCGCGGTTAAAGCATAGTAACAGAAGGTCCTCTGTCCGGCAGCGGGCTCCTCAGGACGATGCTCCCCGAGTGAAAGGCTCCCGTTACATTTCTTAAACGCGGTCCCCGATGTAAAGAGCGCGAGAGAGAGAGAGAGAGAGAGAGAGGAGGCGGATCTAGGATTAGTTTCACAGTCGAAGCTGCGGCAGAAAGCCAAGAGCAGCAAAGGTAGGATGTCCTACAACTTATCTTCCTCCATAGTCTGGTGACCACTTGACAAGGTCCAACTAGCGCTGCATGTTTCCCACTGACTGTTTCTTGTGCGTGTTTCCCCCCCAACCCCCTCCTCCTGTGTCTGCGCGAAGCAGTGAATCAGCAAGACTTCTGTGAATGAGATGGCTGAGGCTGCGGAGAGAAGAGTCTAAATGATGTGACACCGCCACTCAGCGCCGGTACTTAGTACATAACAGCTCAGCGCTGAATCCAAACCACAGCAAGTTACAGCAGCCTAGCGAGATATAACCCATTTTCTGACTCGACCCATACATAACTCGGTTAAGACCATTCTTTGGCTAAGACGAGGCCATTTATAAACATCAAATTAACAAGGGCACTAAACGGTTAATCACATTTACTTAAGCAGCACCCCGATAGCACTAGCATTTCGCGGTAAAATAAAAGACAAGACAAGGAGCAATTGGAATGCAAGAAAATTGCTTGGAATTGCAACTTAACCGGCGTTGACGTTTTACTCCGTCTGTAAGTAAAGAATGAAACGCCCCGGCTTTGCTAATGCCTGAAGGCTGATCGGCTCTTACGAGAGGCAGTCCCACTAGGAGTCGCGTACATTAGCCTGAAAATTGGATCGATCAGGCAAGTCATGCAACATCAATTCAACGCAGCATAGACCGTGAGTACGGCCAGTTCTGGCTTAATTCGCGCCCAGTGCACCGCGCTTCGCTATTTTTTTTCCGTGCAGAATTGGCACTTTTGCCCTTACCGGTACAAATTAGAGCTCAAAAAGGTACGATTTGTGAACGATGTGGAACAGTTGCAAAAAAGCTGCGAGCACATGTCGTTTAGTTTTTTTTATATTGTTTTCCCCCAACATTTAGAAGGAGTCTGCTGCAATTGGGACATCAGTCTGTGCACCTTCAGGCCCGACTGCGAGTAATTTAAAATATATCCAGCGCTCACCAAGTGTGCTTCAACTGGCACTCTCTCCACCAATAATGCTGCCTTCGTAGTCATTGGACATGCTTACAGCTGGTCATGTAGAGTAGATAGGGGCAGAAGACGAGGGCACGCATGCTTGTGCAGAGACACAGTGCACTGCCTGCTCCTCTGAGCAACAGTGTTATGTGGAGGTGGCCCGCCACCCCCCCATCAGTCTGAAGAAGGGTTTCGGCCCGAAACGTTGCCTATTTCCTTCGCTCCATAGGTGCTGCTGCACCCGCCGAGTTTCTCCAGCATTTTTGTGTACCTTCGATTTTCCAGCATCTGCAGTTCCTACTTAAACACAGTGTTATGTGGAGGCTCGTTTTCTAAGGCGGTCATCACTGAGATATGTGACACTCCGTGTAAAAAAAAGTGACCCCATTACAGATATAGATTCGCCCCTCGATCAAGGTTAAGGTCAAGGGCATCCTGACACAGACGGAAGAGTTCAAGTTCAAGTCCAAGTGAGTTTATTGTCACGTGTCCCTGTATAGGACAATTAAATTCTTGCTTTGCTTCAGCACACAGAACATAGTAGGCATTTACTACAAAACAGATAAGTGTGTCCATATACCATAATATAAATATATACACACATGAATAAATAAACTGATAAAGTGCAAATAACAGATAATGGATTATTTATAATCAGAGTTTTGTACGAGCCAGGTTTAATAGCCTGATGGCTGTGGGGAAGCTATTCCTGAACCTGGTTGTTGCAGTCTTCAGGCTCCAGTACCTTCTACCTGAAGGTAGCAGGGAGATGAGTGTGTGGCCAGGATAGTGTGGGTCTTTGATGGTGTGCCAGCCTTTTTGAGGCAGCGACTGCGATAAATCCCCTCAACGGAAGGAAGGTCAGAGCCGATGATGGACTGGGCAGTGTATACTATTTTTGTAGTCTTTTCCTCTCCAGGGCGCTCAAATTTCCGAACCAAGCCACGATGCAACTGGTCAGCATGCTCTCTACTGTTCCTGTAGAAATTAGAGAGAGTCCTCCTTGACAAACCAACTCTCCGTAATCTTCTCAGGAAGTAGAGGCGCTGGTGAGCTTTCTTGATAATTGCATTAGTGTTCTTGGACCAGGAAAGATCTTCAGAGATGTGCACGCCCAGGAATTTGAAGCTCTTGACCCTTTCAACCATCGACCCGTTGATATAAATGGGGCTGTGGGTCCCCCTCCTACTCTTTCCAAAGTCCACAATCAGTTCCTTGGTTTTGCTGGTGTTGAGTACCAGGTTATGGTGCTGGCACCATATGGACAGTTGCTCGATCTCTCTTCTATACTCTGACTCATCCCCATCAGTGATATGTCCCACAACAGTGGTGTCATCAGCGAACTTGATGATGGAGTTTGTACAGCAGGGAGCTGAGCACGCAGCCTTGAGGTGCTCCCGTGCTGATTGTTATCGAGGCTGACACATTTCCACCAATATGAACAGACTGTGGTCTGTGAATGAGGAAGTCGAGGATCCAATTGCAGAGGGATGCACAGAGACCCAGTGCTGCGAGTTTGGTAACCAGCTTGGAGGGGATGATTGTGTTAAATGCCGAACTGTAATCGATGAATAACAGCCTGACATATGAGTTTTTGTTCTTCAAGTGGTCCAGAGCGGAGTGGAGGGCCAGCGATATCGCATCCACCGTTGATCTGTTGTGGCGGTAAGCGCATTGCAGTGGGTCCAGGTTTTTGTCAAGATAGGAGTGGATTTGCTCCATGATCAACCTCTCAAAGCACTTCATCACCACCGGCGTTAGTGCCACTGGTCGATAGTCATTGAGGCACGTCACCTTACTCTTCTTGGGCACTGGTATAATTGATGCCCTTTTAAAGCAAGTGGGGACCTCAGACCTCAGAAGTGAGAGGTTGAAAATGTCCGTAAAAATTCCAGCCAGTTGGTCCGCACAGGTTTTTAGAACACGACCAGGTATACCATCAGGTCCAGGCGCTTTTCGGGGGTTCACCCCTCTGAAGGATTTCCTGACGTCGGCCTCTGTGACTGAGACTGAAATACCTTCACAGCGAATGGGGGCTCGGGAAGACACATCAATATTCTCCCTATCAAAGCGTGCGTAAAATGCATTGAGCTCGTCAGGGAGTGATGTTTCCCGACATTCGAGCTGCCTCCTGGTTTCACCTTGTAGGAGGTGATTGCATTCAGGCCCCGCCACAGCTGCCGAACATCTGTCTCATCCTCCAGTTGGAGCAGAAGTTCCTTTTGACCTTTTTGATGGCCTTACCAAGGTCGTATCTGGACTACTTGTAGGTCAGTATATCATCAGACGTGAGTGCCCTATGTCTGGACTTCGGAAGAGTGCGGATCACAAAGTTCATCCAAGGATTCTGATTAAGAAACACTTGGAAGGTTTTTGTCGGGATGCAGTCCTCTACACATTTCTTTACGAATTCTGTAACGACTGTGGCGTATTCTGTGCGCGATCTGAGGGGTCCAGATCCGAAAGTTCGCCTGTTAACATAGAAACATAGAAACATAGAAATTAGGTGCAGGATTAGGCCATTCGGCCCTTCGAGCCTGCACCGCCATTCAATATGATCATGGCTGATCATCCAACTCAGCATCCCGTACCTGCCTTCTCTCCATACCCTCTGATCCCCTTAGCCACAAGGGCCACATCTAACTCCCTCTTAAATATAGCCAATGAACTGGCCTCGACTACCCTCTGTGGCAGAGAGTTCCAGAGATTCACCACTCTCTGTGTGCAAAAAGTTCTTCTCATCTCGGTTTTAAAGGATTTCCCCCTTATCCTTAAGCTGTGACCCCTTGTCCTGGACTTCCCCAACATCGGGAGCAATCTTCCTGCATCTAGCCTGTCCAACCCCTTAAGAATTTTGTAAGTTTCTATAAGATCCCCTCTCAATCTCCTAAATTCTAGAGAGTATAAACCAAGTCTATCCAGTCTTTCTTCATAAGACAGTCCTGACATCCCAGAAATCAGTCTGGTGAACCTTCTCTGCACTCCCTCTATGGCAATAATGTCCTTCCTCAGATTTGGAGACCAAAACTGTACGCAATACTCCAGGTGTGGTCTCACCAAGACCCTGTACAACTGCAGTAGAACCTCCCTGCTCCTATACTCAAATCCTTTTGCTATGAAAGCTAACATACCATTCGCTTTCTTCACTGCCTGCTGCACCTGCATGCCCACTTTCAATGACTGGTGTACCATGACACCCAGGTCTCGCTGCATCTCCCCTTTTCCTAGTCGGCCACCATTTAGATAATAGTCTGCTTTCCTGTTTTTGCCACCAAAATGGATAACCTCACATTTATCCACATTATACTGCATCTGCCAAACATTTGCCCACTCACCCAGCCTATCCAAGTCACCTTGCAGTCTCCTAGCATCCTTCTCACAGCTAACACTGCCCCCCAGCTTAGTGTCATCTGCAAACTTGGAGATATTGCCTTCAATTCCCTCATCCAGATCATTAATATGTTCATGTATTCCAAATATGCTGCCTGACCCACCGTGTTTCTCCAGCACTTTGTAAACCAACATCTGCAGTTCCTCGCATCGTCTTGGCTCTCAACTGCCTCACATAGGATTCAGACAAGCGTCGCACTCACAAGGACGAAGGAGACGACTTCAATTTTCTGAGGGGCTGGAGATATCCTGGATAAAGGAACTTTTCTGTATTAGTGGATTCTCATGAGCGAAACACAAAGTGATGGGGGAACCCAGAGGATCCGGCAGCATCTCGGGAGGGAATGGATAGGTGACATTTCGGGTCTGGACCTTTCTTCCACCTGAAATGCCATCTGTCCACACTCTCTGCTGTTTGCACCCCCAGCTGCACCTTTCAACACCGAGAGAGCAGTCCCTGAGAACATGTTTCCTCATTTCAGTTCTAAATGGCCTACACTTTATTCTTCAACTATGTCCCCTGTTTCTGGACTCCCCCAACATCGGGAACATGTTTTCTGCTTCTAGCATGTCCAATCCCTTAATAATTTTATATGTTTCTATAAGATTCCCTCATAATGACAGAATGGGCAATATAAACTCTCACAAAAATGTATCTTTCAAAAATAGGTGTGCTAAATAAGAGACCTCAATAGAAGTAAATCTTTCTAGCATTCCTTTAAATCAGATGAGAATTCCAAAATGACACAATATTTCCTCATGTCACCCTGTGAAATATTAATTAATAAATCCCTGATCTAGTTACTGAGGAAGCACGCTAAACTTTTATCCCCAGTAGACTCAAACTCATTGTCATATCTTGAGGGAGACATGGCATTTATTTTTGCATTTCTTTAATGTGTGATAATTGATGAAATTCTTTTTTTTGGTACATGACCCAGGTCAACCAGGTTGAATATTCACCTTGCTGAAAACACTGGGGCGAAATAAGATAACACAAGATTAGGCACTGGGGTACATGTAGCACATGCACAAGTAATCTGCAGATTAATACATTAATCACATGGGTGGAAAACAATCAGTATCCTGTGATACTTTAGCTAATCTCATTTGGAATTGGTATATAGACAGGAGGATTTGGATCTCAGCTGCTTACTTGCCGGGTAGATTTAATACGGTGGCAGATATTAGATCTCGTAAATTCAATGATCACACTGAGTGGATGTTAAAAAGTATTCAACGACATTATTAATAACACCTGATATTGATTTGTTTGCCTTCAGGCTTAATCACCAATTACCAAGATATGTAGCATGGGAGCCAGACCCAGGGGCAGAGGCTATAGATGCATTCTCTTTAGACTGAGGAGGGAATGTTCTTCTATGCTTTCCCTCCATTTTGCCTCGTTGGACGATGCTTGCAAAAAATCATGCAAGACTTTGCTTCGGGTATTTTAGTAGTGCCTAACTGGCCTACACAACCATGGCTCCCTTTACTGTTAGAAGTGCTAACGGAACCACCCATGGTTGTTCATAAACACAATTATTTGCTTATTCATCCCGTCTCTCGGGAACCTCATCTGCTACATCACAGAATCAACCTGTTAATTTGCAGAATCTGAGAAAGGTCTTTCCTGGGGCTCGAATTATCCGAACGGATGGAGGATGTAATCACTGCAGCTTGGTGGAACGGCACTAAGAAGCAGTACATTTCATACATTAAACAATGGGAAGACTTATGTGTCAATACCCATATAAGTTACGTTACGGCAGATATAGCCGATCTGTTGGAATTCCTTTCAACCCTAAATTTTGGCAAAAAATTGAGTTATAGCACTATTACCACTGCTCGTAGTGCTTTGTCATCATATTTGCTGCTGGGATCTGGGCACCATTCTGTCAGTTCTCACCCATTGCTTTCTAAATTTATGAGGGGTATTTTTAACAAAAGCCCTCCTAGGCCCAGATATAGGGAGGTATGGGACATTAATGTAGTATTAAAGCTACTTCGTAGTTGGGCACCAGCGGCATCTTTATCTTTGGTCCAGCTCACCTATAAATTAGTCATGCTCATGTCGCTCGTTTCAGCGCAACGAGCCCAGTCATTACAGAAATTAAGGCTGGATAAGGCAGTTATATCCAATAATAGGGAAACATTTTATATAGATGAGCTAATTAAGCAAAGTAGATCAGGTGCACTAGGGTTTAAATTGGAGCTTTTGGCATATCCACCAGATCACAGGTTGTGTGTCATTACCTATATTAAGGAAGATATAAAGGTTACAAAGGACCTTCGAGGCAGCGAACTGGCTGTCTTCGTCAGTCATAAAAAAACACACAGAAGGGTATCAGTGCAGACCATTTCTAGATGGTTGAGACGGGTATTAGCTTTCGCAGGAGTGGACACTGATGTATTCAAATCTCACTCTACCAGGGCTGCAGCCATGTCGGCAGCAAGAATTATGGAAGTTCCGCTGGACCACATCCTAGCGACAGCAGGATGGGCGAATGAGCGAACTTTGAAACATTTTATAATAAACCAATTACCAGGCCTGGTTTATTTGGTAGCAAAATTTTAAGTTCTGTTAATTAAATCAATTGTTTATCCCTGATGTGAGGGGACCATTATTATTATTTCCATTAAAAGCATGGACATGTTTAAGTTAACATCATGTTTCAATGATGTATGTCTCTTCAGCTATGTCTGGCCAACTGGGCAGTATGTCTGCATGGAATCTGGTTCACTGCATGAAACCACAGAGCTTTGAAGTCTTCACGTAGTCACTCACGTGACTTCGATATAAAATAGGAAGATTTTAGATGAGAATTTACCGTTTGAAGTTTGATCTTTATTTTATGAGAAGTTGAAGTGAGGGATTACGTGCCCTCCATTCCCAACCCTACTTTTCATAAAGATCATTCGGTAGTTCTAAGGTCGTTAATCTTCCTATAGCTTAGGTCAACAACTATTCTTTGGTTTCATACAGCTGCTCTAAAGTTTGACGCGCATGCGGGCTGGCGGGCTCTTCACGTAATCCCTCACTTCAACTTCTCATAAAATAAAGATCAAACTTCAAACGGTAATTTCTCGTTTAATCTTCCTATTAAATGTCTTAGCCAAATCTACAAATCTCAGTTATACGAGTGGCAGCTGCGATTAACCAGAATTGAGTAAAGGTAGTAAAGTAAAGCTTTGCAATTTCAATCTGCAATGTAATTTGGTCTGCGGGGGTTGTTGGAAGGTAAACCAATAACTGGCAAGAACATCTCACTCAATTTTCTAATGTATTTCAGGAAGCTTTGGTCCATGAGATGGAGCAAGTGGTTTTGTTTTGTTTCATTGAGAGAAACAACATGGAAACAGGTCATTTGGTCCACCAAGTCAGCACTGACCAGCGATCACCCATACACTAGTTCCATGTTATCCCAGTTATGCATTTCCTCCAAGTGCTCCCACTAACCCCTCTGCAATCCATCTCTATGATATACTTGACCTCTCCCTCTTGAAGATACCCCCTGTCCTATCCATCCTTCCCCAAACTTCTCTGCACTCTAAATCTATCTATATATCTAAACAGCTACAAGATTAGCGCAGTCACAGATATATTGGAGAGCTCGCAATCCTCAGAAATACCTGCATCAGGTCCATCTGCAACTCCCTGCCCAAGGAGTAGGAAGTAAATTCAGGAGTCATGGAACAGAAGGCTGTTGCCTCGCTGGTGCAATGCTGTGCAGAAAATCACAGCAGGTTACTGATGTCTCCAATGCCAGTTTGGAAAGTGCCAATATTCAGTGCCTTCCAATGCCATTGCCAAAGAGGCTCTGCAGGTATATACGTGGCTGCGGGCATTTTTGCAGGAGCCAAAATGGAATCTCCTCAAAAGTTGCTACCCAGTCAAGTTCATGTAGGGAACCACTAAGAACAAAAATTTAACGATTATGACTTCCCCTGGGAAACCTTCCCTCCCTCTCTCCTTTGCCAGTTATGGTTTGAAGGATATTTTCCCTATCATGAAAGTGTGGCAGTCTAACTACCAGAACGCCATGTTGAGTTGTAAACAGTCTGATATAAAGTCAAACTCTGTCTGTATTCTCTGACATGTCAAACTTGGAGCAAAATAATGTAATCGACGCAACTGACAGAATGATATAGTGGAACACCTGGTTATTTACTTTACAGATTCCAGGACATCCGAGATACCCTCATTCTTTAGTGAATGGGGGCTCCCCTCTCCCATTACAGATGAAGCCCTCACTCATGTCTCCTAGGTCCTCCATAGCTTCGTCTTTGCTCCCCCTCACGCTAGTTCATTGGGACCATTGGATCATTGGGACCTCATTTGTGGAAGGTACGACCTGTACAAAAAGGATGGGCTGCACTTGAACCCGAGGGGGACCAATATCCTGGTGGAGAGATTTGCAAAGGCTACTGAGGAGACTTTAACCTAGAATGGTTGGGGGAGGGACTCAAATAGAGAAAGCTAGTAGACAGTGTGTGAGGCAGGAGGCAGAGAAGGAAAGCACTCAGACCCAACATGTAGGGGGGAAAGAAGAAAACAATAATAAACAGATAATAAGAGGTGGTAGGGGTTTTTAAATGTGTGAGCAGAGAGACAGAGGGGTGTAAAATGGGGGTGGAAGCAATAGGTAGCAAGGTGAAAAGTAAAAGTGTCAGGCAGACAAATCCAGGGCAAAAATCAGAAAGGGCTACTTTTCAACATAATTGTATAAGGGGTAAGAGTGTTGTAAAAACAAGCCTTAAGGCTTTGTGTCTCAATGCAAGGAGCATTCGTAATAAGGTGGATGAGTTGAATGTGCAGATAGCTATTAATGATTATGATATAGTTGGGATCACGGAGACATGGCTCCAGGGTGACCAAGGCTGGGAGTTGAACATCCAGGGATATTCAATATTCAGGAGGGATAGACAGAAAGGAAAAGGAGGTGGGGTAGCGTTGCTAGTTAGAGAGGAGATTAACACAATGGAAAGGAAGGATATTAGCTTGGAGGATGTGGAATCGATATGGGTAGAGCTGCGAAACACTAAGGGGCAGAAAACGGTAGTGGGTGTTGTGTACAGGCCACCTAACAGTAGTAGTGAAGTTGGGGATGGCATCAAACAGGAAATTAGAAATGCGTGCAACAAAGGTAAAACAGTTATAATGGGTGACTTCAATCTACATATAGATTGGGTGAATCAAATTGGCAGGGGTGCTGAGCAAGAGGATTTCTTGTAATGTATGCAGGATAGTTTTCTAAACCAACATGTAGAGGAACCAACGAGAGAGCAGGCTATTCTAGACTGGGTATTGAGTAATGAGGAAGGGTTAGTTAGCAGTCTTGTTGTGCGTGCCCCCTTGGGCAAGAGTGACCATAATATGGTTGAGTTCTTGGTTCTTGGTTTCTTGGTCCTCCAAAATATTCCAAATAGAAATTAAACTGGAGGTGGTACCTCATGGTGGTACCCCATCTCCCCCCTCCCCCACCCCTCTCTCCTCCCCCTCTCCATCTCCCTCTCCTCACCCCTCTCCCGCTCCTCCCCCTCCTCCTCCCACCCCCATCCCTCTCTCCTCCAACCCCCTTCCCTCTCTACCCCACCCCCTTCCCTCTCTCCCTCTGCCCCCTTCCCCCTACCCCTCTGTCCCTCTTCCACCTATCCACTACCCCTCCCTCCCCACTCTTCCACTTCTCTCCGACTTACACCACTCCTCTCCCTCTCCCTCCCCATCCCTCCCCGCTCAACCCCACCACTTCCCCTACCCCTCTGTCCCTCTTCCACCACACCCCCTACCCCTCTGTCCCTCCCTCCCTATCCACTCTTCCACTTCTTTCCCCCTCCTCTCTCCCTCCCCACTCTCTCCCCTCTCCCCCTCCCTCCACACTCTTCCCCCTCCCTCATTCTTCATTAGGATGGAGAGTGACATTGTTAATTCAGAAACAATGGTTCTGATTTTAAAGAAAGGTAACTTTGAGGGTATGAGACGTGAATTGGCCAAGTTTGACTGGCAATTAATTCTTAAAGGGTTGACAGTGGATATGCAATGGAAGGAATTTAAAGACTGCATGGATGAACTATAAAAATTGTTCATCCCAGTTTGGCAAAAGAATGAATCAGGGAAGTTAGTGCATCCGTGGATAACAAGGGAAATCAGGGATAGTATCAAAGCAAAAGATGAAGCGTACAAATTAGCCAGAAAAAGCATCCTACCAGAGGACTGGGAGAAATTCAGAGACCAGCAGAGGAGGACAAAGGGCTTAATCAGGAAAGGGAAAATAGATTATGAAAGAAAACTGGCAGGGAACATAAAAACTGACTGCAAAAGTTTTTATAGATATGTGAAGAGAAAGAGACTAGTTAAAACAAATGTAGGTCCCTTGCAGTCAGAAACAGGTGAATTGATCATGGGGACAAGGAGATGGCGGACCAATTGAATAACTACTTTGGTTCTGTCTTCACTAAGGAAGACATAAATAATCTGCCGGAAATAGTAGGGGACAAAGAAGATGGAGGAACAGAGTGAAATCCAGGTTAGTCGGGAAGTGGTTTGGGGTAAATTGAATGGATTAAAGGCCGATAAATCCCCAGGGACAGATAGGCTGCATCCCAGAGTAAATAAGGAAGTAGCTCCAGAAATAGTGGATGCATTAGTGATAGTTTTTCAAAACTCTTTAGATTCTGGAGTAGTTCCTGAGGATTGGAGGGTAGCTAATGTAATCCCACTTTTTAAAAAGGGAGGGATAGAGAAAACGGGGAATTACAGACCAGTAATTCGGTAGTGGCGAAACTGCTAGAGTCAGTTATTAAAGATGGGATAGCAGCACATTTGGAAAGTGATGAAATTATTGGACAAAGTCAGCATGGATTTACGAAAGGTAAATCATGTCTGACGAAACTTATAGAATTTTTTGAGGATGTAACTAGTAGAGTGTATAGGGGAGAACCAGTGGATGTGTTATATCTGGATTTTCAGAAGGCTTTCGACAAGGTCCCACATGAGAGATTAGTATACAAACTTAAAGCACACGGTATTGGGGGTTCAGTATTGATGTGGATAGAGAACTGGCTGGCAGACAGGAAGCAAAGAGTAGGAGTAAACGGGTCCTTTTCACAATGGCAGGCAGTGACTAGTGGGGTACTGCAAGGTTCAGTGCTGGGACTCCAGCTATTTACAGTATATATTAATGATTTGGACGAGGGAATTGAATGCAACATCTCCAAGGTTGCGGATGACACTATCCTGGGGACAGTGTTAGCTGTGAGGAGGATGCTAGGAGGCTGCAAGGTGACTTGGGTAGGCTGGGTGAGTGGGCAAATGTATGGCAGATGCAGTATAATGTGGATAAATGTGAGGTTATCCACTTTGGTGGCAAAAACAGGAAAGCAGACTATTATGTAAATGGTGGCCGATTAGGAAAAGGGGAGATGCAATGAGACCTGGATGTCATGGTACACCAGTCATTGAAAGTAAGCATGCAGGTGCAGCAGGCAGTGAAGAAAGCGAATGGTATGTTAGCATTCATAGCAAAAGGATTTGAGTATAGGAGCAGGGAGGTTCTACTGCAGTTGTACATGGTCTTGGTGAGACCACACCAGGAGTATTGCGTACAGTTTTGGTCTCCAAATCTGAGGAAGGACATTATTGCCATAGAGGGAGTGCAGAGAAGGTTCACCAGACTTATTCCTGGGATGTCAGGACTTTCATATGAAGAAATACTGAATAGACTCGGCTTGTACTCGCTAGAATTTAGGAGATTGAGGGGGGATCTTATAGAAACTTACAAAATTCTTAAGGGGTTATACAGGCTAGATGCAGGAAGATTCATCCCGATGTGTTCAATAAGGAACTGCAGATGCTGGAAAATCGAAGGTACACAAAAGTGCTGGAGAAACTCAGCGGGTGCAGCAGCATCTATGGAGCGAAGGAAATAGGCAACGTTTTGGGCCGAAACCCTTCTTCAGACTGTTCCCGATGTTGGGGAAGTTCAGGATAAGGGGTCACAGCTTAAGGACAGAGGGGAAATCCATTAAGACTGAGATGAGAAAAAAAAAATTCACACCGAGAGTGGTGAATCTCTGGAACTCTCTGCCACAGAAGGTAGTTGAGGCCAGTTCATTGGCTATATTTAAGAGGGAGTTAGATGTGGCCCTTGTGGCTAAAGGGATCAGGGGGTAAGGAGAGAAGGCAGGTACGGGGTACTGAGTTGGATGATCAGCCATGATCATATTGAATGGCGGTGCAGGCTCGAAGGGCCAAATGGCCTACTCCTGCACCTATTTTCTATGTATCTATGTATCTATAGTTGCAACAGAGACAGAGTCCCCCTAGTCACCTTTCACCCCATCAGCCGTCGCATACAATACAGTCCTCTGACATTTTCGCAACCTCCAACAGGATCCCAACACTAGTCACATCTTCCCATCTCCACCTCTTTGGGCTTTTCGCAGAGACTGTTCCCTCTGCAACTCCTGGATCAACTCATCCCTTCCCACACAAACCATCCCCTCCTGAGGTAGCTTCCCCTGCAACCGCAGGAGATGCAACACATGTTGCTATACCCCCTCCCTTGGCTCTGTCCAGTGACCCTTACAGTCCTTTCAGGTTAGAAAGAGGTTCACTTGCACCCACTCCAACCTCTTCTACTGTATCTGTTGTTCAAGACGTGGACTTGCACATCAGCGAGACCAAACGTAGACTGGGCGATTATTTCACTGAACACATTTGCTCAGTCCACCTGAATCTACCAGATTTCCCCTTTGCTAATCACTTTAATTCTCCTTCCCATTCTCACACATACCTTTCTGTCCTAGGTCTCCTCCTTTGTCAGAATTAGGCTAAATGCAAATTTTAGGAACAGTATCTCATATTTCGCTTGGGCAGCTTGCAGCCCGGTTGTATGAATATTGATTTCTCGAACTTCAAGTAACCCCAGCATTCCCTCTCTATCCCTTTCCCACCCAAGTCGCACCAGCTTCTCGTTTTCACCCAACAAATAGCTAGTAGTGGCTGGTTTCCTTTATCTTCGTTACTTTTTTGCATATCGTTCATTCATTGCTCTTTATCTCTCCACATCATCATCTATATCTCCTGTTCCCCTTTTCCTAGACTTATCTGAAGAAGGGTCTCGACCCGAAACGCCACTCATCCCTTCTCTCCAGGGATGCTGCCTGTCCCTATGAGTTACTCAAGCTTTCTCTATCTTCGGTTTAATCCCGCATCTGCAGTTCCTTCCTACAACTTTGGAATGGACTCTTTTTGATGGTCCACGCTGACCATCAATCACCAGTTCACACTTAAATGTTATGCCACTTTCGCATGCACTCCCTGTACACTCGGGCCAATTCACAACAACTAATTAACCTACAAACCCATATGTCTTTGTGATGTGGATGGAAACTGGAGCATCCGGTGGAAGCCCATGTGATCACAGGGAAAATGTGCAAATTCCACACAAACTGCACCCATGGTCAGGATCGAACCCAGGTGTCTGCAGCTATGAGGCAGCAGCTCTACGAGCTATGCTGCTGTGGTTCTGTTGTGACCTCTGCTCCAGAGACCCATATCCAATGATCTGTGTGGAGTTTGCATGTTCTCAGTGTGGCTGCATGGGTCCACCACTCCATTTCATTGGTGTTCTGGTTTATTCTGACCTTTCAAAGGCATGTTGGGTAGTTGGATGTTTAATTGGCTGCTGTATATTGCCTTGGGATATAAACGAATGCTTGCTGATGAACATGGGAGAGGGAATAAAATGCAAGGAATTAAGTAGGTGAATAGGATTGGTGGGAATACTTTGATTATTGGTTTCGACACATTCCTATATGGTAAGAAAATATTGATGTTAAGTATGAAAGTACAAAATGTTCATAGTCATTGTTCCCACGCTGTGATTGTTCTCAAAATGAATAACTGGAGACCACTGACCACAGGCACCGAGTATTTTTTTTTTTATAAATCCATTTGTGCTGCTATTTTAGTTGGAATGTAGGCTTGGGACTGCCATGCAGTCCATATTCCTGCTTAGAGGTATGGTGTACAGGGACTAGATTAATATAATTATGAGCATCCTGGCTAAAGAAATCTGAGCTAGATCAGTAGAGGACCAGTTACATCACTTAATATGATATTTTTATTATGCGCTGATATTCATAGTATACACAAACTACACAACATACACAGAATAGCAGTCATGCAAGGCAGCACAGTGGCACTGCAGGTACTTCACAGCACCAAAAACACAGATTTCATACTGACTTTGGTTACAATCTGTGTGGGGTTTGCACCTTCTGATTGTAGGGGCTTCCTCCAGGTCCTCCCACATCCCAAAGAACTGCAGGTTTGTAGGTTAATTAGCCTCTAAATTGCCGTTTGTGTGTAGGGAGTGGATGCGATAATGGGATAATAGAACTAGGGTGAACAAGTGATCAATGGTTCACGAAGGGCAAATATCAACACTGCATTTTTCAATCAATTTCTGCAACATTTTGCAGCAGACTCGGGTGAATATGTGCTGTTCTGTTTGTTATGTTGTATAGTGCTTTGTGCACTCTATCAGTCACAACGTGGCATTTAGTCCTTTTCATTTTTCATACAATTTCAATTTATGAAATCTTAAATAAAAGCAAAAGAAATCTCTGAAAAAAATCTCCCATCATTCATTCCCTGTCGGACCACATTCCTGCCAGATTCCATCTCCTTCCCGAATACAAAATCAATTCATTTCAGCCAGGAGTGTAATCCTGGAGAAGTAACGACAGCCGAGGATGTTCATCACATCTTCGTCCTCTGACCCTGTGGTTAAGCATCTTGGTATTAGATACCTCAGCTGATAGAAACAACTTCTCAAAGCTACTTCAATTCCCTTCGAACATTGATTTGTTTCAATAAGGTCATATCTCATTTGTCAAACTCCACAATAAAAAAAATAGACTACTATAGATGGGACATTTTGGTCAGAATGAGCAAGTTGGCCAGAGGGGCCCATTTCCATGCTGTTTGACTGACTCCAACTGGTCCCTTTGTCTCCATAGAGGATGACACCCTCATCCCAGAAATCAATCAACAAAGGCAAGTACAGCTTTGTGCTTGTTCAAATCTGCCAAAGCAAAACATTGTCAGCCTTTCAAAGTTTCAAGGTCAGTTTATTGTAACATGTACCAATTAAGGTGCAGTGAACTTTGAGTTACCATACAGCCATACTAAGTGAAAAGCAACAAGACACACAACCATATAAAAGTTAACTTAAACATCCATTACAGTAGATTCCATATTCCTCACTGTGATGGAAGGCAATAAAGTTCAAACTTCTTCCTCTTTGTTCTCCCGCAGTAGGGGCAGTCAAACCATCTGCAGTCTGGGCGATTGCAGCCTCCAGCAGCCGATGATCAAAGCCTTGTCAAGATGATCGAAACTCCTGCGTCAGGGCGGTTGAAACTCTCTCCGCGGCATGGAGCTCCCGGGAAAGCCTCACCAGAGACCGTGGGCTACACGATGTTAAAGTCCACAAGCCCCGCTGTTGGAACTTCGATCCCCGGCAAAGGGATCGCAAGCTCCGTGATGTCAAAGTCCCACAGACCCTGTTGTTTGGAGTACCGGGTCGGTCTCCAGGAAAGGCCGCCAACTCCACGATGTTAGGCTGCAGTGGGGACGGAGATACGATATGGGAAAAAATCCCCAAACCACCCACCCCCCCCCCCACACATAAAACAAACCAAGGAAAACTAAAACATACTTTTAACACATACTAAAAATAACAAAAAGAAGAAAGGACAGACAGACTGTTAGCGAGGCAGCCACTGCTGGTGGTGCCACCCATAACATAGAATGAAATATTTTGTCACCTAAAATAAGATCACAGAGTTAGGGCAAAAGCAAACATGTTTTGGCGACAGGCGACTTCGTGCATCCATGCTTCGTTTGCTCCACTGTGAAATCTCCTCATGGTATGTCTACTTTGAAGAAGTTCTCCTCCTCTCTCCAATGAGAGTTCTGCAAAATGTTCTCTCGCTGCTCCCCCCCCCCCGTGATTCCTCACCCATTCCTTCTTTTCAGAGATGCTGCCTGTCCTGCCGAGTTACTCCAGCATTTTCTGTCTAACATAGAGAGCACATAACATGCACAGCAGATTTTCACAGTCCTGTGCATGTGCAGATAAACTACCATCTTCACATACTCTAAGTCCCTTACATTAAAACCTAATATCCCATTTCCTATCATAATTGCATGCTATATTTTTATGTTATCTTACCAGCAATCCAAGATCCATTTGCACAGCTAACCTGCTGATTTATTACTATTTTAAAATAGATAATTTGTTTTTCTCTTTCAAGGTAAAGTGGATAACTTCAGATTTTCCCACATTGTCTACTAGTTTCCTGATACCCAACATATATCCTTCTCACATCAGTCAACCTGGATATCTTATTTTGTTTCATCCAAGTCATTGACATGGATTGGAAACAGATGAATTCCCAATGTTAATTTGCATGATATCCCACTAGCAACCCACCCAACACACAGCTCTTCATTGTGCAGGAAGGACACTGGACTATTCCTGGACTCAGTTTTCAGAGTTTCATTCTGTCGCCAAAACATATTTGCTTTTGCCCTAACTCTCTGACCTTTTTTTACGTGACAAAATATTTAATTCTACGTTATGAAAGGCTGAAAATGTGTTGTTTTGGCAGATTTGAACAATATCTCTCTTCCGTGATGGGCAGCTATAATGTAAGTTGAAATTCAATAGATTTGCAGTATTGCCATGAGATTTTCATGCAAGTACCTATGTGAATGTCACATTATTATAAATATGACTGTACTAGTAATAAGCTATTTTTCACCTTCAGTGGAGGTCTCCCACTGTAAGATTTTGGAAAAACAACGGAAGTAAAAAGTGCTGATGCAAGGTCTTCAATTTGAATTATTAACTCTTTTTCTGTCTCCATGGAAAAAGCCTGACCTACTGAGCTTTCCCAGCTCTCTGTTTCTATGTCAATGTGACAGCTGCTGCCTTATCCCATTACCAAAGTAGTTTTATTTCCTCACAGGGCATGTGTCTGGTACAAACCAGTTATAAGTTTCTTCATTTGCAGGGTGTTTGTGAAAGCTTGTTACACCATTCAGTCAAAACACAACTAGCACTGCCAACCAGTTTATTTGAGCACACGCAAGTCTTATAGAGAGACACAAAATCCTGGAGTAACTCAGCAGGACAGGCAGCATCGCTGGAGAGAAGGAATGTGTGACGTTTCGGGTTGAGACCCTTCACCTATTCCTTCTCTCCAGAGATGTTGCCTGCCGGCTGAGTTACTCCAGCATTTTGTGTCTATCTTTGGTGTACACTAGCATCTGCAGTTCCTTCCCACACAAGTCTTATAGATGCAGTGTGTCAGGACAATTTAAAATCCCAGCTTGTACACTAATGGGCCTGTTCCACATTCACGACCTAATTCACGACCTCTGCCGAGATTGCCCTTGACTCAAACTTGCAGCATGGTCGTCACAAGGTCGTAGGAGGTCGTAGTAAGTCATAAGAGGTCATAGGTAGGTTGTGATGCTTGTCTTAAGTACTCGTGGCATCAAGTAGGTCGGGGCATTTTTCTAGCCTGATGAAAAATGTCCACGAGTATAAAAGGTTGTGAATTAGGTCATGAAAGTGGGACAGGCCCTTTAGAATGCAGCACCTCATAGACGTTTTGTCAAACAATCTTAAAAACATTGCTTTTTGTTCAATCAAAAATTAGATCCCTGCCCTTGATCAATACCCTGATCATATTGAAACAGTCCTTTGACACAATTAATAAGTTAGGGTTAAATTCTAGAAATCATTCTATCCAGATGCATCAAAGCTTGGTATAGCAATTGCACTGCCCAAGACAAGAAATTGCCAAAATTGAGTGAGTGACAGTACTGGGCCTGTACTCACTGGAGTTTAGAAAGATGAGGGGGGACCTCATTGAAACTTATCAAATAGTGAAAGACTTAGATAGCATGGATGTGAAGAGGATGTTTGCAATAATTGGAGAGTCTAGGACTGGAGGCCAAGGCCTCAGAATAAAAGGATGTGCAGGAGGTGTGGAGGAATTTCTTTAGTCAGAGGGTGGTGAATTTGTGGAATTCATTGTCACAGTAGGCTGTGGAGGGCAGGCCAATGGATATCTTTAAGGTGGAGATTGATAGATTCTTGGATAGTGTACAAAACAAAGCTTTTCACTGTACCTTGGTACACATGATAATAATCCTTTTTTTTTTTAAATCATGACTATTGGGGTTCGGTAACACTATCAAAATCAAAATTATTCGTTTGTACCACCTGGCTAAAGGGTAAGGAGAGGCAAAATGATTATTGCAAATGAAGAAATACAAGGGAGTGAGACAAATGTGCACCCTGAAAATGCTTTTGATGAAGGTGGCATAAACCTTTGATCAGTATGTGCAGTCAATGCAATTTTGAACCGTGAGGAACTGGGTTCAGGTTCCAACCTTCAGGGCACTTTAACTGTCAGTCTCAATTTCATTGTCCTATCTGGGACACATGACAATAAACTCTCTTGACTTTTGACATGACTTGACTTGCTTTCCCTCACCTTACAATGAAAGGTGAATGGAAGAAATTGGTTGCAAGGCAAACAAGTGTCCTCCAAATTGTCTACCGCAAAATTTAGAGAAATCGCTTAGCGCGAGACCCAATTGCATGGTGGCCAAATCTGGTGTATCATCAATTTGCAAGAAGACAATGAAAAATTTCAAAATTTAATACAGATTTAATCATTAGCTTTTAATATGTTGTTCAGTAACATTAAGCGATTGTAGTTGGCATGTGTGAAGATTATAATTCCAAAGCCTCCTAAATTCTATTGATTACTAGACTAAGTGGGACCCGTTGGGTCCCAGCATCACACGGGAGGTCTGGTCACCAACACAATATTACACCTCTCCACCAATTCCAATATTGCTCGCCAGTGGGGGGGCTGTCTGTTGTACAAGTATGCGTGTTGCGGGCCGAAGGTACTGGTTTCCAGAGGGCTAGTATAGACATTGTGGGCCGAATGGATTCTTGGGCTGGCATCCAACTGTTGCAACGATTTTAAAAGTCAAGCCAAGGCAAACAATAGGGCTGCAGCCACCTGCCAACCAAAATTCATTTTGTGAACATAAACTTTTAAAAAAGGCGAGGCAAACTTTACAGCCGCATTGAGGGGACTCACCGTGGAGTAGACGTGCTTTCAGTGTTATTCGCAGCTCAGAGAGCCGTGACCCTCTCGCTTCCTGGGTCTGGTAGAGACTGAGTGAGGCACTACACTTCCGGGCTTTATAGTCCCTCTCCCTGCCGCCAGCGGGGGCAGCAGAGAGAATGGGGAATTTAAAAAAAACATTAATATCTCTCTGATTTTTCATCGATGGGTAAAATCCTCTGGTCTCAGAGATGCGGAGGGTGGCTCTGAGCGAGGTGGCCAAAAATGATGGCCGTTGGTGGCGGCGTTCTCTCGGAAATCGCAGCACAGTGGGCCAAAAGCGGTCAAGATCAGACTTTTAGTAATATAGATTAAAAACACACTTTCAATTTCTTGCTATTTTTTTTTATCTTGCAGACTGAAGGGTCTCGAACCAAAACGTCACCATTCCTTCTCTCAAGAGATGCTTCCTGTCTCGCTGAGTTACTCTAGCATTTTGTGTCTATCTTCAGCATTTTGTGTCTATCTTCAGCACTTGTGTTTGTTTATTATCCATAGGCAGAGTCATACAGCATGGAAACAGACCCTTCAGTCCAACTTACCCATGCCAACCAAGATGCCCCATCCACATGAGTCCCACCTCCCTCTTTCCTATCCATATATCTGTCCAAATGTATTTTAAATGTTGTGATAGTACTTGCATCAACTACCTCCTCGGGCAGGCCGTTCCATATTCCCAACACCCTCTGTGAAAAAGTTGCCTCTCGGGTTCAGATTACATTTTTTCCCTCTCACCTTAAACCTAGGGCCTCTGGTACTCAAAGAAAACAAATAGATAGTCAGCTCTTCTTCACCACTATCTCATGAAGAGATGAGCATGCATGCACATTGAAACAGAACTGTGATGGGTCATCTGCAGTGCTTGAGTGTAAAAACCCATAAGCAGTTGCAACAGCTTCCACTGAACTTCCACTCTGGCTGATCGCCAATCTATACCATTCACTGAGGCAAATGCTATCTCCAAACTCACTCACCCCTCATTCATGGAAACGCCTCACCCTCCCAACTACTCCACTACCAGGATGCCCAAGTACCTTTGCTTTATTTGTGTGAAAAGTAATTAATTGCTAGTCAGGTTGAATCTATTGTCATATACAAAAGTACGGGGAGGTACAGGTATAATGTACTTCCTACTTGCAGCAGCAGCAGCAGCAGCACCACAGGGAGGTAGACTCAGACAACAAACCGAAGCATGTATCACACAAGACAGTGAAAACAAACACTGCACACAAAAAAATAAAAAAATTGTACAAAACACAATTGGGGTGAAAAATAACAAGTTCACATTAGTGTACCATACTCATTAGTGCTAATACTCTCCATCCACAAACTGGTAATAATTCTCCTGCGAGGTGAAGATGAATAAAAGAAAATCAATAAATTTCTTAATCCAGGACACTAAAGCAGTCAGGACAGCATTAGATCAATCTCCCAGCCTCATCAGTTTTTACCATCGTAAGTGCATCACCACAGGTATCAATCAGCCACATTATTTTTTCTGCTGGATAATCATAAGAGTTCGAGCTATACAGCACAGAAATAGGCCCTTCAACCTAACTCACCCATGCAGACCAAGTTGCTTAACCAAGCTAATCCCGCTTACCCATTCCTGGCTCGCATCCCTCCAAATCCTTCCTATACATGAATCTGCCCAAATATATTTTAAGTGCCATAATCCACCCATCTCTACCACTTCTTCTGGCAGCTTGCTCCATGTGTGAATCAGGCTCTGAAAAAAATTGCCCCTCAGATCCTTTTTCAATCATCCCCTGCTCCCCTCACCTTAAACATATGGTATTTTAGATTCCCCTACTCTAGAGAAGACTATTCACCTTAGTTATGCCCCTCAGCTTCCTACATTCCAGAGAAAGACCCAGCCTATCCTCAAAACACAAACCCTCCAGACCCATTAACATTGAAAATTGTTCACACTTTTCAGTTTATTGACATCCTTTCTTCAACAGGACAACTGAAGCTGTGCACAGTTCTCCAAACGCAGCTTCATCATCCTGTACAGCTGCAATGTTACTTCTAGCTCCTGTACTCGAAACCCTGGCCAATTAAGCCAAATATGCCAAACCACCACCTTTACTGCAAAATGAATGCAGCTAGTTTTGAGGCCCAGTTTATTGTGTTGTTATTGAGAAAACAAATGCAGAAAATAAAGAGTCAGATAGGATGTGCGTGTTGCAAATTATGCGGCAAAGAAGCACTGACTATGGTACAAGTAGAACTACTCAGTGATTAAGACTAATAGGACAGGTGAAGCAGCATCTATGGAGAGAAAGAATAGGCGACGTTTCGGGTCGAGACCCTTCTTCAGACTTCTGCTGGCGTTTGAGGCAGCAGAAGGTATGTATTGCCCGCCAGGCGTTGTAGCCAGTTCAATGTGCTGTTGTCGAGGGCTGTGAGGTCTACCTCTCCACCGGGGGGGGGGGGGGGGGGGCGGAGGACAGCGCAGTTGAAAATGACGTGCTGCGCTGTTTGCCGGTCTGCTGCACACACGCAGGCTGCTGATGAACGCAGCCCCCAGTGATGCATGTTGGCATTGAACTGGCTGACTCCTGTATAGAGCCGGTTCGGGGCGACCCACTCTTTGCGGGGCAGGTCCGAGCCGGGTGGGGCTGTGGTGTTCGGTGGAACAGTGAATTGCAGAGGTCATGCAGTCTGTCCCCAGCTAGTGTGTTTATTTTAAGTCAAAATTGTGCAAAGGGTTCGCATCTGAGCTGTTGGCTACAAGTGGTAGATAAAATGTTGGTATACTGTATCTTTAACTTCACTTGTTTTCTTTCCCCTCTACCACTGACTAAAGGGAGAAAAGCTCAAGGTTAGAAATATGACAGGAGGGAGGAATGTAATTAGGTGATACATGCTTAAACTACCTGTAGCTTGCAAAGCAGAGGAGATTGTGGGAGGAGAGGAACGTGGGATGCAAGAGGGAGGAATGGTTGTGTGAATGCTTTCATCTTCCATCATTTCAGCCCTAATGCTGACATGACCTCAATATTAACTGCACAGAAGATGACAGGCACCATCTCCTCCATACAGCTTCAATCATGTGTCGCTAATGCAGAAAGAGTTTAATTATAAAGCATGTATGCTGTTGTACCAAAGTAATTATGCTGCTTCACACTTTTCATTGCGAGAAAAACTGTACACAGGATAAATATCTCTATGTGCGTTGAACTAATTAAACTGCACTCAACACAAACCAAGTGCACTGTACTTTAGTGTCAGGCACCTGACCTGTGTCTCTCTCCAAAATGCCTCTTATCATCTCTAATTACTAACCTTGTTGACCTAAAGTAAGGAAAGTGACAATTGTTTAATGTGATTGAGCGATTTTTTCATTTGTCCTTTTTACCAGTGTGTGCAAACTAAACTAAGATGTGGGTGTGAGGTTCACATCAAATATGCATAAACCGCCAAATGATAGGTCTGATAAACATGTTAATAGTTGTGCAGAGACTTTGCATTAAGCAGTGTGAAGCCGCAGGTTATGGAATTGAAGGCAAATTCTGACTCGACTATTCATGTAATATCAAGTAAAATGAGGGGGGACCTCATTAAAACTTACCAAGTAGCAAAAGGCCTGGATAGAGTGGATGTGGAGAGGAAGTTTCCACTAGTGGGAGAGACTGCGACTAGAGGTCATAGTCTCAGAATGAAAGGGACGTACCTTTAGAAAGACGAGGAACAACTTTAATCGGGGGGGGGGGGGGTCAATCTGCGGAATTCATTGCCACAGAAGGCTGTGGAGACCAAGTCAATGGATAGGTTTTAAGGTGGAGATTGATGGATTCTTGATTAGTAAGGGTGTTGGGGGTTATGGGGAGAAGGCGAGAAGAATAGGGTCGAGAGGGAAAGATAGATTAGCCATTGAATGGCAGGAATAGACTTGATGGGCTGAATGGCCTAATTCTGCTGCTACAACTTATAAAATTATAATTGAAAATATTTCCAGTAATGCATTTGGTACTTTGCTCCTGACATTGTCAAGACTCTCTTGGTTCTTTGCAAATAGACCACAATTCTCCATTCCCCCACTTCGAGGTGCAGCATCCTCTCTTCCATTGCATTCTTTAATAACTTTTGGCTTATGCCCAGAGCACACATTAAATCCCACATTCACAATGCCCTCCCTTTTAATAATTTGCAGGTTACGGTTGAAGTAATGTAGCCTAGCTTATGTGGTGCTTGCCATTCATGATCTTGGCCTATTGCAGGGGCATGCAGCCAAGGAACAGTGCCATTAACACAAGCTACAGGCACCTAACACTGTCGCACTATGCTAAATGAGCAGGCAAATTAATTTTATATACACCCTGCATTTGGAACCAACAGGAGGGGGTGGGTAATTGAGAATTGCAATCTCCACGCAAATTTTACAGACTTTATATTTAGGCACCTTATTGTCTTGACATAGAATAGGTTTGAGCCACAAATCCTCAACACGTCTGATGATCCTTTGAAGGATTGACACTAAAATGGCAAAATCATTCAAGAGACATGATCAGAATAGAGATGAGAAAATAGAAACATAAAATCACAGCTGTATACTACGAGCTGAAATTGTTTTTCATTGCCAAAATTTAGTCCAGAATGCGTAAGTACAATGTGCTAAACATCATTGAACCTGCATCAGGTGCAGAGGAATCAAGACAAGATGGTCAGTATTCCTAGCAGTGTGTAGTGAAGGCCTTTAAGCTCTGATGTTAAAGAATAACATTAGAACAAGTGGAAAATATAAACGTGAAATGGCATAATACAAAAGCATTAGCAATGTGAATGTTCCACATGCTCGAGTGTAATTTCAACTTTGAACAATAACAGATGTTGGCAAATTAACAGCAATCTTTTCAAGAAAATTGGGCGAGATGTACTATGGATACTAATTTGTACTACCATTTTAATGATCAATTCAATCTCATCTGTTTCTTTCCTTGTAATAAATGTTAAGAAGACCCCCTTTGCACAAACTGTCTTTCAGCGTCTGTATTTCACCCTGCATCTTTCCCTTTGACTTGATTGTATTTATGTAGATCATGTACACTATGACCCAATTCGATTGGATATCGTGCAAAACAAAGTTTTTCACTGTACCTTAGTACACAGAGTCATACAGCATTGAAACAGGCCCTTCAGTCCAACTTGCCCACTGACCAACCAACATATCCAATCTACATTAGTCCAACCTGCCTGCGTTTGGCCAATATCCCTCTAAACCTGGCCTATCCATGTACCCGTCTAAATGTTTAAAGATGCAATAGCATGTGACCATAAAGCTAAACCAAATCAATTAAGCACAACAGTTTTAACATCATTTACTGATGGCCCAACTTTATGCTTCATACCCCACCCTATTCATCAGTCTACACTCCACCATCTCCGGTGTCTTTTGGAAACATGACAATGCCTACAGAACACACATTGTGCTGCAGTTATACAATTGCAGTTTCACATGTGAAAACAAAATCTGTTCCAGACCCGACCGCATACTGCATGACAACCCTCCAACTAAATGTTGTCAATGACAAGACTGTTAAAATTGTTTTTTTCTTTTGAGTTTCAGGATGGCAGAGGTTGCTTAATTAATCCATGAATATTGCCTGTGTCCATTCCTTCAAAATATTGAAACTTTTCCGTGAGCATTCTTTCCCTTTCGAGCCCCTGATCCACTTGGATTGACACAAGCATTGATATGCATCCCACCAGAAAATTCAATGCAAACTATTCACGGCAACATGGATACTATAGCAACTGCCTCCCCTGACCTTGCAGTACATTTTCCAAGCAAGCAACAAAACCTATCAACAATTCTCTCAGCCACAATCTTCAACCTGCATGTACACCCTGCAGGTTCCAAATCCAAGAGCAAAAACCATACGATACCTGCGATCAGCGTTAAAACATTTGCATGGTATGCTCCTCTTCACCCTTGTTGCATGCATCATCAAATTTTCTCTATTTTTCCATTGGCTGCACTCTGGAGGTATGAATGAGGTAATAATTACACAAGCAAGTTTGTGTGTTTGCACCACCCCTGCATGAGTGTAAAATTACTGATACTATAGTGCAGAAACAATCAATCATAAGGTCATACGTGATAGAAGCAAAATTAGGCCATTTGGCCCATCAAGGACGGCACAGTGGTGCAGTGGTAGTGTTGCTGCCTTACAGCACTTGCAGCGCCAGAGACCCAGGTTCGATCCCGACTACGGGTACTGTCCGTATGGAGTTTGTACTTTCTCCCCGTGACCACATGGGCTTTCTCCAAAATGTTTGGTTTCCTACCGTGCTCCAATGACGTACAGGTATGTAGGTTAATTGGATTGGTGAATGTGTAATGGGATAGTGTTAGGGTGCAGGGATCACTGATCGGTGCGGACTCGGTGGGCCAAACGGCCTGTTTCTGCGCTGTAATGTAATTAAAGTGAAGGCAAATCTACTGTATTTTCATTTATATGCCGTCGACGTACACATAAAGGAAACCCCCAATGATGAAGGGGAGATGTAAAGTTTGTATTTGTCATCAATATTAGGATTGAAAATAGTTTGTTATCCATGTTAAATTGATTAAAAGTTAAATTTATTAGTATTGTAAATAGTTTGTATTGACCCCAACGTTGAAGGGGGAGATGTGATGTAATTAAAGTGAAGGGGAGATGTGATGTAATTAAAGTGAAGGGGAGATGTGATGTAATTAAAGTGAAGGGGGAGATGTGATGTAATTAAAGTGAAGGGGGAGATGTGATGTATATGCAATGTAAATGCCAGTGCCGCTTGAGGCCAAGAGCAGAAGCTGGCAAATGTGTCTGTGCCTCGTGACTGAGGTCAGGTGACCTTCTAGAAGTTTCCTGGATGTGCAGATTAAATCCTTCTTACAAGATGTCGGATGTGTATTCATTGTGCTAGTCACAACAAGGTCTTACAGGAGACATTACATGGTGTCAGAGGAAAAAACTAATGAAAAGAATGTCTGGACTCAAGCCACCGGGACCACTCTCCGTGCAAGGGAACTTGGCCAAGAATTATAAGGACTGGATAAGGGCATTCCAGCTGTACGAGACTGCAACCAAACTGATGAGTAAGCCAGATAAGATTCAGTGTGCAACATTTCTGCACGCAGCAGGGCCGGCCGCTCAGCAGATTTAAGAGAACTTTCAGGAGGAATGTGACAAAATACAACCGCTGAAGAATAAGTTTCAGACATACTGTGAACCAAAAAAAGAACTTAACTGTCTCAAGATACATCTTAATACACGTAATCAGTGGCGAGGGGAGACCTTCTCCAGCTACCTGACTGCAGTGAAGTCTTTAGCTAATGATTGCGAGTTTGGCATTATCCATGACTCGTTGCTGCGAGACAGAATCGGCTGCAGCATCACCAGCCAGCCGCTCCGGGAAAAACTACTACAATGCGATGATTTAACGCTGGAAAAATTCAGTGGCATGTGTCTGATAGCCGAAGCATCAGCCGAACACATGAAGCAGATTGCCCCAACCGCCATCGACACCGAAGAGACTGTTAATTACGTGAAATGGGACAGTGCCGGTCGGCCATGGGGCCGAGGCAGGGAATCGCGACCCAGACAACCACAGACAGAAATCCGTGATTCTGGTAAGGAGACCATCTGTCGGTCATGCACCCGCGGGGATAAAGGCAACTACTGCCCTGCTCAGTACATGAGATATTATACCTGCCGAGAGAATGGACATCTTTCCAGATCCCCCGACTGCCTGGTAAATAGAGTGCCCAACAGCCGCCCACGCCCCCGACAACATGACCGGCTAATCAGACAAAAGGCCGGGGACTGGAGCCATGACATCCGCAACGTCAAGTTCCAGTTGAACACTTCACCACTGCCTGAGACAGTGGATGACGATGTTGATGTATTCTACATTAACGCTGTGACTGACACTGTGATTGAGTCGACGTGTGAATGGGGACAGATGTGCAGCATCAACAATGTGAACATTGAGTTCAAACTTGACTCTGGAGCTCAAGTGGACATCCTGCCAGAGCACTTGTTCAGAAAGACTGGTCTTGCCTTACTGAACACGAACGTGACACTGAGGTCATACTCTGGACACACAATGAAGCCTGTAGGGCAGGCAAAGGAGAACGTCAAAGTAGGTAAGAAATAATATAGGGTGGTCTTTCAAATAGTGAGGGGGAATGTGAAACCCATATTTGGGAAACTAACATGTGAAAAGTTAGGGCTTCTTGTGCGAAAGAAGGCAGTTGATGGCGTGAGTGCGACCCCTTCATACACTGCGAGGATCATTGAGGAAAACCGTGAGATTTTCCAAGAGCTGGGAAGGCTAAAAAGACATAAGTACAACATAGCCCTGCAAGAGAACGTGCAACCTAAGCAAAACCCAGACTCCAGCGCATGCGAATGCACCTGCTATGGTACGACCTGGAAATACGGTGGAAGCTGGGACGTGAAATGTTTGTCCCCAATGCCCTGAGCCGGCTGCCCAGTGCAAACACGCCTGCGGAAGAGCATACCGCACTGCCGAACGTGATACATGCTGTAGAAGCCATCTTACGCATGCCTTGCGCAGTTCAAAGCTGAAACTAAAAAAGATCGAACCCTAACACTGTTGAACGAGTATATAAGAAAGGGTTGGCCTAGTAACAGGCATGATCTGCCCTCGGACTTGACTCCGTTTCATACATACCATGACGAGCTGGTTGAAGTCAATGGATTAGTCTTAAGGGAAAACCGAATCGTAGTCCCCCAAAGCATGCAGAGGCAGATGCTGAACGCGCTACATGAATCACATCTGGGAGTAGTGAAACTTAAACAACGAGCTCCCAATTTATTTGCGTGGCGAGGAATGAATGCACAGATTGAGGACACAGTGGGAACTTGCTCGATATGCCAGGCGACTAGGAAAGCACAAGCAAGTGAGCCGCTCCAACCACACATGCTTTTGGCCTCAAGGGGCGCTGGCATTTACATTACATATACATCACATCTCCCCCTTCACTTTAATTACTTCATATCTCTATTACGCTGTATCTCTAAACTAAAAAGCTAAACGTTTACTTCGTCATTCAATCACAGCTGATCTATCTCTCCCTCCTAACTCAATTTTCCTGCCTTCTCCCCATAACCCCTGACACCCATACTAACCTAGAATCAATCTATCACTGCATTAAAAATATCCAGGCTTCCACAGCCTTCTGTGGCAAATTCCACAGATGCACCACCTTCTGATTAAAGAATTTCCTTCTCATCATAAAGGAATGTCCTCTATCTCTTTAGGTCGCTTCCAACACCATCACTAAACATTGAGAAACATGATTGCATCGTATCCATTTATTATATACATCTTCTGCTTCTTCTTAGGCCTCCTTCGGTCATGGATGACCATGGGTGTCTCCATGGTGCTATTCCCTATATGGAGGATGCCTATGCGTGACTTTGTTTAATGTGGGGAGACTGGTGCACAGACAGCCACCCCATGGTCCTTGACAGATTTGGATCAGGATCCAGTGGCATTTAGATTATTTTTTTTATAATATTGATAAGCCCACTTTAATGTATCCCAAGTCTTTCCATTGAAACAGAGCACTTGCCAAGTTCAATTTTCCGAACGTTCCTCTTAGACAAGGCTCTGCTAAAGCTTAACAGCTTCAGAGGTAAATTAAAAGCAAAAACTGCAAATTTGAAAAGAAAAATGTGCTGGCAACGCTAGACAGCAGTGCTGGCAACGCTAGGCTGCAGTGAAGAAGCGAATGGTATGTTAGCATTCATAGCAAAAGGATTTGAGTATAAGAGCAGGGAAGTTCTACTGCAGTTGTACAGGGTCCGCAAGAAATGCAACACCTGTCACCTGTCACTTCACCTCCCCCCTCGACTCCATTCAAGGACCCAAGCAGTCGTTCCAGGTGCGACAAAGGTTCACCTGTATCTCCTCCAACCTCATCTACTGCATTCCGCTGCTCTAGATGTCAGCTGATTTACATCGGGGAGACTAAGCGGAGGTTGGGCGATCGTTTCGCCGAACACCTCCGCTCAGTCCGCAATAACCTACCTGAACTTCCGGTGGCTCAGCACTTCAACTCCCCCTCCCATTCCCAATCCGACCTCTCTGTCCTGGGTCTCCTCCATTGCCAGAGTGAGCAACACCGGAAATTGGATGAACAGCACCTCATATTCCGCCTGGGTTGCTTGCGTCCGGATGGCATGAACGTTGAATTCTCCCAGTTTTGCTAGCCCTTGCTGTCTCCTCCCCTTCCTTAACACTCGAGCTGTCTCCTCCCATCCCCCCGCCCTCGGGCTCCTCCTCCTCCCTTTTTCCTTCCTTCTCCCCCCCACCCCCCATCAGTCTGAAGAAGGGTTTCGGCCCGAAACGTCGTCTATTTCCTTCGCTCCATAGATGCTGCTGCACCCGCTGAGTTTCTCCAGCATTTTTGTGTACCTTCGATCTTCCAGCATCTGCAGTTCCTTCTTGAACAGGTAGTTGAGGCCAGTTCATTGGCTATATTTAAGAGGGAGTTAGATGTGGCCCTTGTGGCTAAAGGGATCAGGGGGTATGGAGAGAAGGCAGGTACAGGATACTGAGTTGGATGATCAGCCATGATCATATTGAATGGCGGTGCTGGCTCGAAGGGCCGAATGGCCTACTCCTGCACCTATTTTCTATGTTTCTATATTTCGAGACTGGTCAGGCAGCAGCATCTGCAGAAATAAATAATTAACCTTTCAGTTTAGGAAGCCTTCAAGGGTCTGAAATATTAACTGTTTTGTCTTTCCACACGTTGCCTGCCCTGTTGGATAGTTCCTGCAATTTTAGAATGTTTTTAAAGGAATAACCATTTTAAACAATGATGAAGGTAGACAAAAGTGCTGGAGAAACTCAGCGGGTGCAGCAGCATCTATGGAGCGAAGGAAATAGGAACGTTTTGGGCCGAAACCCTTCTTCGGACAATGATGGTTTCAAACAATGACGATTTCCTTCCATGATAGTTGGAAGGCACCAATTTGCTAACACGCCTCAACTAATTTCAAGTTTGCGATAATTTGTCTTTAATACCTGCTGTCAGTTTTGTAGATCACAATGCACAGGCAATTGTCTTGCACCCCGGTTATATGTGCAGCACCAGGGGTTCTTTTACTTTTACTCTTAAAAAAGTAAAAGTATCCTACCTCTCTGTACCGCCCCTCATTCCAATCGTCCATCAGTAAAACTGAACCTTTTGTGAAAAATGTTCCAATCCTTGGAAATAAAGCAGCTTCATGTGTTTCCTGGTACTATTCCACCTACTTACTTTAAATGGCTCATTATTGCAGTTCATTGCTGACAATTGGTGTTATTGATTCTGCCATTTCCATTGGACAAGCAGCTTTGAGGGTGTTGAAGAAACATCTTATGCAGCTTCAGAAAACAATAAAATGAGGAGTTTACCAGCTTGCTTAATAAGTGTTTAAAACATTAAACAATGCTCAATCGACTACTTAACGTCAAAGCAGTAATTGCTCGGCTATACCAGTTAAAATGTAATCTATTAAATGATCATTTTTTAACTACCTGAAACCAGCTGTATATTGCATGCAAAAGTAATCCTGGTCTCCTTATCATTTTGTAATGGTTATCATTGAAGTTTACTGTGCACCTTAATGTTGCTGCTATTATGGACATGTAATTTAGGATATTAAAAATATGCATTGCAGGAGATAAAATGGATATCATTATTTCACAGCAAAGAATATTCCAGTAAAAATAAATTCAATTAACTTTGCACTCAAATTTTAGTTTAATCAGATTTGCCCAATATGCAAAATATGTTCTTGATTTAGTAGCACATTTAATGCAAGGTACGGATTTTGCTCATAATTGGTTATTAAATTGCATTCAAATTAGTGGGAAATAACAAAGACTACAATATAATGGCCCTAGGATGCTCCAGTTAACAGATAACCAAACTCTCTGCTGTCCTGCCCATTGGCATTGGTTTATTATTGCTGGGATACAATGAAAACTTTGTTTAGCATGTTATCAGGCAAATCATGCCATACACAAATACACCAGGTAGTGCAAAAAGAGAAAACTAAACAATGCAAAATGAAATGTTACAGCTAAAAAGTGCAGATTCTTTTTTAAATGCAAGGTTTACAAAGAGGTAGACTAGAAGATCAGGTAAGTCATTCCGAGCATACAAGAAGCCCATTGAAGAGTCATAGAGTCAGAGTGATACAGTGTGGAAACAGTATAACTTGCCCACACCGGCAAACATGTCCCAGCCACACTAGTCCCACCTGCCCACATTTGGTCCATATCCCTCCAAACCTGTCCTATCCACCTACCTGTCCAACTGTTTCTTAAATGGTGGAATAATCCCAGCCTCAACTACCTCATCTGGCAGCTTGTTCCATACACCCACTATCCTTTGTGAAAAAGTTATTCCTCGGATTCCTATTAAATCTTTTCCCCTTCCACTTCAATCTGCATCCTCTGGTCCTCGATTCACCTACTCTGAGCAAACTGTGCATCTACCCTATCCATTCTCATGATTTTATACATCTCAATAAGATCACCCCTCCTACGCTCCAAGGAATAGGGTCGCAGCCGACTCAACCTCTCCCATAGCTCAGACCTTCTAGCTCTGGCAACATCCTTGTAAAATCTTCTCTGTACACTTCCCAGCTTGATAGCATCTTCCCTATAAAAGCCCTATTCCACGGGTACGAGTTCATTCCAAGAGTTCTCCCGAATTTAAAAAAATCAAACTCGTGGTAAGCATGGAAAATGAACGTAGCGGGTACGTCGGAGCTCGGGGACGTCTCTTAGCTGCTCGTAACGCGAACGGCAGGTACTCGGGAAGACTCGCTAACGGCAGGTAAGCACGGGAAGATTCGTGAAGATTTTTCAACATGTTGAAAAATGTAAACGAGAGCCTCGCGTACCGATGAGTGGCCATTACTGTAACTCTCCGAGTTCGAATCAGGGCAAACTCAGGAGAGCTCTTGGAATGAACTCGTACCATGAGACAGGGCTTTTACATGGTCTGCTACTTCACGTTCATAAGTCATAGGAGTAGAATTCAGCCATTCAGCCATTCAATCATGGCTGATCTCTTTCCCTCTCAACCCTGTTCTCTGCCTTTTGCTGGGGTGGTAGGGGTCCTTCATGATCTTGCTGGATCTGGATCTGCACCTCTTGATGTATAGGTCCTGCAGGGGTGGGGGGGGGGGGGGAGGTGTAGTTCCCATGGTGCGTTCAGCCAACTGCACTACTCTCTGAGGGAATGATGGGCATGGTGGTTAGTGATTATGTTTGCTGCTTTTCTAAGACAGCATGAAAAATAGATGGGGTCATCGAGATTTTGGCTGGTTTATGTAATGGGGGGGTGGGGGGGGGGGGTAATGTGATGGATAATTAAAACGTTCTAGACAATAGGTGCAGGAATAGACCATTCGGCCCTTTGAGCCAGCACCGCCATTCAAAGTGATCATGGCTGATCATCTCCAATCAGTACCCCGTTCCTTCCTTCTCCCCATATCCCCTGAAATCGCTATCTTTAAGAACCCTATCTAGCTCTCTCTTGAAAGTGTCCAGAGAACTGGCCTTCACCGCCCTCTGAGGCAGAAAATTCCACAAACTCACAACTCTGTGTGAAAAAGTGTTTCCTCATCTCAAAATGGCCTACCCCTTATTCTTAAACTGTGGCCCATGGCTCTGTATTCCCCCAACATCGGGAACATGTTTCCTGTCTCCAGCATGTCCAAACCCTTTATAATAGTAAGTTTAAATGAGAACTTACCAGTTTGAAGTTTGATCTTTATTTTATGAGGAGTAACGATGAGGGATCACGTGAAGAGCACGCATGCGCGACATTCTTCAAAGCAGCGGTGTGGAATCACAGAACACAGTAATTGAAATAAACATAGTAAAGATAAGAACTAGGATACTAGTTGACCTTTATAATTGAGGGTGGGAGCGGAGTGCACGTAATCCCTCATCGTAACTCCTCATAAAATAAAGATCAAACTTCAAACTGGTAAGTTCTCGTTTAATCTTACTATTTTACTTCGGAGTCACGTGAGTGACTACGTGAAGATTTTAAAGCTCTGTGATTTCAAGCCGTGTAACAATCCATGCTTCACTCACTGCCAGTCATCCAAGGGAGGAAGTATGTTATCGTAATCAAACATGAATCAGTTTAAAAAAAAACAATAACAATATTTATTTTAAACAAAGAAAATAACACTCCCCCGGGCTTAAATTATATATTTGCAGAATTTTAAATCCTTTCTGCAAATAATGCAGGTTTAGCAATCGGCTTATTATAGAACGTTTGGAAAGTTATTTCCGTGGGCCACCCCGCTGTTGCCAGGATATGGTCCAATGGCACGTCCATATTCCTAGCCGCCGATGTTGCTGCTGCCCTGGTGGAGTGAGATGTGAAAATGTCAGTATCCACCCCAGCAGCTCCCAATACCTGTCTGGTCTGAGCCATCTTGAGATGGTTTGTACTGACACCTGACCATGTGGCTTTTTGTAGCTGACCCATAGTGCCTTTTCTCTCCCTCGGGATTCTTTGGTTGTGTTGAGATATAGCAGCAAATGTGACATGACACATAAATGGGGGTCAGGTGGGTACGCCCGGAATTCCACTGTTGGTCCTGAAGTTCCCCATCTGCTCCGCTTGACCAGCTCCCAGATAGTAAATGTAACTTGGTCAGCTGATATGACCATGTTGTCCAGTCTGAGAAGGTGTAGGGACTGGACCCTTTGGGCTGAGACAGAGTCAGGGATCTGGCTGGTGACCATCCCCTTAGAAATGACAGGACGACACTGACGTCCCAGATCTGGGTGTACCTTGGTCTAGAGGAGTTGGTATTAAAGATGCCTTTCATTAGTTTGGCCACCAGCGGATGTGATCCTATGGACTTGTCCTGGTGCCTGCCATAAATAGGCTGACAGAGCACTCCTAGCACAATTAATTGTACTGTAACTCAGACCTTCATCGTAGTGAAGGCTGGACAGGAACTCCAGTACGTTCGTTATGGTTGCTGTTCTATATGTCGCCCCAGTTCTTGAACAGTACGCTTCCCACTTCCTGATGATGGAGAGGTACTGTTTCTTGGTGGATTGTCGGTGAGATGCTGTCATCATGTCCATGGTCCTATGTGACAGTCCCAGGTCCAATAACGGTCTTTTTAAATTCTGCAACCCAACAGATTTATCCTGTCATGGCACGGATGACTCTCGCCTGTGACATGGTGGACCAAAGATCTGGTCTCCTGGGAATGGTCATGGGTGGTTCAGTGACCATGTCAAGGACCACAGGGAACTATGGCTGTGTAGGCCAGTCGGATACTACCAAAATGCCTGAAGCAGAGTCCATCGGTATTTTGCATAGGACCCGACTGATGAGGCAGAAGGGGGGAAAGGCATAGAAAAATAATTGTCCCCAATTCAGCGAGAACGCGTCCATCGCTGCTGCCTCAGGGTCTGGTTCCCAAGCGACATATGTTAATACCTGGTGATTCAGTCGGGATGCGAAGAGATCGATATCTGGTGTTCCATATTGCTTTGTAATTTCAGCAAATACTTTGGGGTTTAACGTCCATTCGGTGTTATCTTTGAATTTTCGTTACCTGGTGTTTGCCACTGTATTAAGCTTACCAGGTAGGTAAGTTGCTGATAGCCAGATATGTCTGTCGACACACCATTGCCAGATTGTGTTGACCAGATTATCACATGATATCGATTTTATCCCGCCCATATGATTAATATAGGCCACCACTGTGGTATTGTCAATTTGTACGCGGACATGCAAATGGTGCATAGCTGAATAGTAAGCTTTTAGCCCATAAAACGCACCCAACATTTCCAATGATAGCCCTCCATGCTTCCAAAAACAGGTGTAACCTTCCCCCCGTTAGTAAAGGCCCTGCACCTTTTATGTTCTGGAAAGAACCAGACCCACCTACCTCCATTGTTACCGGTAGAATATTCATTTCTTGGGTTTCCGGCTCTTCATCGGTCGAGGTGTTGCTGTGTGGGGGTGGCGCATCTTCCATGGGGTCCGCTCTGGGCCCTGTCCTAAAAAAGACCTCCGGAGATCATATGCGGGCCCCATGCTTTCACCAGTACCATGATATAGACGCCAACTGGTGGATGCGTAGGGGTGCTGCCATCTGGGTTGCATGGCCTTGCTCGTTCTGGGGCCTGCCCTCATGAGTCCAAGTGCTTTAGACTCCTCATCCAGATCTTTTACCTGCTTCGGCAGGTCTTTACCAAATAGCAGGATTTGAGGTTGTGAGGTCGGCGTTTTGCACAACCCTGCAAATTTGGGATTGAGGGCAGGTCTTATGGCTTCTTTCCGTAGGTTGTTGATCTCGTACTGTGTGTTACACAATAGAGCCAGGGTGTCTTGTTGGTTGTTGGTCATTTCGACACCATCCACGGAACGAGCGTATGATGTTATGGCTGACGTCAGGAGCTTCAGTATTTTTTTGGAGTTTTAGTTCTTGGGTTCGTATGCCCAACCCAATGTACCCCCAGATTTGGTTATTGACGGCTGGTACATTGAGCGAAATACAATTCTCCGGGGGCGTGTATAATTCCAACGCCTCATTGACTACCTGTTCTTGGAGTGGGTTGAAGGACAGGTAGTCAATACTAGCCGCCAGTTTTGGCTGCAACGGCTGTCCCGCTCGCGGTGTTACAGCGTAGCGGTTTACCACTCCCAGCAGCTCTTCCTGTTCCTGCACCCCAGCATACTGCTGTTGTCTTCAGCCAACAACCCCTCTTCTTGACCAGCCCAGCCCTGGTCACCAACGCTCCCCTCTGCTGAGGGAGATGCGATGGCCAGTGCTGGATATTGCACTGTTGCGGGTATGCATGCACTCCCTTGGCGGGCTTGCCCCATCTCCCGGAGCAAGTCCCGCTGGAGCATTTGCTCCATCAACCGCTCCATGCGGGACAAACGGTCACCTTTGCCGCTCTCGGGCAGTGTGTCTTCCGTGCCGGACTCATCGGAGTCTAGCGGCCGGACCAACTTCTGCTTTGCCTTGCCTCCAACCCGCTGCGATGGTTCGTGCTGAGCAGCTTGCGGCATTGGGCTCGGCTCTGCAGAAATTTCGTTGGTGACTGTGCGGTCGAGTGCGGTCCAGGTGCCGCCGGTCGCCCCCCACTGCTGGAACCCTCCTGGGCCATCACCAGGGCCGGCCTTAAGCCGATTTGACCGATTGCTCCCAATTGGGCCCCGCGCCTAAGGGAGGCCCCGCACTAATGTTCCGTATTTCGTACGGAAATACGAATTCTCTTTGTTAAATAAAGTTTTTTTTAAATTCGCCATCCGGATTTTTTTTTTAAAGGAACATGTATAACCAAACATCTTCTAGCAGAGCTCCACTATAGGATCTTTGTGTATAACAGCCACTGCACGGCCATCAGACACAAACGATTTGTTAACTAGTACTTTTAGCACTTCTTAACAGCAAGTACTTAACACGTTGTTATACAATGTCATCAATGCATCCATCAGCTTTCCTCAGTAAATGTTATTGTGTTTTGAACAAGTATTAATGACGCCGTGTTCCTTTGAATAAAATTCACGCGCCGTCATAAATACTTGTTTAAAACACAATTACATTTACTGAGGAATGTAGATCGATGACACGTTGAGAATTTCTTTAAACTCACTATCATGAGTGAGGTGGGGCTTCTTCCTGGTGTGCAGGTTAGTCATTCACCTACCGACCCACGTTGTGTCTCTCTGTGTTTTGCTCTCTCCCTCCCTCCCTCTTTCTCTCGCGCTCTCTCTCCCGCTCCCCATCTCTTCTCTCTCTAGCGTTTTGCGGTAGACAAAAATGCTGGAGAAACCCAGCGGGTGAGGCAGCCACCTTGCCCGCTGAGTTCCTCCAGCACTCTGTGTTTTTTGTTTGGCTCTGAAGTTGAAGGTGGCTCAACGGGATAGGCATGGGCTCTGGGGAGAGGGTTGCGTTTCTGGTCGAGACCCTTCTTCAGACAATCACAAGTACTCTCACCGACGAGAGTTCAGTTTAGTCTGAAGAAGGGTCTTCTCTCCAGAGTCGCTGCATTGCCTGTCCTGCTGAGTTTCTCCAGCTTTATGTCTATCTTCAATTTCAGAGAAATACAATTTTTCACGGGGGGGCTTATAACGTCTCGAAACCCCTCTGGGACCCTCTGAACACCTCTAAACCCGCTCTAAACCCCCTCTAGCCCCCCTAAACACACCTGAACCCATCTGAAGCCCTCTAAACATCTCTAAACCGTTTAAACCCCTCTAAACTAGGAGGCTGCAAGGTGACTTGGATAGGCTGGGTGAGTGGGCAAATGCATGGCAGATGCAGTATAATGTGGATAAATGTGAGGTTATCCACTTTGGTGGCAAAAACAGGAGAGTAGACTGTTATCTGAATTGTGGCCGATTAGGAAAAGGGGAGATGCAACGAGACCTGGGTGTCATGGTGCACCAGTCATTGAAAGTAGGCACGCAGGTGCAGCAGGCAGTGAAGAAAGCAAATGGTATGTTAGCATTCATAGCAAAATGATTTGAGTATAGGAGCAGGGAGGTTGTACTGCAGTTGTACATGGTCTTGGTGAGACCACACCTGGAGTATTGCGTACAGTTTTGGGCTCATAATCTGAGGAAGGACATTCTTGCCATAGAGGGAGTACAGAGAAGCTTCACCAAACCGATTCCTGGGATGTCAGGACTTTCATATGATGAAAGACTGGATGGACTCGGCTTGTACTCGCTAGAATTTCGAAGATTGAGGGGGGATCTTGTAGAAACTTACAACATTCTTAAGGGGTTGGACAGGCTAGATGCAGGAAGATTGTTCCCGATGTTGGAGAAGTCCAGAACAAGGGGTCACAGCTTAAGGATAAAGGGGAAATCTTTTAGGACTGAGATGTGAAACACGTTTTTTACACAGAGAGTGGTGAATCTCTGGAATTCTCTGCCACAGAATGTAGTTGAGCCCAGTTCATTGGCTATATTTACGAGGGAGCTAGATGTGGCCCCTGTGGCTAAAGGGATCAGGGGTATGGAGAGAAAGCAGATACATGATACTGAGTTGGATGATCAGCCATGATCATATTGAATGGCTGTGCAGGCTCGAAGGGCCGAATGGCCTACTCCTGCACCTATTTTCTATAGAGAAAAATGCTCACGGCAGACCAAACGTGTTAAACAGAAATTGGTCAGATATTGAGCTTTACACAGTGAGAAATCATGTGAAATAATCACTGAATTTAATTTAAAATGAATGTACCTGCATGTTATACTGTTTATTTGGAGATACAACCAGATAATCTGGTTGATACAACCAGATTAGTTTGGAGATACAACCAGATAGTTTACTGAGTTCGCACCGACCAGCGATTTTTGTTTTCCTATTTGACAATTTTATTTGGCGGCCAATCAAACGCTGTCTCTAAGGGGGTTGCATCCAATCACCAACCAGCTTGCCTTAAAATTCCCGTCCAATCAACAAATAGGTCTCCTCCCGTCCAATCAGCCGCTGTCTCCAAGGGCATTGTGTCCAATCACATAATTAGCAGCTACGGTAAATGTTGGAAGCCAGCGGAGCTACTGACAGTCAAATGGGAGGGAGCAGGAGAGATTCACACAGTGTATAATCCATAGCACCTAGTGTACAATTTCATAATATATACTAATTAACTGGGCTGACCTTGGCTGGGAATCTGGGGTTCACCAAAATTGTTCCCAATTGGGCCCCGCACCCCCTAAGGCCGGCCCTGGCCTTCACAGTCGGACGGGGTGCGACCTTCTTTGTTTTCCTGCCCTTGTCCATGTTCTCTAAAAAACAGAGCACAACAAGGGTTTCACAAATTACGACCTCAGAATAAGTTTTACTTACCTGGAGGTCCCGTTTTAAACTCTGTTGCGGGAGAGCTCGTTCTCCCGCCCGTCGCTGAGACGCTATGTCGCGCATGCGTGCTGGCGGGTTCTTCACGTAGTCACTCACGTGACTCCGAAGTAAAATCATATATGTTTCAATAAGATAACCTCTCATCCTTCTAAATTCCAGAGTATACAAGCCCAGCCACTCCATCCTCTCAGCATATGACAGTCCTGCCATCCCGGGAATTAACCTTGTAAACCTGCGCTGCACTCCCTCAATAGCAAGAATGACCTCCCTCAAATTAGGGGACCAAAACTGCATACAGTTCTGTTCAAAACAAGTTCATATTATTTTGGAACAAGATAAACAGGATTTGGAAATCACGCTAGAGTAATTGAAATTTCACTCTTAATGCGGCCAGAATATCAAACAAGTTCAAACGACACACCTGTCACCCAGTTCTGTTCCTCTCCTCCAATTTCTCCTTCTGGTCATTATTGACAACTACCTCCTCTGGATTCTCAATGTCCCCATCCACCCACTATCCCTTTGGTTCAACATTTCACTCCTCATCCTCTTTTAACATCAGATTCCACTCTCTGCCGCCCTTTGGTTTCCCCACTTATCACCTCCACCCCTTGGATCACATCCACCTTTTTCTTCTCCACCGTGGGCGCAGCAGTAGAGTTGCTGCTTCACAGCGAATGCAGCGCCGCAGACCCGGGTTCAATCCAAACTATGGATGTTGTCTGTACGGAGTTGGTACGTTCTCCCCGTAACCTGCGTGGGTTTTCTCAGAGATCTTCGGTTTCCTCACACACTCCAAAGACGTACAGGTATGTAGGCAAATTGGCTTGGTAAATGTAAAAATTGTCCCTAGTGTGTGTAGGATAGTGTTAATGTGCGGGTATCGCTGGTCGGCGTGGATCCGGTTGGCTGAAGGGCTTGTTCCCACCCTGTTTCTCTAAACAAACTCACCTGCCCCTAACTGCCCTAGAGTCATAGAGAATCAAAATGATACAGTGTGGAAACAGGCCCTTCGGCCCAATTTGCCCACACCAGCAAACATGTCCCAGCTGCACTATTTCCACCTGCCAGCATTTGGTCCATATCCCTCCATCTGGAACAATCTTTCACTTGCCAGCCTCTTTCTATACCTATCCCTCCTTTGTGCCCAGGGCAGCATCTCTTGCAGCCAACAGAGGGAGCAGAAGGCAAGACCCCCACCTTAATCTACCCGCCATTGCTCTGTGTCTGCTCTTACCACCTCCCTCCATCCTCTTCTCCAGTCTCTGGCCCTAGGGGGAAAAGGCATGGAACAGCTCAGGCACTTTGCCTTCCATTCCAGCCTCTGGCCACATGCCGATGTAGCCATAAGGAACTACAGATGCTGGTTTAGAAAGAAATACACAAAATACTGGAGTAACTCAGCACATCAGGCAGTGTCTCTGGATAACATGGATGTGCAGTGTTTCAGTTAAGGACCTTTCTTCAGACTTCAGTCAGTTTTTGCTCAAGTGAAAGGCAAAATATTTAGTCACAAACAGTTTGAAGTGAAAATTGTGTCCCAAGAGATTCATTTTAAGGAACTAGCAAGCTCCATTGCAGCAACAACTTTCATTTAGGTAATGGGTCAGACTATAATACAACCTACCAATGTGTTTCAAAAATATGCTGCTGAGATAGTTGGACAGATGTTGGTACATTTTCTTTAAAGAATTACATAGGAAAAGAGAAACATGGAGAAGCGGAGAGGATTAATGGAGGGAGTTTCAAAGCAAAGGATCCAAGGTGATTAAGGCAGATCTACTCATGTTCAAGTGGTGGATATTGGAAAGTGTGGGAACGGGAATGAACATTTGTAAACCTTGCATCTGTCACAAAAAATAAACAAAGAAATGATGAACTGGTAATTAAAATTGATCTTGGATGACTTGCTGAATGCATTACCAAGTTGTCTGTTGATCTAAAAAAGGTTGCCATTTATCACTTTGCTGTTTGTTGGAGAATGCCGCACTTTGAAAGTATCCAAATTTGAAGAAAGTTGAAAAAAAAAAGGTATTTGGTGGAAATCCAAAATGGCAACCGAAAAGTCAATGGATGCTGTGAAGGCCAAGCAGCATCTGAGGAGGGCAAAAATAAATGGAATGTTTCAAGTCAATGAGTCTTCCAAAATAAAGATTCTCAACAAATAATTGACCTGAAATAAAAACTGCACAGATTTTGCGCGATCTGCTGACTAGCTGCAGTATTTTCTGTTTTTATTTACTTTGTTCAAGGCCGCTTCCACAATTGAGGATCCAAAAAGAGTTAGTCAAACCACTAAGGCGGATTATAATTATAGAAACATAGAAAATAGGTGCAGGAGTAGGCCATTCGGCCCTTCGAGCCTGCACCGTCATTCAATATGATCATGGCTGATCATACAACTCAGTATCCTGTACCTGCCTTCTCTCCATACCCTCTGATCCCTTTAGCCACAAGGGCCACATCTAACTCCCTCTTAAACATGCCTCAACTACCTTCTGTGGCAGAGAATTCCAGAGATTCACCACTCTCTGTGTGAAAAATGTTTTCCTCATCTCGGTCCTAAAAGATTTCCCCCTTATCCTTAAACTGTGACCCCTTGTTCTGGACTTCCTCAACATCGGAAACAACCTTCCTGCATCTAGCCTGTCTAACCCCTTAAGAATTTTGTAAGTTTCTATAAGATCCCCCCTCAATCTTCTAAATTCTAGCGAGTACAAACCAAGTCTATCCAATCTTTCTTCATATGAAAGTCCTGACATCCCAGGAATCAGTCTGGTGAACCTTCTCTGTACTGCCTCTATGGCAAGAATGTCTTTCCTCAGATTAGGAGACCAAAACTGTACGCAATACTCCAGGTGTGGCCTCACCAAGACCCTGTACAACTGCAGTAGAACCTCCCTGCTCCAATACTCAAATCCTTTTGCTATGAGAGCAGAGTACATTTTTTTGTTGGTTCCAATAATTTTCATGCCTTATTATTTATGTCCATTGAAAGTATTCATGGAAAAAATATAAAACCTGAAACAAGAATAATATTTAATTATATGCGATGTAAATGACAGTGCCTCTTGAGGCCAGGAGTAGATGCTGCGAGTGTGCCTGTTCCTCGTGACTGAGGTCGTGACCTTCTAGAAGTTTCTGTTAGTTGTGGAAGTAAACTCTTCTTACAAGATGTCGTCGGTGTCGGACGTGTATTCATTGTGCTAGCCACACCAGGATCTTACAGAAGACATTACATGGTGTCAGAGTAAAACTAGAGGGACTCAAGCCACCAGGACATTCTCCATGCAAGAAGAAGAAGAAGTATGAGCGACTGCGGGCTGAAAAAGAAGAAAATAAAAAGAAAGCTCGGAGCCGAGGACGGTCAACCCTTCCCAATGCTTGGTCAAAGGAAAGAGAGAAAAAAAAGTTTGAAAAAAAAAGCAGGTCAAAGTCCAAGTCAAAGAACAAGACGAAAGAAGCAAGAAGAAGAGCAAGAAACACAGGTGTGGCAGCCCAAAGAGTAAGTGTGCAGACTCGCCTCACCTCGAAAACAGCGGAGGGCCCAGAGCCAATCAGCCTCACGAGCCTCCACCACGCCCCACAGCTCCTCACACTTACCCAGCATGTCTAAAAGCCCCGTTCTGAAGGCTGGCCAATCGAGGCTACCGCGAGGGGAAGCTCACACACCCACGTGACAGATAATCGGGTGGGGGAGACGGAGTGGAGGTCCCCCCCCCCGTGATGGCCAGAGATCGCCAGGGGGGATCCGGATCACCTGCGTGGAAAAGGCGTCACTATTCCCCGAGTCCTCGCGATCGACGGAGGAATCGCAGGTCTCCATAGATGGCCTCTCCCAGAAGGAATAATGGTCACCACGGCCACCTTCCCATCACGCAGCTCCGCACCCTCACCCGCGCGGTGATAACGACAGCCGCCGCCATGTTCAATAAATTCAAGGAGCCCTGCGGAGCGCGCAGCATGACCTGAGCAGCAGTTTAAAAACGCCGATCTGCACAGCTAGTTCCGACTCAGCTCCTAGAGGGAGCAGCTTGGGAACCCCGAGTCGGGGCAAAGCTAAAGCCAAGTCTGTGAGACAAGTCCTGTCGGATGATTCGGGACAAGAGGATTCTGTCCGCACATCTATGGCAGATGTGATTGGCCGTTCGTCTCAATTGAAACATCTGATGGATCAGATGGCGGCACAAAATATGTTACGGAGGCATGCATGGGCAGTTCGAGACATAAGCCTGTAGCGACACCCGCTTTAGGGTTGCAATATTCCTCCCACTCCGATGCAGGGAGTGTCGGAGATGGTGGCACAAAATATGCTCCGTGCTACGGAGGCATACACAGGCAGTTCAAGTCATACGCCTGTGGCAACGCCTGGTTCAGGGTTACAGTATTTCCCCCACCATGTCGAGGGGAGTGTCGGAGATCAGTATGGAGCTGACTCCGAACATGAGTATGTGTCGGAATCCCAAGCTTTAATGCATGATGTACGAGAGTCGTATAAGGAAGAGCTGCCTGCTCTTGCCTCTAAATTTGCTGTTCCCTCGGGGACGGGCAAGCCACTTCAAGAGGAGTTGGCCAGTGACATCAGCTACCTAACATCACACTAGCTGAAGGAGATGTGGTCAGACAGGGTCTGCAAATGGAACTTCGCTGAAGCTCTAACAAGCAGGTCGACCCGGATTTAGAGACGCTGGCACGTAAGGTCTCTTTATTAACCTCTGTAAAACTCTGAAATGGAGCATTCTGTCGGCCCAGGTTTGGGTTTGCTGGCAGCATGGGCTGTCTAGTATATTTTCCCTGTCTCTGGGAAAGATCAGGTTGATGCAGAGACATTGGCAGGGTGCCTTGCATAGTAACCTCTGTAAGTTCCAAGTAGGAACAGCTTGGTTACCCTGGTTCAGGGTACACCATCATGGAACTGGCTGGCCATATGGGGCATATTGACCAGGGTAGCACTGCCTCAACATCTGTGATTGAGGTTATCAGGCTGCTAAGTAGAATCAAGTAGTTGAAGTCTCCCTCAAAACATGTTTACATTCCTGCTCAGTTAGTGGAGTTCATTGGAAACATCATTGCCATCCTCTCTGGGATAGGTAGCTACCAGGAGGAAGCTGGTCTGGCATATAATATTTTAATCTGACCTGCAGGTTGATGTTGTGAATCAAAAATGTATTTATTATAACCCGTAGGCTCTCAATACCAGTATTCCTGATTGAGCGACAGGTTGAAGAGATTGTGTTGCGCACTCTGCCGACTCAAACAAGTGGTTTCAGTCAGAGGACTGCGAAGCAATTCCTGATTCAGGTTTCCATTATGCTAAATTCCACTCTGAGTAAGAACGCTGAGAATTCGTGATGACTCTTATAGTCAAGCGTTGACAGGAAACTCTTATTCCCACATCAAGGGGAGACTGTATTTTCAGCTCTTGTCATAAGGTTCTGATTATATCTTATCAGCAAAATGTATGAATAACTAGATAATGCATCTTCCACGGCAAGAGAAGACAAATCAAATTCCATCCGCATGGTCAATAGAGGAACAGTAGTTCCAAGTGTAATCAGTGACATCTCACGGAGGATGAGTGGTCTGCCCAAGAACTAGAGGGGTATATTTCTGATACTTCTCAAGATTACAGAAACATGGAGCATGCCGAATCAGGTTAGGATTTGGCTAATCTGATCGTGTGTTTGGTTACCCAGTTTAAGATGGATGATTGGCTTTCAGCAATTTAACTGATTCAGTGAATCGATCTTGAAGATGCATACTTTGCCATATCTATACACATGAGGCACCGATTATCTGGTGTTTTAATAACAAAGCCAGTGGTGGAAGCTAACGCTGCCTTACTCAGAACAAAGGGCATTGTGTCATCGACTATTAGATAATATGCAAAATTTGCAGCTGATAAAACTTAGGGGTTATCAGTAGATACCTCTTGCGAGAATAAGAATGAGGCAACATGGAATTTAATTGTGCCAATTTTGCCTATTCATTCAGGCCATGGTAAGGTGGCTGAAGCAACTCCTATTTACTCGGTCACGGGTGATGACTGGAGCAGCCTGTCCTCTCGGGCAACTAGCTCTGCACAATTGTATGGGAAGTTTGTGAACAGAATATGTTAGTTACTTTTAAACTGAAGTAACAAGGTTTGTGTGACTTTCAGTTTGAACCTAGAGAAGTGTTTATGTGATAGCACAATTGACATTGCTTGTGCTGCTTTGTCATGCTCTATAGTACCATAAGTGGGACAATAAATGATTGGTTATTCACCCGCTGTTCACTAATGTTATGCAGGGTGTCGCTTATATGACCACTCTAATAGCCTACACTCATTGTAGTGTGCGATGTATATCAGTAAACTATTATGCAAATATTCTTCTACTGTATTCCTAATGGTAGAAGTCCTTTTAAGATGATTATGCTTTCAGCAACTGATCTCAGCACAAAGAACACAGTCTGTACTCAATCTCTCGCTCGGTCTCTGGGTCATAACTGACATTAGGGTAGCTTGTTATGGGAATGATCTCATAAGCAAAATGGGCATGATTGCGTACATTTGAAGTTGACAGCATACCCACCAGAGCAGAGATTAGGGGTGTCATTAGGTATACAAGTGCATTGAGCTTGCTAGTACCTATGAGGTGAAAGATAGGTTCTTTATTGTTATTAATCTCAAGATATTGCTGATGGCTCATTAGCAGACAATAGAATGGATAGTTCCCTTTCATCATACAGCAAGAGGCTTACATAGTGCGTGTTAATAAATTATAAAATTTGGTTGAATATGTCTGGATATTTGCAGATAGAATTCTGCAGAGTGTTGCATGAGTTATTGTCTAACTCAAAGTCAATTGGGACCACGGTCCGGTTAAGAACAATGGCCATGTATGCAAGTTAGCATCAAGGTATTAATAACCCATGTTTTTCTACCATTAATGGTTTATCTGTTTAAGTGTTTCACACAGATTGGGTTACTGCATGAAACCACGGAGCTTTGAAGTCTTCACGTATTCACTCACGTGACTTTGAAATAAAATAGAAAGATTAAGCGAGAACTTACTGTTTGAAGTTTGATCTTTATTTTATGAGAAGTTGAAGTGAGGGAATACGTGCCCTCCACTCCCAACCCTACTTCTCATAAAGATCGTTCGGTAGTTCTAAGGCTGTTAATCTTTCTATAGCTTAGGTTCAGCAACTAGTCTGTGGTTTCATACAGCTGCTCTGAAGATTGACGTGCATGCGGCTGGTGGGCTCGTCACGTATTCCCTCACTTCAACTTCTCATGAAATAAAGATCAAACTTCAAAAGGTAAGTTCTCAGTTTAATCTTTCTATTTTTAATTGCCATATTCTCTTTTGCTTAAGTTTGTGCAGGATGGACATCTCATAGATTAATAATATGTATAAGCTCAAAGGGCTTGCCATCTTTCATCCCTATCACATGTATTGTGTACTGGGCAGGGAAGTGGTTTAGGGCCTGGCCTGTATCACCATCATTTTCAAAGAAGTGGGTGTGTCTGATGACCAAACGAGTTACTCAGGTTAACCGGGGTCAGAACACTTCATTGCATTGCTCCCATAGTTATTGGTTGCACTGCCAGGATAGGTTGTGCTTTCAAATCTCAGTTGAAAAAGCAATACTCCTCGTTGTTGCTTGTACTCTATAACCTTTCGTTCAGATGTTTTCAGCTCACTCTTTTCTTTGTTTCTGCAATGGTTTTGAACTTCAGATTCTTGATGGGTTCGGAGAATGCTGCTTTTCCTCAAGCGCTCTCTGATGAAGCTATTCTGTCCTGTCCCTGTCGGTAAGTACATTTATGACCTCTTTCTCAATTCGCCTAACACGCTGCACCAGAAGAGAGTACATACAACTAAGTCTTGTAATCTACGTCAAAAGGATTCAGGATGATCTTTACAGCATGAATGGCTTTCTTTACACATGCCTCACTTTTCCTTATCTCGGTTGTTGATCTCTGTGTTTGCTTCCGCGATTGATACCAGAAGTCATGTCTGCGAGGCTGAGAGTTGCAGAGAGAAAGTGTGCCCTTTGTGATGAAGTTCGAACCCATCTCTGAAAAGCACTGTGATTTTCCAAGATGCCAGAGAGCCCAACACAACTACCACCACCTTGAGATTTACCATGCTTCATGATCGTCTCCTCAATCATTTTGTCAACAGCACATCGGTTTCCTGGTATGAACAACCTAGTGACACTTTCGAGGAAAGCCAGGGCACCGGGATGTGATTCTTTGATGTTTGCCAAGAACACAGCAAGGTGCCAGCCACCTGCCACTTTTGCGGGCTGGAAGAGTCTGTGTACCACGTGTACATGGAGTACGTGAGGCTGCAGCCACTGTTTGAATACCTAACTTATTGGTGCTCCACTCCCTTTCCTGCTGGACATATACAGGAAGAGATGTATCAGCAGAGCCATCTCCATCATCAAAGACACCTACCACCCATCGCATCACATATTCTCCATCCTGCCATCTGGGAAGAGGTACAGGAGCATTAGCTGCAAAACCAGCAGGATGCTCCTCAGCTTCTTCCCGCAGGCTATAAGACTGATAAACAGACTTTGCCCCCTGCCAAAGTATCGCGCACCAACCACCAACCTGGACACACTGCAGCAGAGCCACTGTCGTGCCGCTGCCGATCAGAACGCCTGTTGATGTTTAGTAGAGAGTAGAGTGTTTAATTTGTTCATGATGTATGTATTTTTATTTCTATTTATTTTTTACTGCACACTGAATGGACACTGGTTGAGCAACGTTTTTTTGTTTCCTCTGGGTATGTGAGTACCCAGGAAAATGACAATAAAGATATACTACTACTACTACTACTACTAAAGGGGCTGCTCCTTGCCTTCTGGCTGCATTTCCTCATCATCAGTTGGGTTGCTCCTGGGCCTGGCCAAGCTGGTCATCCGCGAGTCAAGGCGCCAGGTGGTGGAGGGCTCTACCCGAGCCGGCTGCCTGCCCCTTTTATGGGGATACGTCCATGCCCGGGTGCGGTTAGAAAGGGAATACGCCCTGTCTACGGGCACCCTGGGGGAGTTCCGTGACCGCTGGGCACCGCAGGATGTAGAATGTATCCTCAATAAGGATTGTATCATAATTGTATAATAGTTTACTATGGATATATGTTTGTATTGTATTATGGTGGTGGGCTCTGGCTTGTTTTATTGTAGCGTAAATATTATTTTTTAATAATTGAATAAATATTTTGAAAAAAGAAAGAAAAAAAAAAAGAACACAGCAAGGTAGGCCAGATAGCATGGTAATTATGACCACCAAAGGTGAAGTAGAGATTGGGCATAAGAAACAGATAGTGCAAGTCAACAGAAAGTTGTTCTCTTTCACAGACCCAATCAATGAGAGAGCAATCCACACAAAATCCATGTACGACAAGCAAAATTGTGCAGTCTTCCCGAGAGATCCTTTTCGAACATCAGCTTTGAAGCTCTCATACGACTCCATCATTGTGTTGAGATCTGCATTGGCCATGACTTCAGCAAGTTCCTGCTTTGTTGGCGATCGGATTAGCTCTTGAAAGATGTCCTTTGATTCCTCTGGTATACCAGACAGCACCTTTTCCAGCCATAGACAGGAATTCTTCAAGAAGGAGCCTCTCCAAGCACTCCACCATCGTCTTGTGGCAGTGCAGACTTCTGTCGTAGTTTTTTCTTGTCATAACACCTTTCATAGAACCAGTAGACATGAGTCCCGATTCCATGAGGACATCCTGAAGTCCGGATCCTTCCATTTTCTTTCCAAGCATTTTGAAGTATGCACAAATGACATGAAATGTACCAATCAACACAATGTGTTTCTTGTACTTTGCAGGATGACTCCATATGAGAGGATATGCCATCATGCAGACACCCAAGTCGAATGTTGTAATGACATATTCTTGGCCAACCTCATGACTTGCTTCTTCAGCATTCTTGAACTGTACTATATTCCGTGATGGGATGATTGATCACAGGATAGTAGTCAATTATGGTCACATTTGAAGGCACCTCACCTGATGCTGAGACAAATCCAGCCCAAGCTGGAAGCTCTTGACCTTTCTCACTACTCGCTTTCTAGGACAGCATCCATACCACATATTTTCTTGTACACTGTTTGAATGCTTCATCCCCATCATCACACTTCCAGTGCTGCACACAAAAATCTGGATTTGCTTTCCGGTTGACATTGGATGATGAAGAGGGCCACACGAAAGAGGGCAAAGTGTTAAAAAAACACAATTTTGACATAGATTGAAATAAGGGGTTAAAAACCATAGTCCAAATTAGTTTTTTTCTTGGGAACATTATTTTTCCGACAGAAGAGATACCAATGAACAAAATGACACCCAAGAAGTATGATCATAAGAGGGGTGCATGGTAGGCCCCTCTGGCCCTCAGACTATGTGTTATTATGTAGGATACAAAAGAGTAAAAACATTGCTTTGAAAGTTAAGTTGGATGAAGTACATGCCAGCAACAGAAATCGAAAGAGCAACAAAAGTTTTTTTTTGAAGGGGGAGTCCACCTGTCTCTGAGATGAGGTGGAGAGTCAACCCAGGGTAGAGCCCCGGACAGAGCCCTGTAGCCCAGAATAGAGCCCTGTAGCCCAGTATAGACCCTGTAGCCCAGGATAAAGCCCTGTAGCCCAGGATAGAGTCCTGTAGCCCATGATAGAGCCATGTAGCCTAGGATAGAGCCCTGTAGCCCAGGACAGAGCCATGTAGCCCAGTATAGACCCTGTAGCCCAGTATAGACCCTGTAGCCCAGGATAGAGCCCTGTAGCCCATTATAGACCCTGTAGCCCAGTATAGACCCTGTAGCCCAGGATAAAGCCCTGTAGCCCAGGACAGAGTCCTGTAGCCCAGTATAGACCCTGTAGCCCAGTATAGACCCTGTAGCCCAGGATAGAGCCCTGTAGCCCATTATAGACCCTGTAGCCCAGTATAGACCCTGTAGCCCAGGGTAGAACCCTGTAGCCCAGGATACACCCCTGTAGCGGGGGATAGGCCACCTGTTGCCAGACGCGGCAGGAAACCTAGACAGAGGAGCCACTCTCTGAGACGTGAGAAACCGAGATGGAGGAGCCAGTCTCCCAGAAGCAAGAAATCGTCTCCCAGACGGGGCCAGTCCCCCAGACGACACGATGCACCGAGATACAGCAAGAGGCAGCGAGACAGAACCCTAGAGTTTGTAGGTTTTGTTAAAGTGGAAAACAGCAGAAGTCTTAATTGATTCTAATGTAAAACTTTATGTGGATATTAAAGTTCATAAGCAGAATTTAAATCAAATGCAAAAGAGTATTGAAGGAAAATATATGGGAAATGTAGAAATGTTCTGCTGAATTAAATGAAGCCAAATCTAAATGGCTTTAATAGTACTGTATTTTCAGTTATATGCCGTGGACGTACACGTAAATGAAACCCCAAAGTTGAAGGGGGAGATGTAACATTTGTATTTGTCATCAATACTAGTATTGAAAATAGTTTGTTATCCACATTAAATTGATTAAAGGTTAAATTTATTAGTATTGAAAAATTTGTGACCCCAACATTGAAGGGGGAGATGTAATGTAAATGCCAGTGCCCCTTGAGGCCAAGAGTAGAAGATGGTGAGTGTGCCTGTGCCTCGTAACTGAGGTCAAGTGACCTTCTAGAAGTTTCTGTTAGTTGTGGAAATAAACTCTTCTTACAAGATGTTGTTGGTGTCGGATGTGTATTCATTGTGCAAGTCACAACAGGATCTTACAGAAGACATTACAGTGTACATGAATCTTGTGTGGATGGCGTCATTGGATGTTGAAAAGTAAGCGAGTGAAACCAGAGGAAAAGTTCATTTTGAAAAGGAACATTTTATATGAAGAGTACATCTGATGACAGAAATATTAACTCTAATCGTGTGCTCGGATGAGGGAAAGGTTTGGATAGAGTGGATGTGGAGAGGATGTTTCCACGAGTGGGAGAGACTAGAACTAGAGGTCATAGCCTCAGAATTAAAGGATTTTATTTTAGGAAGGAGATGTGGAGTAATTACTTTAGTCAGAGGGTGTTGAATCTGTGGAATTCTTCAGGCAGAGATAGATAATGGATATATTTAAGGCAGAGATAGATAGATTATTGTTTAAGAAAGAACTGCAGATGCTGGAAAAATCAAAGGTAGACACAATTACTAGAGAAACTCAGCGGGTGAGGATAGGAATAGGCGAGGTTTCGTGTTGAGACGCTTCTTCAGACTGATGAGGGGGGGCGGGAAAAAGAAAGGAAGAGGCGGAGACAGTAGGCTGTGGGAGAGCTGTGAAGGGGAGGGGAAGGAGGGAGAAAGCAAGCACTACCTTAAATTAGGGAAGTTAATGTTCATACCGTTGGGGTGTAAAGCACCCAAGCGAAATATGAGGTGCTGCTCCTCCAATTTGCTTTGGGACTCACTCTGGCCGTGGAGGAGACCCAGGACAGAAAGGTCGGATTTGGAATGGGAGGTAGAGTAGAAGTGCTGAGCCACCGGGAGATCAAGTTGGTTATTGCGAACTGAGTGGAGGTGTTGGGCGAAATGATCGCCAAGCCTGCGCTTGGTTTCACCGATGTAGAGCAGTTGACACTGGAACAGCGGATGCAATAGATGAGTTTGGAGGAGGTGCAGGTGAACCTCTGCCTCACTTGGAAAGACTGCTTGAGTCCTTGGATGGAGTTGAGGGGGAAGGTAAAGCGACAAGTGTAGCATTTCCTGCGGTTGGAAGCGAAAGGGACGAATTGACCAGGGAGTTACGGAGGGAACGATCTCTGCGGAAAGCCGAACGGCGAGGAGATGGGAAGATGTGGCCAGTGGTGGGATCCTGTTGGAGGTGATGAAAATGTCGGAGGATTATATGTTGTATGCGACGGCTGGTAGGGTGGAAGATGAGGACAAGGGGGACTCTGTCCTTGTTACGAGTGGGGGGATGGGGAGTGAGAGCGGAGCTACGGGATATAGAGGAGACCCTGGTGAGGAGCCTCGTCTATAGTCGAAGAGGGGAACCCCCGTTCCCTAAAGATTGAGGACATCCCCGATGCCCTGGTTTGGAACACCTCATCCTGGGTGCAGATGCGGCATAGATGGAGGAATTGGGAGTAGGGGATAGAGTCCTTACAGGAAGCAGGGTGGGAAGATGTGTAGTCCAGATAGCCATGGGAGTCAGTGGGTTTGTAGTAGATGTCGGTCAGTAGTCTGTTACCTGCGATGGAGATAGTGAGGTCAAGAAACGGTAGGGAGATATCGGAAATGGTCCAGGTGAATTTGAGTGCCGGATGGAAGTTAGCGGTGAAATGAATGAAGTCCGTAAGTTCTGCATGGGTGCAGGAGGTAGCACCAATGCAGTCATCAATGTAGCGGAGGTAGAGTTCGAGGAAAGGGCCACAGTACGCGTCCAACAAGGATTGTTCAACATACCCTACAAAGAGGCAGGCATAGCTGGGGCCCATGCGTGTGCCCATAGCTACGCCTTGGATTTGGAAGAAATGGGAGGAGTCAAAGGAAAAGTTGTTGAGGGTATGGTCCAGTTCCGCTAGGCAGAGGAGAGTATTAGTATACGGAGATTGGTTGGTTCTGCAGTCAAGGAAGAAATAGAGCGCTTCAGACCCTCCTGGTGGGGGATGGAGGTGTAGAGTGACTGGACATTCATGGTGAAGATGAGGGAGTGGGGGCTTGGAATACGAAATTCATGAAGGAGACGAAGAGCATGTGTGGTGTCTTGGACATAGGTAGGGAGGGATTTGACCAAGAGGGATAGGATGGAGTCGAGGTATGTGGAAATAAGTTTGGTGGGACAAGAACAAGCAGAAACAATGGGTCTGCTAGGACAGTCAGGTTTGTGGATTTTTGGGAGAAAGCAAAATCGGGCCGTGCGGGGCTGGGGAACGATGAGTTTGGAGGCTTGGGAGAGCAGGCAGCCAGAAGCAATTAAGCCAGTGATGGTGTTTGAGATAATGGCCTGGTGCTCGTCTGTGGTGTCATGGCCCAAGGATAAGTAGGAGGAGGTGTCTGAGTTAGAACCGGGCCTCAGACCGGTAGAGGTCAGCGCGCCAGACTACCACGGCACCTATCTTGTCAGCAGGATTGATCACCCTGTCGGGGTTGTTGCAGAGTGAGCAGAGGGCTGTACATTCAGGGGGGAAGAAGCTAGAGTGAGAAAGGGGAATGGAAAGGTTGAGAAGGTTGATGATTCTTGATTAGTTCAGGTGTCAGAAGTTATGGGGAGAAAGCAGGAGGATGGGGTTAGGAGAAACAGATCAGCCATGATTGAATGACGGCATAGATTTGATGGGCCGAATGGCATAATTCTGTGCCTATCACTTATGATCTTATGAAACAAATGGCAGGTGAAGAAATGTGTTCAATGCAAAAAAAACATGGTATTTTACTAGAGTTAAGAAAAGGTGAAATTCGGCTGTCAACTATATTAGGAAGCTCCAAAATAAGTGAATAGAAGTTAACACTAACCATGTCATATGCCCATGTGAAATTGTTGGGTAAGCTGGTATATGAGATATGATAGAGGCTAATGAGGGATGATGTATGACATGGAAAGCTCTGTTGCTTTAGGCAATTTTCTCTGTAACCCTTCAAGGAAGAATTTGATTCCTTGAATGATCATCTTCCTTTGATAAAGGGAGGAGAGGTGGAGAGAAAGTCAGAACAAAATCACATTTAAAAATAAAATCCGTACAGAAATAGTTTTATTTTGGCATTAATGCATCTTGAGCAGGATAGGAAATATTAAATTATTTATGAGGGATAATACGCTTCAGGTCTTTAAGATTGCTTGTATTAAGGGAGGAAGGAATGCAAACACTCTGAAATGCTCATTCTCATGTGTGTGAGTGTGTGTAATAGTGTGTGTGTATGTATGTGAGTGAGTGTGTATGTGAGTGAGTGTGTGCAAGAGTGTGTAGGTGAGTGTGTAGGTGAGTGTGTGTAAGAGTGTGTGTATGTGAGTGTGTGAGTGAGTGTGTGTGTATGAGTGTGGATTGTTTCCATGGATTGTCACCTTGTCGTGGTGGAGAAGCTTGTGTGGACCTGAGACCCTGAGAGCGATGCCGTCTGGAGCTAAGCTCCTGGTAGGGCCACCCAAGGCGGTAAGGTCGAGGGGGAGGTCTCTGACAAAGAGAAATCCAACCAAGACCTCAACGATGGAACAGGCAGTGGATGATGGCTGACCTTAGTGGGGGCGTCACAGCGGCTGGGAAGGCGGATGAAGACTGCAGCAAAAAAGGGTATCCAGTCTTCTTGGACTTCATGCCACTGGATCCTGACCCAGATCTGTCAAGGACCATGGGGTGGCTGTCTGTGCACCAGTCTCCCCACGTTAAACAAAGTCACGCACAGGTGTCCTTGTTTCGGGTGACCGCCGATGATGATCCAAAAAACAATCTGCATTCAGCTCCCACCTTGGAAGGAAGCGTGCTTGCTTGGATATTGCAGTCAAGCACAAATGGGCCTGAAGGTGAAATACAAATTGTTTCTTTGGATCAAAATCTAGATGAAATAACGCGAGTCAAGCAGCATTTGGGACGAACCTCGTAATATGAAGTAACATTTAATATATTCCATTATTTTAGCTTTGTAAATCACAATGGAACAATTCAGCACCAATTTTATCTTCAAATTTGATCATGATATTGCATCCCAAATGCAAAAATGGGCAACGACTTCCAGCATTTTACATAATCTTAAATTGTTTATCACTGAAAGAAGACACGATAGATTTTTCCTATTCTTCCTTTAAAATAACTAATAATTTATGTCGGCTACCAGCAATCTTCCCTTAATTGGAAGGAGTGAGGCTGCTCATTCATAATATTCAGATCCAGTCACAACTTGCGTGTCAGGATTATATAGTTTTGCCTACTGGATTCATGCAGAGATTGTGTCATCAACCAAAGTGCAACATGAATTTCACAGCAGCACTTCAACTGTGGAGGAAGGAACTGCAGATGCTGGTTTATACCAAAGAAAGGCACAAAAACCAGGAGTAACTCAGTGGGTCAGGAGCATCTCTGAAGAAAAATAATAATTCATATTTTGGGTTGGAATCCTTCTTCTGACTCTTCAACTTCCACTGTGGAGTTGAACACGCCAATTTATGGTTTATCCTTCCTTCAAATGCATGAACACATGTTGGTGAAGTACCACATGAAAGGCTGGTCCAGAAGTTTAATTTAAAATTTAGTTTAGTTTATTGTGACATGTACAGAGGTAAAGTGTAAAGCTTTTTGTTGCATGCTATCCAGTCAGCAGAAAGACTAGTCATGATTGCAATTGAGCCGTCCACAGTGTACAAATACAGGATAGAAGGAATAACATATAGTGCAAAGTCCAGTAAAGTCTGATTAAAGTTAATTCAAGGGTCTTTAATGAGGTAAACGATAGCTCGGAACCACACTCGAATTGTTGATAGGATGGTTTCATTTCCTGATGACAGCTGGGAAGAAACTGTTCCCGAATCCACAAATATGCTTTTCACACTTCTTCACCTTAACCTGATGTGTGAGTGGAGAAAGAAAATGACTGGGTGAAACACTTCTTCGACAGTGTGAAGTGCTGGTGTGGGTCAATGGAAGGGAGGTTGGTTTGTTTGATGGTCTGGGCTGTGGAAGGCAGGAAACAGAGGGTGGTAACAATTGCTGCACCAAAGGGCTTAATATTAATAAATTTGGATAGAAATCCAGATGGCATGTTAATAAGTTTGTGGATGAAGATGTGCAAATTGTGAAGCTAGAGGAAGGAATGTAGGGGGAAGAAAAGGAGGGGGAGAAATGGGTGCAAGTCCAGGTGGAGCACAGGGAAGGGAGTGGGGTGGGGGGACAGTTTGTTGTTTATTGATATATAGGAGTCCACACTTGGAACAGCAGATACAGTAGATGGGGTTGGAGGAGGTGCAAGTGAACCTGTGCCTCATCTGAAAAGACTGTCAGGCTCCTTGGACAGAGTCGAGGGAGGAGGTATAGGAACAGGTGTTGCATCTCCTGCAGTTGCAGGGGAAAGTAAACATAGAAAATAGGTGCAGGAGGAGGTCATTTGACCCTGCACCGGGGAGGGGGTGGTTTGGGTGGGATGGGATGAGTTAACCAGGAAGTTACAGAGGGAACGGTCTCAGAGGAAAGGGGTGATGGGAAGATATATATATATATAAGCTCCACTTCTGCTTTGACAGTTCCACGTCTCTCTTACCACTGTCAATATCTCCTAGTGCCCTGGAGTGAGATCATATTATTTCTTCCTTCTACAGCTGTTAAGGTCTCCAGAGCAGTGACTGAAATTCCTGAAGACACACTATTCTGCACAAGGCCAACTTTTGGCTCCCCTGTGATAGAATCCCTGTGAAGAACAACCACCCCCTCCCCTGTAGGCAGTGGGCCGAACATCAAAAATGTGTCTAGAAATAGGTTTTCGTGACCCAAGTCACCAAACTACATGACATTTTCCACAGATTTAGATGAAATATAATTGAGAAGTAAGTCATAACTCGTCATTGCCAAAAGTTGCACATTAATTAATTAAACTAATTAGAAAATGAGATCGGGAAAATAAGCGCCATCTATTGGCCAATGCCCTTATTACACCATGAGCAGCCCATTTCCGTGTTGCAGTCCATTTAAACTATATATTATTATACCAATATATATATATATATATAACCTGTTAATATGAATGTCATCATATATAATTAAGTATAATTATATTATATAAAAATAATATGATGAATATAATTGTGAGTGTTTTTTTTAATGACACTGTCGTAGAGGTCCTGCTCGTGAACCAGCCTAATTAATGGGTTAGGGCAGTTCTTGTGGGTTCCTCCCTTTACTGAACCCCACTGACTGCCAGTGTGCAGAGTGGGGGTGACGGCCATAGTGGGACTGGGGCAGTGCCAGGCAGGCATGTTCCAGTCGCTTTAATAGGAAATTAAATGAGACTGCAGCAGATGTCCCAGGTTTTAAGGGCTCATGAACCTGCCTAATTAAAGGGTCAGGACAAATCCTCTAGGTTTCCCCATTTACTGAACCCCGCTGACTGCCAAAGTGGGGAGAGAGTGGGGGTAACGGCCATAGTGGGACCTGGGCAGTGTCAGACCTGTAAGAGACCTGTCTTATTTCTGATGTAAATGTCACATCCTGGCCAAGAATCGAATGCTCTGATGTTTACTCGATGAATATTCATTTTAAGCTACAATGAGCCTTCACCTTAAACCTATGTCCTCTGGTCCTCTATTTACCTACTCTGGGCAAGAGACTGTGCTGCTGCCCGATCTATTCCCCTCATGATCTTATACACCTCTATAAGATCACACCTCATCCTCCTGTGCTCCAAGGAATAAAGTCTCATCCTACTCAACATCTGCCTATACCTCAGAACCTCTAGTCCTGGCAACATCCCCCTAATAATATATAATATTTGTTCTTATATATTTCAAGGCCATGCATGCTGGCGACCATTAAATCAAACATTTGTTTTCTTCCTTCAGAATCCCTGTTGGACAATTACTTATTTATTTGTTTTCTAATCTCTAGTCGCAATGTGATAAATATAAAATGCACACTACCACACAAAGAGCATCGATACAATTAGTTTGGCTGATGATTAGTTTAATCCATCCATTTCGTAGCTAAAGGGATTAGGCCTGGATCATGTCTGGATTTTGCTTTTCACAGATGCCGGATGTCTGGGGTGCAAAGCAACTCCGCACGTTGGTCAGGACAAGTTCAATTAACATCTGCAGAGAGTAGACTGCTCATGGCATCAGTCTGTTCGTAACACTGAATATATAAATTTATGAGAGGCATACAGTAGATGGGATATGGTAAAAAGTCAAAGGTCAGAGGGCAGAAATTTAAGGTCAGAGGGGGAAAGCTTAAAGGCGATGTGCGGGGCACTTTGTTTTACATGGTGTGTGATGGGTGCCCTGAACGCACTTTCAGATTTGGTGGTGGAGACAGATATGATAGTGGGACTTAAGATGCTTTTAGTTAGGTTGGACAGGTTGAGTTAGTGGACAAATGCACGGCAGATGCAGTATAATGTAGATAAATGTCAGGCTATCCACTTTGGCAGCAGGAACAAGGTGCAACGAGACCTGGGTGGCCTTGTGCACCAGTCACTGTAAGTAAACATGCAGGTACAGCAGGCAGTGAAGAAAGCTAATGGCATGCTGGCCTTCATAACGAGAGGATTTGAGTATAGGAGTAATGTCCTTCTGCAGTTGCACAGGGCCCTGGTGAGATCAAACCTGGAGTATTGTGTTCAGTTTTGGTCTCCTAATTTGTGGAAGGACATCCTTGCTATTGAGGGAGTGCTGAGTAGGTTCACGAGATTAATCCCCACTGTCCCGGGACTGTCACATGAGGAAAGATTGGAAAGAATGGGCTTGTATTCACTGGTTTAGAAGGATGAGAGGCAATCTTATAGAAACATATAAAATTATAAAAAGGACTGGTCAAGCTAGATGCAAGAAAATAGTTCCCAATGTTGGGGGAGTCCAGAACCAGGGGCCACAGTCTAAGAATAAAGGGGAAACAATTTAAAACTGAGATGAGAAAAAACGTTTTCACCCAGAGCGTTGAGAATTTGTGGAATTCTCTACCATGGCAGTGGAGGCCAATTCACTGGTTGAATTGAAAAGAGAGTTAGAGAGAGCTTTTGCGGCTAGCGGAATTAAGGGGTATGGGGAGAAGGCAGGCATGGGTTACTGATTGTAGATGATCAGCCATGATCACAATGAATGGTGGTGCTGGCTTGAAGGGCCGAATGGCCTCCTCCTGCACCTATTTTCTACGTTTCTATGAAGAAGCCAACCAAGCTCCTAAGACTCCAGTTTGAACTTAGTTGGCACCTCACCACATACAAATCTCATTTCTAAATAACATCTAAAGTACTCTCTCTGCATCTGAGCCAATAGCTATAATTGTTAAATTGAATTACTATTTATTTTTGACCCGTTTCGATTCGAAACGTTGCCTATTTCCTTCGCTCCGTAGATGCTACCTCACCCGCTGAGTTTCTCTTGCATTTTTGACTACCTTCGATTTTCCCGCATCTGCAGTTCCTTCTTAAACTATTTATTTTCATTTCATTCTTCTTCTGACCTCAGCACTAGTGTTCCTCACAAATATTCTCCGCTCCACAGAAGTTAATACATGCAAGAGCATGGTACTTGTTCATGATCCCTTTAAGCAGCTAATGTGGTTGGGGTGACATGAAAGGTGCAGCATCTGGAATAGATTTCAATACTCCAGATGGGGTCCTAACTTAGCAAGGAAGGTATGCAGGACTGTATGCCAAGAGCCTTCTTCACCACCCTTTCTATTGAAGGCATTACTTTCCAGGAGGCACGGTGGCGCAGAGGTATTGTTGTTGCCTTATAGTACTTACAGCGGCGGAGACCCAGGTTCTACAGCACTACAGGTGCTGTCTGTTAGTAGTTTGTACATTTTTTCCCCGTGACTGTGTGGGTTTTCCCCATGACCGCGTACAGGTATGTAGATAAATTGGCTTCGTATAAATGTAAATTGTCCTTAGTGTATGTAGGATAGTGTTAATGTGCGGGGATTGCAGGTCGGTGCGGACTCAGTGGGTCGAAGTGCCTGCTTCCGTGCTGTATCTCTAAAACTGAAAACTAAAACTAATAACTTTCAAGGAACGATGTACTTGTATCTGTGGATCCCTCTGTTCTACAATACTTCCCAGCGCCTGACCATTCACAGTGAAGGTCCTGCCCTCTAGAAACCAGCTCCCACTGTTGTGCTCTCTGTGCCAAAATCCATTCTTGATGATGTTTCTTCATTAGATAATTTGGTGCTATATTTGAAGCAAGCATGCAAGAGATTTATAGTTTCCTTTTTGGCAAATGCCTCATCACACTTATTTGTAATGCCTTGGAAAGCTGTCTTAGGCTGTGGGCCGAGGAGCTTTATTCCAGTGTTTCGTGACCCAAGTCGCAGAACTACATGAAATTTTCACATATTGTGTAACAATATTATATGAATCACCCCTGAAGCTCGTCATGAACAAGACTTGCACATTTTTTTATTAAATTAGAGAAAAAACTGAAAAAATTCGGGTATTTTTCATCCAATCAAAGCACGTTTAACATTGAGTTGTATGCCAGTTGGCCAATCACGCGCTTTGCTTCAGGCTAGCACACAACATGGCTGAGAGGACTTCACTGATGCCTGTTTTACTGGAGATTCCGATGAAGGTTCTTTCTAGTTCTGTGGAATACATGTCGTGGAAACTTACAGCAGGGTAATTGAATTTAGTGAGAAAAGCATTAAGAAGTCTGAAAAATGTGCAGCTAGTGGATAGAAGTGGAAGAAAGTCTTGAAAGCAAAGTCCCTGCTGAGATGCTGCAACACAAAGTTGTGAAACTAGTGAAACTTTGTGAATCAACTCAAACTGAAAGGTAAGATCTAAAGTCTAAATTTATGAAAATTAATCTGTATGGACTTTAATTAATTTAATTGCACCCTTTTATAATGTGAAAAAATGAGATTTGGAGGCTGTACTTTCACTCATTCATTCATTCACTCACTCACCCACTCACTCACTCACATTCATTCATTCACTCATTCATTCCTCCATTCATTCACTCATTCATTCACTCACTCATTCATTCACCAATTCACTCACTCATTCTGTACATAGTGCCGTCCGTAGCAGCTGTTTCCAGGCCCCGACCACGGGAGAAAAACGGAGGAATATTCATTGCACTTTATAGGCTGCCATTGGAGTGAGAAATGGTCAGAAATGACTGATGTTTATGTAGAAATGACTGATGTTTATGTAGAAATGAATTGGTGTATGTGAACTTGAACTTGAACTAATTTATCTATGGTAGTAACAGTGTTATTCTCAATACCATTAAGAAGAGGTTGAAATGTTCTGAATTGAAGTCCATGCAGACTTAATGACTATGAGATGTTTTTTTTGTAGCCTCTGCCTGACCCTTATACTTAATTATATATGATTACAGTCACATTTACAAGTCATATATATATATATAGGTATAATAATATATAGTTTAAATGGACTGCAACACGGAAATAGGCTGCCCATGGTGTAATCTGGGTATTGGCCACTAGATTGCACTTACTTTCCAGATCTCATTTTTTAATTAGTTTAATTAATTAATGTGCAACGTTTGGCAATGACGAGTTATGACATCCTTCTCAATTATATTTCATCTAAATCTGTGGAAAATTTCATGTAGTTCGGTGACTTGGGTCACGAAAACTGATTTTTAGACACATTTTTGATGCTCGGCCCACAGCCTACCTCTAGTTTACTTTGCACAGTATTTATTAAACCTGTAACTGACAGTAAAATGATTCTCATGACAAAACGTAAATAGTCAAATGATGTGATCACAGCAGGCAAAACAAAACAGAAAATAATTTAACTTGCTGATTTGGTGCCGAGTAAAGCTACTAAAAGAATTGCCCATGCATAATTTTAGGCAACTCTTGTGCTGTTTGATTTTTAAGGATTGCAGGTTCATTAAATTCAAGCAGGATGTAACAAACTAGCTAGATATGTGATATCTCAACACTAGAACCTGCAGTTTGCATACTCTGCACTCTTCGGCATTAGTTTAGTTTAGTTTAGTGATACAGCGCGGAAACAGGCCCTTTGGCCCACCAAGTCCGCACCGACCAGCGATCCCCGCACATTAACACTATCCTGCACACACTAGGGACAATTTTTACATTTACCAAGCCAATTAACTTACATAACTGTACATCTTTGGAGTGTGGGAGGAAACTGAAGATCTCGGAGAAAACCCAGAGGTCACAGGCAGAATGTACAAACTCCGTACAGACAACACCCGTAGTCGGGATCGAACCCGGGTCTCCGGCGTTGCATTCGCTGTATTGCAGCAACTCTACCGCTGCACCACCGTGGCTGCCCATAATATCCAAATATCAATTCACAGTCCCATTAGCTATGAGGTTTGATCATGACAAAGTTTAAATGCACAGGGTCCCATTTACTGCATAAACAAATCGTTTTAAGTTACAAAATAAAGAGCAAAATTTATAAATCCACATTCCAAAGAGCCATAACAAATCTATGTTTTGATGTTTATGTCTGGGGATATAACTATATAACCATATAACAATTACAACACGGAAACCGGCCATCTCGACCCTTCTAGTCCATGCCGAACACGTATTCTCCCCTAGTCACATATACCTGCGCTCAGACCATAACCCTCCATTCCTTTCCCGTCCATATAACTATCCAATTTATTTTTAAATGATAAAAACGAACCTGCCTCCACCACCTTCACTGGAAGCTCATTCCACACAGCCACCACTCTCTGAGTAAAGAAGTTCCCCCTCATGTTACCCCTAAACTTCAGTCCCTTAATTCTCAAGTCATGTCCCCTTGTTTGAAACTTCCCTACTCTAAGTGGGAAAAGTTTATCCACGTTAACTCTGTCTATCCCTCTCATCATTTTAAAGACCTCTATCAAATCCCCCCTTAACCTTCTGCGCTCCAAAGAATAAAGCCCTAACTTGTTCAACCTTTCTCTGTAACTTAGTTGCTGAAACCCAGGCAACATTCTAGTAAATCTCCTCTGTACTCTCTCTATTTTGTTGACATCCTTCCTATAATTAGGCGACCAAAATTGTACACCATACTCCAGAATTGGCCTCACCAATGCCTTGTACAATTTTAACATTACATCCCAACTTCTATACTCAATGCTCTGATTTATAAAGGCCAGCACACCAAAAGCTTTCTTTACCACCCTATCTACATGAGATTCCACTTTCAGCGAACTGTGCACAGTTATTCCCAGATCCCTCTGTTCACCTGCATTCTTCAATTCCCTACCATTTACCATGTACGTCCTATTTTGATTTGTCCTGCCAAGATGTAGCACCTCACACTTATCAGCATTAAACTCCATCTGCCATCTTTCAGCCCACTCTTCCAACTGGCATAAATCTTTCTGTAGACTTTGAAAATCTACTTCATTATCCACAACCCCACCTATCTTAGTATCATCTGCATACTTACTAATCCAATTTACCACACCATCATCCAGATTATTGATGTACATGACAAACAACAGTGAACCCAACACAGATCCCTGTGGCACCCCACTAGTCACTGGCCTCCAACCTGACAAATGACCATCCACCATTACTCTCTGGCATCTCCCATTCAGCCACTGTTGAATCCATCTTGCTACTCCACCATTAATACCCAACCATTGAACCTTCTTAACCAACCTTCCATGAGGAACCTTGTCAAAGGCCTTACTGAAGTCCATATACACAACATCCACTGCTTTACCCTCATCAATTTCCCGAGTAACCTCTTCAAAAAATTCAAGAAGATTAGTCAAACATGACCATCCAGGCACAAATCCATGTTGACTGTTCCTAATCAGACCCTGTTTATCCAGATGCTTATATATATTATCTCTAAGTATCCTTTCCATTAATTTGCCCACCACTGACGTCAAACTAACAGGTCTATAATTGCTAGGTTTACTCTTAGACCCCTTTTTAAACAATGGAACAACATGCGCAGTACGCCAATCCTCCGGCACTATTCCCGTTTCTAATGACATTTGAAATATTTCTGTCATAGCCCCTGCTATTTCTACACTAACTTCCCTCAATGTCCTAGGGAATATCCTGTCCAGACCTGGAGACTTATCCACTTTATATTTCTCTAATGTGTCAGTACTTCCTCTTCTTTGAATATCATAGTTTCCATAGCTACTCTACTTGTTTCCCTTACCTCACATAATTCAATATCCTTCTCCTTGGTGAATACCGAAGAAAAGAAATTGTTCAATATCTCCCCCATCTCTTTTGGCTCTGCAGATAGCTGTCCAGTCTGTCTCTCTAATGGACCAATTTTATCCCTCCTTATCCTTTTGCTATTAATATAGCTGTAGAAACCCTTTGGATTTGCTTTCACCTTACTTGCCAAAGCAACCTCATATCTTCTTTTAGCTTTTCTAATTTATTTCTTAAGATTCTTTTTACATTCTTTATACTCCTCAAGCACCTCATTTACCCCATGCTGCCTATAATTATTGTAGATCTCTCTCTTTTTCCGAACCAAGTGTTCAATTTCCCTTGAAAACCATGGCTATTTCCAATTTTTACTATTTCCTTTCAACCGAACAGGGTCATAAAGATTCTGTACTCTTAAAATTTCACCTTTAAAAGTCCTCCATTTCTCTTCCACATCTAACACAAATAATGTTAATTAATCTTAATAAAATTCTATCTCCAGTTTAAATTCTATTTGGAATATTTTGGAGGACCAAGAAACCAAGAAGAATGCTAATGAGAATAACAATATCATAGAAAAACTAGTTCAAGTTCACATATCACCAATTCATTTCTACAGAAACATCAACCATTTCTGACCATTTCTCACTGCAATGGAAGCCTATAAATTGCGATCGATATCCCACCGTTTTTCTCCCGTGGTCGGGGCCTGAAAACGGACGATACAGACGGCACTATGTACAGCTTCCCCCCCCCCCCCCTCCCCTCCCCCGCCCGCGGAGATGATCCGCGGCTCCGCGTTCGCGAATCGGCCACTTCTTAATTGAGACCGCGGCTTCACTATACCGCGGGTACCTAGGCCCCGCGGTCGGAGCACTTTTTCCCGGTAAGTTATTGTAAAGAAGTGTTATCAACACACTGTGACTTTACTTCTTTTATTCATACTGTGGCATTACAGAGAGCACTAGCTGTACGTGGTCTGTCACGGAAACTAGAGAGCGATATGTGGGTGGGGAGGTTGTAATTATACTTGTGATATAGGGAGTGGTTAGTAGTGATGAGGTAACTATATTAAGGGTCACATGCATATATCATCTACATCCTTCCCCTTGGAAATTAAAGACAAACAAAGTAGTGACAGGGCGACCACGTCTCATGCGCTAAAAATGGTTAAGCAAAATCGCCTTAGCAGACAGGCGGCTTGACAACACGTCCCGACCGGGTTCACATCTCGCCATCTCCCCTCCCTGCAGGGACAAGTGGAGGCAGTACGGCAACAGGTGCAGATGGCCGAACTGGAACAGGGGAGCCGGGAGGGGACGGAGAAGACAAGGGCAGAAGGGCATGAGGGGATGCGGGGCTCGCAGTGGACTGCGCGCGGGCAGGCGAGGGGGGGTGAACCGGAGGAGGATCGGACGGATAGAGCAGGGAGGGTAGAGACCGTGGCATGCGAGGAGCGATGGGCCGAGCATCGCCTGGAGGCTGAAATTGTAGCGGGGGAGCAAAAGGATCTGCGGGTGGTGGTCGCGGCTCGTTGACGAGCTGCAGATGTTGGCGGGACCCGCGGTAGATGGTTCCTGCATGGTCGACGAGATAGGACCGAGGCGACCCAGCAGAGGCAACTACGGTAGCGAGGCGGGAGTGACCGGTGGGGGTCTGCATGCGGACAACCCGACCGGGGAAAAGGCGCGGCAGGGGGCGGCAGGACTTGTCATGGGAACGTTTCTGGACATCGCGCTTAAAGGCAATGCGCTCCTGAACAGCAGCGGGCTTGAGGACAGAGGGGATGAGTGAGCGCTGGGCCAACGGGATCGGAGATCTGGTAGTGCGAGACATGAGCCGCTGAGCAGGGGAGCCCATGGCAGGGTCACGGGATATGTTGCGACGGTTGAGGAGGGCTAGAAAGAAGTCAGAGTTGGACAAACAACATTGTTCCAGTAAGTTCTTTGCACTGCGAACGGCGCGCTCGGCCAGACCGTTGCTTTGTGGGTACACAGGGCTGCTGGTGAAGTTGCGGAAGTTCCAGCTGGTTGCGAAAGCCCTAAACTCGGAGCTCGTGAATTGGCTGCCGTTGTCCGACTGCAGGCTGGCCGGTGTGCCAAAGGTAGAGAAATGGCGGCGCAGCTTATCGACAACGGCCGAAGAGGTGAGGGAATGCAGCTGGTCTACCTCGAACCAGTTGGAGTGGGAGTCGACAAGTACCAGGAAGTGTTTGCCTCGCCACTCGGGAGCAGGCGCAGTTCGGGTGCAGGCTGCTGCAGAAGCGGCTGTCGTTGCTGGTGGGTGGCGAGGCTATTGCAGGTGGAACACGAGGAGACCCTCTCCCGGATGTATTGAGCAATACCAGGCCAGTAGAACTGGCTCTGGGCGTGAGACAAGGTGGCTTCGGCCCCAGGATGACCATTATGAGCGGCCTGAAAATAGTGGTCGTGCAGAGCAGCAGGCACTATCACCTTGTGTCCTTTCACGACCATGCCGTCGTGGAGTACGAGCTCATCACGGACCAGGAAGTAGGGCACGGCGCCAGCCGGCAGAGCGGAACGACGGTCGGGCCAGCCCTGCTGGATGATGGCAGCAAGCTGTTGCAGGGCAGGATCATCGGCAGTGTGCTCAACCAGGGACTTCATCTGCTGTGAAGGGACAATATTGACATTGAGCACCATCAGGTCAGACATTTCATAGAGGTGGCGATCGGTGGATGTTAGCGGGGCGCGGGATAGCGTGTCGGCCACGAACATGTCTTTGCCTTTTCGGAAAACGACATTGAAAGTGAAACGCTGGAGCTGCAGCATCATGCGCTGCAGTCGGGATGAGGCAACATGGATCGACTTGTTGAGGATGGTGACAAGCGGCTGGTGATCTGTTTCAATGGTGAAAGTGTTGCATAGTATATAGTCCTTGAATTTGGAGCAGGCAAACACCACGGCCAGTAGCTCCTTCTCGATCTGTGCTAAGTGCTGTTCGGCAGGGGTCATGGTACGGGACGCGTAGGAGACTAGCAGTTGCAGGCCGTCATGGAGCTGTAGACAAGCGGCACCGAGCCCGAACTGAGAGGCGTCGCAGGTGATAATAATGGGATGTTGCAGGTCAAAATATTTAAGTGTGGGGGTACTGATCAGCTTGGACTTAAGGATGTCGAAAGCTTTTTGGTGTTGAGGGAACCAAGCCCAGGCCGTGTCCTTCTTTATCAAATCCCTCAGGGGTGCACTCAGCTCGCTGAGGTCGGGGATGAACTTCCCCAGGTAGTTTACCATGCCCAGGAAACGTTGCAGGCTGGGCACATCAGTGGGTGATGACATCTCGGAGATGGCAGCCATTTTCTGTGGGTCGGGTTTCAGCCCCGAGGCTGTGAATACACGTCCAACATATGTGACCTCGGGGACGCGGAATCGGCACTTCTTGGGGTTGAGTTTCAAGTTGATCTTCCGGGCCCGGTCTAGGACTTGGCGGAGGTTGAAATCGTGCTCAGCGACATCCTTACCGTAGACCAGGGTGTCGTTAACGTTGATGGCACACGGTAGACCGGCAAACAGTTGCTCCATTGTCCGTTGGAACACCTCGCTGGCAGAGTTGATTCCGAATGGCATTCGGAGGAACTTAAATCTGCCGAAGGGGGTGCTGAAAGTTGTCAGGTTGGAGGAATTCTCATCAAGCGGTATCTGCCAGAAGGAGCTCTTGGCATCGAGGACAGAAAAGATTGTGGCCGGACCAACCTGTGCAGCGACGTCCTCTACTGTTCTCATGGGGTAGCGCGGGCGTTTGATGGCAAGGTTTAGGTCTTTGGGGTTGATGCAAATGCGTATTTCGCTTTTGTCCTTTTTCGCGGCAACAACCATGGTGGAGACCCACTTGGTGGGTTCGCTGACCGCCTTTAGGATGCCCATTTTTACCATGCTGTGCAGCGTCGATTCTACTTTTTCCTTCATGGCGAAGGAGACACGGTGTGGCGCACGGACCACTGGCTCGACCTTGCGGTCGACGACAATCTTGTAGTTGTAGGGCAGCTTGCCCAGCTCATCATCAAAGCAGTCAGGATATTCGGCCAACGGGTCCTGGCATGCTTGGTTGCCCAACAGGGTAATGCAGTTGGAATCGAGAAGATAGAAAGTGAGGGGCCGAGAGGTCTCCAGTATCTTGCAGTGCAGAGTTGCCTTTCCCACAGGAACAAGAACCCCTCCCCCGTATGCGTGCAAAGTGGAGTGATCAGAAGTAACTTGCTCATTAGACCTAATCTTATTGAAGAGGATTGTTGACATAACATTCGCAACAGCTCCGGTATCTAACTTAGGTCGAGTATGAATAAAAGAAGTAAAGTCACAGAGTGTTAATCCCACTTCTGACACCATGTAAAGATTGTTATAAACACACTGTGACTTTACTTCTTTTATTCATACTGTGGCATTACAGAGAGCACTAGCTGTACGTGGTCTGTCACGGAAACTAGAGAGCGATATGTGGGTGGGGAGGTTGTAATTATACTTGTGATATGGGGAGTGGTTAGTAGTGATGAGGTAACTATATTAAGGGTCACATGCATATATCATCTACAGTTATCGCAGGCAGCTCCGAGATTAGCTGTTAAAGACTTATTACTCTACAACAAGCTGGCATTAGTGACAATGTTTAATTGACTGTGTTATAGAAACATATAGTTTAGGCCCTCAACTTCATGAATGAGTGAATGAATGAATGAATGAATGAATGAATGAATGAATGAATGAATGAATGAATGAATGAACGAATGAATGAATGAATGAATGAATGAATGAACGAATGAATGAATGAATGAACGAATGAAAGAATGAACGAATGAAAGAATGAATTTATTTATTCATATTATAAAAGGGTGCAATTAAAACAATTAAAGTCCATACAGATAGATTTTCATAAATTCAGACTTTAGAACTTACCTTTCAGTTAGTTGATTCCTGGCTGTCTTCTTTGTGTTCCAGCACATCAGCAGCGACTTTGCTTTCAAGGCTTTCTATCCACTTAGCAGCACATTCTTCAGTCTTTGTAATGCTTTTCTCACTAAATTCAATTACCCTGCTGCAAGTTTCCACGACATGTATTCCACAGAACAACAAATCCGAATCTCCAGTAAAACAGGCATCTGTTGAGGCACCCTCAGCCATTTTGTGTGCTAGCCTGAAGCAAAGCGCGTGTTTGGCCAACTGGCACACAACTCAATGTTAAATGTGCTTTGATTGGACTAAAAATTACCCGAAGTTTTTCCGTTTTTTCTCTAATTTAATAAAAAATGTGCAAGTCTTGTTCATGACGAGTTTCAGGGGTGATTTATATAATTTTTTTACACAATACACAATATTTGAAAATTTCATGTAGTTTGGTGACTTGGGTCACAAAACTGTAGAATAAAGCTCCTCGGCCCACAGCCTACTGGTACTTTCCCTTGCAACCACAGGAAATGCTACACTTGTCGCGTTTCCTCCCCCCTTGACTCCATCCAAGGATCTAAGCAGTCTTTCCAGGTGTGGCAGAGGTTCACCTGCACCTCCTCTGACCTCATCTATTACATCCGCTGCTCTAGGTGTCAGCTGCTCTACATCGGTGAGACCAAGAGTAGGCTTGGTGATTGCTTCGTCCAACACCTCCACTCAGTACACAATATATATTTTTTTTAATTTCAAAATAGACTTTATTCGAGAAATACATGATCCTTACAAAACTCCATCCAACATTCTCATAGGCTATACATACATACAATATAGTTTCCCCAAATCACAAATTTATCCCCCCACCCTTGCCACTCATGTGGTCCACTGGCGTGGAATCTCTTCCTTTATTTTGAGGGGCTACTCCACCACACCCTGCCTCCGATGTCCAGCAGCGGAAGGACCCTAGTCTGTGGTCCACCCCCACCGAGCCTTGGCGTTGGCTGCACCGATCTTCAGTGTGTCTCTCAGCACGTACTCCTGCAGTCGCTCAGTTCGCAATAACAACCTGATCTCCCAGTGGCTCAGCACTTCAACTCCCCCTCCCATTCCAAATCCGACCTTTCTGTCCTGGGCCTCCTCCATGACCAGAGTGAGTCCCACTGCAAATTGGAGGAGCAGCTCCTCATATTTCGCTTGGGTAGTTTACACCTCAGCTGTATGAACATTGACGTCTCCAATTTCAGGTAGTCCTTACTTTCTCCCTCTTTCCCCTCTCCTTCCCAGCTCTCCCACAGCCCACTGTCTCTGCCTCTTCCCTTCTTCATCATCCCCCCATCCTCTCATCAGTCTGAAGAAGGGTCTCGACCCGAAACGTCACCCGCTGAGTTTCTCCAGCATTTTTCTCTATTCGCGTTTATGAAAGGCAGCATTTAGAATTACAGGTCAACTTTAATTGCCTTCCTGCAAAGGTATGTATCTAAACACTAGTGAAATCAACACAAATCAAGCAAGAAGCAGGCTGTAGAAAATGTGCATTGCCTGGATCGAAAGGATCATACACAGGTTAATTATATTCCTTACTTTTTAAGGACATTAGGTCCTTATAAATGTGAGGTTCTCCATTTTGGTGGCAAAAACAGGAAAGCAGACTATTATCTAAATGGTGGCCGACTAGGAAAAGGGGAGATGCAGCGAGACCTGGGTGTCATGGTACACCAGTCATTGAAAGTGGGCATGCAGGTGCAGCAGGCAGTGAAGAAAGCGAATGGTGTGTTAGGTTTCATAGCAAAAGGATTTGAGTATAGGAGCAGGGAGGTTCTACTGCAGTTGTACCGGGTCTTGGTGAGACCACACCTGGAGTATTGCGTACAGTTTTGGTCTCCAAATCTGAGGAAGGACATTATTGCCATAGAGGGAGTGCAGAGAAGGTTCACCAGACTGATTCCTGGGATGTCAGGACTGTCTTATGAAGAAAGACTGGATAGACTTGGTTTATACTCTCTAGAATTTAGGAGATTGAGAGGGGATCTTATAGAAACTTACAACATTCTTAAGGGGTTGGACAGGCTAGATGCAGGAAGATTGCTCCCGATGTTGGGGAAGTCCAGGACAAGGGGTCACAGCTTAAGGATAAGGGGGAAATCCTTTAAAACCGAGATGAGAAGAACTTTTTTCACACAGAGAGTGGTGAATCTCTGGAACTCCCTGCCACAGAGGGTAGTCGAGGCCAGTTCATTGGCTATATTTAAGAGGGAGTTAGATGTGGCCCTTGTGGCTAAGGGGATCAGAGGGTATGGAGAGAAGGCAGGTACGGGATACTGAGTTGGATGATCAGCCATGATCATATTGAATGGCGGTGCAGGCTCGAAGGGCCGAATGGCCTACTCCTGCACCTAATTTCTATGTTTCTATGTTTCTATGTTTCTATAAGGAATCATAGTAGAATTAGGGCATTCGGCCCATCAAGTCTACTCCGCCATTCAATCATGGCTGATCTATCTCTCCCTCCTAACTCCATTCTCCTGCCTTCCCCATAACCTCTGGCACCTGTACTAATCAAGACAAATGTTTGCAGGTTATCATCAAATTTAGCTTTGGTTGTATTCTTTAAATGTATGATACTTACTGAAGTATAGTTCCAATTAGACTCACAGCAGGGAAAAGTGGTAAATAGACAAAATTGAAAGTACACAGCAATCACAACAAAGTAGATTAATTCATGGCAGAAATAAAAGTAAATGGTTAGAATGCAAAAACCCTTAAGGAGACATGTTTGAAACGGGACCAAGATTGGGAATTAAATATTCAACTTTAGTTTGGTCTTCAAAGAGAGAGATAAAATGGGAAAACATGCCTCTAAAATGATGTGATAGAATTAGTAGAGAATGGATCTTAGCTCAGAAAATCTATAATTAGAATAGGGCAGAAGGGTGGCACAGCGGTAGAGCTACTGCATTGCAGTGCTAGAGAACTAGGTTCAATCCTGACTATGGATGCTTGTCTGTACAGAGTTTGTACGTTCTCCCCATGACATGCGTGGGTTATCTCTGAAATCTTCAGTTCCCTCCCACACTCCAAAGCTTGTAGGTTAATTGGCTTGGTACATGTAAGTGTGTGTGTGTGTGTGTGTGTGTGTGTGTGTGTGTGTGTGTGTGTGTGTGTGTGTGTGTGTGTGTGTGTGTGTGTGTGTGTGTGTGTGTGTGTGTGTGTGTGTGTGTGTGTGTGTGTGTGTGTGTGACTGTGCGGTGGATCGCTGGTCAGTGCGGACATGGTGGGCCTGAAGGGCCCATTTCCTCACTGTATCCCCAAACTAGAATCAATTAGGGTGAGGATAAGAAACACAGGGCAGAAAACAATGGGGGAGTTTGAAGATATGCTTGCAAGCAGTGGTGGTAATGCAGGTCTTAGTACAAATCATGAAGTTGAGAGTAAATGCAACAAGGATAATAATATAAATAATGTGAAGGAGATATATAAACTATGAAAATCAATTTAGCAGTATAGAAGATGATTTCAGGGTACATGACAAATTTTCCTGGATTAATATGTGACCAATAAGGAAAAAGAGGGCTGTTTTAATAATACAGTGCTTCCACACCTCAAAAAAAAAGTTCCTTAAAAAGAATCCCAAATTTCCTGGAATTTGATGGTATTTCCTGAAATTTTCAAAAATGCTTCCTGCATGCTATTTGTTGTTGGGTTTTTTTAGGGCACACGTTAACAACACAAAGAAGAACAAGGCTAAATAGATCTATGTAACTACACTGTATTTGCTTGCTTCTGTTACTTCTTCTTCGTTTTGCATATGGCGTGCACAGCCGAAAGTTGTAGGACAACTTGTTCGATTTGATCTTATATGATTGTGCACGCCAGGTTGATTGCATTCGTCGAAACAGGGCGGACCATGTGAAGGTTGCAATCTCCCACCCCCTTCTGTTACCTGTACACCTGTACAGTTTTGCAAGGCAGCTTTCGTTGTCTCCAACAACTTTCATTGTCTTCATTTTTTCAACCTGCTCTCATATGTCTCAGTCTCTGCTCTCTCTCCCTCCCTCCCACTCTCCCTCCCTCCCTCTCCCTCCCCCTCCCTCCCTCTTCATCCCTCTCCCCCTCTCTCCCTCTCTCTCCCTCCCTCCCCCTTTCCCTCCCTCCTTCCCTCTCCACCCCTCTCTCCATCCCTCTCTCCCTCCCCCTCTCTTCCTCCCTCTCTCTCTCCCCTTTCCTTTTTTCTCTCCTTCCCTCCCTTATTCCCTCCCTCTCTCCCTCCCTCTCGCTCCCCCTCCCTCTCTCCCTCCCTCCCTCCCTCCCTCCTTCTCCCTCTCCCCTTCCCTCCCTCCTCCCTCTCCCTCTCTCCACCCCTCCCTTTCTCCCTCTCCACCCCTCCCTCTCTCTCCTCTCCCTCTCTCCCCCTTGAGCCCACCCACCGTTCTGTAAAATCAAGGCCAATCCCAATGTAACTGCAATCCCACCGCCCACTGGTACCTTTTCACCATTAGGCTTATCCAGAATTCTCCTACTGCCTGAAAAATAATCAAAGGCTCAACTTCAATTGAGAAAGAGAATTCCAAAGTCTCATTGTTATACGAGAATTTTCCCGAACAGCCTGTGACCTATAGCGTTGTGGCCATAGCACTATGTTTAAAGCCCATAATGTTGCAGCCGGTAGCACTATATTTAGAACCCATAGTACTGCAGCCGACAGCTCTTTGTTTAAATTCCCACGCGTTAAATTGACAGCGCTCTGTTTAAACCTTTGAGCGCCAAACTGGCAGTGCTGTGTGTATTACCTTTACACCCCTTCGCGGGCCGGATGCGGAAATTTACCGAAATTTACCAAAATTATTCAATTTTCCTAAAATTACCCAAGGACAACCAGAATTTCCCGAATTTTGGGTAATTTCCTTCAAAGTGGAAACACTGTAATATTATTCCATAAAAAACATTGATTTAAAAGAGCCTTTACAGAACAACAATCATAATATGACAAAACTTGCTTCAGAAATTTGAAGTTATTAACTTCAATCTGAAACAGCATCATAAAACTGAAAATAAACTATAGAAATTAGTTGGTTGTGGTGGAAAGATAACAGCATTAAAAAAGGTGTGACAATAAACAAAGCAATGGCTTTAATTTATAGTTAATACATTGTAAACAATTATAAGCAGCTTTTTTTTTAAACACAGGAAATGTCATCCCACCATGGTTAATTATTGAATGGACAAGTTATGTAAAAAAAAAGCAGTAAATCTGAAGGTCAATAATACCAAAGATTCAAAGGGAGTACCAAAAGTAGAATACAGAAGTAGTCCAGCAAGAAATAAAAGCAGACTGCAAACATTTAAATAGGTGTACAAAAAGAGGGAAGGATTAATGAATGATAATCCTACAGACCTAAACAGAAAAAAATGAATTGGGGAATAAGGAATGGCAGGCAAACTAAACAAATAATTTATGTGCCTTCTCAAGACATAAAAGTCATTATGGAAATAGTGGGCATTGTAAATCTGGAAAGAATGAGCAGCTTAAAGGAATTAGTGTTGGTAAAAAAATGTTGGGAAAATTCATTGGACTCCAAGGCAATAATGATGGAGATAATAAATTCAGTTGTGGCTATCCCTCGAGGTCGAAGATGATGGTCTATGTTCTGTTGTTTTTATGGACTCTCAGGTGGCTTATGAGTCTAATCCTGGCTTTGCAGCTCACAAAACAAAGACGCCTTTGCGTGTGTTTGTTTAAAGTGTACTTGATATTGCACTCCAAGAAGCACATGGTCCTTCACAAATCAATCAACTAATTCCAATGGCAAGGCAACCAAAACGATTGGAGCTGATAGATCTGTTGCAGCCTTCATCCGCCTTCACAACCGTTGAGTTCAAGATAACTTTGTTCACCTGGTCCGCCGTTGAGATCTTGTAGGATGGATCATTCTTAGTCTTGACCTTACCGCCATGAGTGGCCCTACCAGAAGCTGGTGCTTCCGACGGCATCGCTCTAGGAATCATGGGGTCACGCAAGCCTTTTCACCACGACATGGTAAATGATCCAAAGAGGTATAAATTCAGTAAAAGATGCAAGGATGATATTTCCCCCTGGATTGGCTATCTAGAATTATGGATCATAATCCAAAAATAAAGGCTTGTTTACTTTAGCACCACTTTCCTGCATTAACCCTATACCTCTTGATTCGCTCAATATCCAAAAACTCACAGTCTCTGACTCACATCCCCAAGTATGTTTAATGATGTGGGAGAGCAATACCAAAGTAAACAAGCGTTTATTTTTGGCCATTAAAGATCTACGCACTGAGCTCTTGCGATTAGGAGACAGGCCGATATATTTTTAGAAATTAAGCAAGTCAAGGGATGTGTGCAGAAAGTGATGCAGAGGTAAACAAATCAGCCATGATATTATTGAATGGCATAATAGGAATGAGGGGCTAAAGAGCCTATTCCTGCTTCTATGTCTTGTAATGTTGCACCAGAAATGTCCTCTGGGAAGGTAATTAAGAAGATTGTCACTTAAGATGCCTGTTGTTTGGCAATAAAGGTTATAAAGGTCATCTTGTTGGTTTGAGTTTGACTGAACACCCATAGTTTGGAGAGAAACCCCAGCCATACTCAAAGATAAAATTACCTATAATTGTTTACTTTCTGCTAAAGAGTTTTAGGCCATTAGCAGGAGGAGTTATTTTTCCCTGGGACGCTTTCAAATCTTCAAAAGACTTAATAAAATCATTAGAGCTTAATAAAGGGCCTGTCCCACGATGCGAGTTTACCCAAGAGCTCTCCCGAGTTAAAAAAAAAATCAAACTCGTGGTACTTCATCACGAGTATTTTTTTACTCTTGGAAATGTTTCACAATTTCACGAGCTTACCGCGTTTCCCGAGAGCCTGCCATTAGCGTTGCGAGCCACTACGAGACGTCCACGAGGTCTGATGTACCCGCTACGTACATTCTACGTATTTACCACAAGTTTGATTTTTATTTTTAACTCACGAGAGCTCCTGGGTAAACTTGTATAGTGGGACAGGCTCTTTACATATCAAGTGCAATAGTGCTCAAACAAATGTTACAGCAGCTACCAGGAGCAAGGAAGAGCTTGGTCAAGAGTTCTCCGATGTTCTACAAGAGGAATTGGAGACAAGGTGTAGAACCATCAGCCGAACAAAAAGAAGGAACAAAAGTGTCAAATTATATCACGTGCACTGGATTTGCTTCCTTCCCAATAAAGTGCTGTATTCGAAATCACCGGATTGAGACAACAGAGTGTGAATAATAAGGTATATTATTTCACTACCAAATAAGCCACCTAGACTCACGTATCTGCAAACCCTGAGTACACAGCAAAGCTTTCCACAGCATGTTCCTGTTGTTGATCACCTGGCACCGTTTACTACACCGTCCAAGGCTGGGGCTCTCTCCTCCTGGAAGGGCGCCCGACACCATCCTTTATGGCATTTCTTAACTGAGTAGGCCATGGCATACCGCTTCCTGGAGTCAATTATAAGCCCCTTGTCTGCAGCGTTTCTGCACTACTAGCGGTAGGGGACACAGGTGGTCCGCCCAACATGTTTTGCTCAGCAAATTCTGACGTTCCCAGGCATTGTGTGGAAACATGTGCAAAAACATCTCCCACTTGTCTTGAGAACATCTTGTTTTTGAAAGGGTTGGAATGTTGTGCTGCTAATGTAGCTGATAACCATTTTAGCTGAAATTGTCTGTTTAGCCCTTACGATCAAGTGTACAAGAATTCATGTGTCCTCCCCTTCTGTCCGTAACCCATCACGAAACTTATTTCAGAATGCTTCTCTTCTTCAGTACAGAAGACTACAATAAATAGCAGGAGTAGCCCTTCTAGCCTGACCCACCATGCCTTAAGATGATGGCCGAAATTCTACCTTTGTCATAATCTAGCACTATCCAAATTTTTCACTGTACCTCAGTACATGTGACAATAATAAACCTGAACTTTGATTTCCTTAATGTACAGCATCTATCAAAGTTCAGAATGAACTCAATGACTGAGCCTCCAGGCACTTGTTAGTAAAGAATGTCAAATTTTCACCACCCTCAAGGTGATGAAATCTTTCCTCACCTCAGTCCCAAATAGAATGATTTACATTCTCAACCCTATGCCTTTTTTCACTTAGTAAAATAAATTCACACTAACTCATGTAAAACGCATGATCATAGCATGGCACGCCATGTGCTCACATTAATTTATATACAATATGTGCAAATTGATATAGAAGAAATTACTCAAGTATAGATTAAATTACAGGTGGAGGTTATAGTCAGAGAGAAGCAATCCAACTCAAATTTGTAATTTTAATTCTTTTGCAAACACTGTATATTGTATATTCAGGTATTACCACTACAATCTGGTTAATCATGGTAAAAAAAAGAACTGTACGCCAAAAATTGATCTCTATTTTAATTTTAAAGCATTAATTGAATTATAAGTTGGCTCCACAAGCAGCAAATGGTCAAGCCCTGGCTTTAAATAAATTAGATTTATATTATACAAGCTACAGTCAAATAAATAAAATCAGTGACTTTCATAATTATTACATAGACGTCAGAAGGAATTTTGCACGATCATGCAGATCCACAAAAATGTATTAGCTATACATTATTTCCATGGTAACAGGGGAATTGCAGCAAAATAATACAATTGTACTGCTGAAAAAAGTATAGCATACTTCAAGTAATGATTTGAAAGATATTACTTATCTGTAGCTGGTAGTTCAGTAAATTAAGCAGCAAAATAGGAAGAACATTAATAACCAAAGAGAATAAGTTAAGAATGATTGATTATAAACATTGGTTCTCAAACAGCAACAACAAAATGTTACGTTTAACTCTCATCTTTCAGCTGTTGCAATAGAATTAGTGACAGCAAATGTAAATGCTTTAGACGTTTAGTCCATCAAAAGCAAGATCTCCAGCCATTACACACATGACAAGGCAATTTACTGTTGCATGACAAGTATTTCCTGTCACAAGATTATAGTAATCCATTCTTGATACATTTATCATATCAGTGTTTTTTTTAAAAACAATGTTAGCTGCACGTGTCACAACATTTGATAAGTAATCACTAATCTAAACCAAATATAAAGTTCTTGCTGTTTGCCACACACAAAAAAAACCCATCAGAGGAACTCAGCTATGGATGCAAATATAAAATACCTGACACAATCTCAGGACCTCCCAATGCAAATCATAGCTATCAAAACCAAATTATCCAATGCTGCCTTAACAATGCAATCAGCTACTCTCGTAGACAATGATCCGTGTGTTTGGTTGGAGTTCCTCAAATGTAACCAAAGCATTAATAGCTAGGAAAGGGTCTCGCTATGGAATTCTTTAACGTATGAGTCCTTGCCACCATTTTGTCTTTGGTAAATTAACCTCTATTCTTTACTTCCACCAAGTATCCTGGTTGCTATTATATTGTTCTGATCCAATCAGTATGTTCAAGAAAATTGATTTACCACACCACTGATAACAAAGTAACAGTAATAGTTAAGTAACAGTTCACTCCACTATAATAAATATTTCTTATCTCCTTTCTGTTGCCCAGGTAACAGCAAATGCAAAAATCTTCAATAACTCTTGACACCACAAGAAGGATGAGGAGGGATCACCGTTGTTGGACGAATTACAGATGGTGATGAGTCAGAGTATATAAGTGAGATCGACCGATTGACCAAATGGTGCCAGCACAACAACCTGACTCTCAATATCAGTAAGACCAAGGAACCTATTGTGGACTTTGGAGGAGGAAGGATGAGGACCCACAACCCTGTTTATATCAGTGGGACGATGGTGGAGGGAGTCAAAAACTTCAAATTCCTGGGCGTGCATATTTCTGAAGATCTTTCCTGGACCCAGCACACTGATGCAAATATAAATAAAGCACATCAACGCCTCTATTTCCTGAGAAGATAACAGAGATTTGGTACGTCATAGTGGATTCTCTTGAACTTCTACAGGTGTACAGTAGAGAGCATATTGACTGGTTGCATCATTGCTGGTTCGGCCACTTAAATGCCCAGAAGTGAAGAAGATTGCAAAAAGCTGTGAACACTGCCCAGTCCATCACTGGCTCTGACCTCCCCACCATCGAAGGGATTTATTGGAGTCGCTGCTTCAAAAAGGCAGCCAGCATCATCAGTTGGCGAACTGCAGGAGTGGGGCGCCGTTGTGTATGGCTGCTCTGCCTGCACTCCGTCCTTTCACAATTTTTATTTTTAGTCCTGTTAAAAACAAAATGTTTGTTGGAGGTCTTCGTTTATGTGGTGGGTAGGGGGAGGGGAAGGGGGAAACTTTATTTCCTAGTCCCTACCTCGTCGGAGAGGCGGCTTCCCTCCGCGCTGCTTCTTCGCCCCTTCCTCGCGGCCTACCATCGGACTGTCGGGACCGGCCGGAACCCCAGCTTTGGCGGCGGCACAGCGCTGGGACACCATCACGGAGCGGGCGATGCCCTACCTGGGTCGCCGTACGATAAGCTCCAGAGTGCTGTGACCACCGACTCCAACATCCGAGGAGCTGTGGCTGCGAGCATCCAGCCGTGGGTGGCGCTGGATTTAAAACACCGCGGAGCCTGGAATCCGAGATCGCCAGAGTCGGAGCTCCAACAGCGCGGCCTGAGGACTTTTCGGGTGCCGCGGTCTCCAGGGAGGAAGCGGCCACTCCTGACATTCCAAGCTGTTGAGGAGTGTTCACCCGATGCCGGAGTTCCATCTTCCCGGCAAGAGGGCCTGAAAACATCGGACTGGCTGCGGAGGCCACAAATAGGTCCCGGCCTTGGGTGATCACAGAGGAAGAGGACTGAACTTTCTGATGCCTTTCCCCACAGTTGAAAGTTTTGATTTTATTGTGGGGGGATGTTCATGTTGAATTCTATAATGTGCTGTGTCATTTTTCAAGTTGATTTAAACGTGCTATATAAATAAAATGTACTTACTTACTTACTACTATCAGAGACCCATCCTAGCCACACACTCATTTCACCTCTGCCATCGGTTCAGGAGCCTGAAAACTATAACATCCAGGTTCAGTACCAGCTTTTTCTCGATAGCCATTCAGCTATAACCTCTTTTTACTCAGAGCTCCCGTGGATCTTGAAGCAACAGCAATAAAGAGAAGCAGGAGAAAACACTGCTTTCCGTCTGCCTTCCGCAAAGACCGCTCCCTCCGCAACTCCCTCGTCAATTCTTCCCTTCCCTCCCGCACCACCCCCTCCCCGGGCACTTTCCGTTGCAACCGCAAGAAATGCAACACCTGTCCCTTCACCTCCCCCCTCGACTCCATTCAAGGTCCCAAGCAGTCGTTCCAGGTGCGACAAAGGTTCACCTGTATCTCCTCCAACCTCATCTACTGCATCCGCTGCTCTAGATGTCAGCTCATTTACATCGTTGAGACCAAGCGTAGGTTGGGCGATCGTTTCGCCGAACACCTCCGCTCAGTCCGCAATAACCTACCTGACCTCCCGGTGGCTCAGCACTTCAACTCCCCCTCCCATTCCCAATCCGACCTCTCTGTCCTGGGTCTCCTCCATTGCCAGAGTGAGCAACAGCGGAAATTGGAGGAACAGCACCTCATATTCCGTCTGGGGTCCTTGCGTCCTTATGGCATTAACATTGAATTCTCCCAATTTGGCTAGCCCGTGCTGTCCCCTCCCCTTCCTTAACCCTCTAGCTGTCTCCTCCCACCCTCCCATCCGCCCGCCCTCGGGCTCCTCCTCCTCCTCCTCCCCTTTTCCTTCTTTCTTTCCCCACCCCCCATCAGTCTGAAGAAGGGTTTCGGCCCGAAACGTCGCCTATTTCCTTCGCTCCATAGATGCTGCTGCACCCGCTGAGTTTCCCCAGCAATTGTGTGTACCCAGGAGAAAACACTGATTGGCTCTAGCCCGAGTGGGAGGAGCGTTACAGTTGAAAAGGAGAGGCAAAGCACAGGCAGACTTTACTCAGAGCTCCCGTGGATTTTGAAGCAACAGCAACAAAGAGAAGCAGGAGAAAACACTGATTGGCTCTAGCCCGAGTGGGAGGAGAGTTAGAAGTGAGTCAGAGGGGGAAAACAGTTTAAAACTGAGGAATTTGGTTTACAAATTGGGCAATTTATCAATCAATATAAGCAAGACGGCTCTTAGGGAGCGGCAGTGAGGGAAGTACCCTGTGAGAAAAGTGTAAGCATTTGGCTCGAGAGTAATTGGCTTGAATAATTTCCCTGAGGTGTGTATAATTGTGTTACTTTTGAGTGAGAAATGTATTGTTTTAAAGTGTGTGAATATCTGTGAGATTTAGTATATTGAATGAGGTGTGGCAACTTGTGAGTGAATGTCACAGAAAAAAAAATGTTTTAAGAGGTAGTGTCTCTTTAAGAAGTTGCAGTTGTGTGGGGGTGGAGCCATACACCGTTATTTTATTTTTCTTTCTTCTTTGGATATGCTTATCCATTTATGTGGAAATGAACTGTTTATTCGTTGTTTTCTTTTAACTCTTAAACAGAGGAGAGATGCAAAAATGCCGTTTGTTTTTGAGTTTTAGGGAAAGCTTCTTTTGATGTGATCATAGTGTTTGTCTTTCAGAATGCAAATGAGAAGCCAGGTTCCCGTCTACAGGGAAGTAAATGTGTGGTGGCTTGAAGCATGTGCTGTGTAAGGGTCAAATGAAGGTCCATGCAGCACTGTGTTAGTTGATTACATCAGACCGTAACTTACAAAAGGGGGTTTGAGGGATGAGGGGTAAAAAGTGAGAGATAAAGTAGATTGGTGAGGAGAAACATATTTGGACAATTGAAGAGATAATATTTAGGTGGAGGTCCTTCTTCAGATAGACTCTTCACAGGGAAGGTGATGAAGGAGGCTTCTGCCTTGCCAGTATTTAAAGACTGATTTCAAATTTCCAAACCACCCGCAGAGTTTTGGATTAGTGGAGGGAATGAATAGGACACGAAAGAGTTTAAGTAAAGCCTTGACTGAGACTGGACAGGAATGGGTTAAGGTATTCTGATGGTTCAGAACAACCCCAGCTAGAGAGATAGGATTAATGCCTTTTGAATTGATAACAGGATAAGCTATGAACCTACCAGAAGATGTGGAAGTTACACTGACAGACCCATAGCGATTAACTAATTATGTATGCACAGCAATTAACCCATGCCTTGCCAAGTACTGGGACCGAAATAAATTGAGACTGTGTTGAAAGGAACTGTACCAAGTGCTACCAACAACATCAACTGCCATGAAGGTTGAAGATCACCCCCGTTGGATACATCTGATTGACGGTAAACGGTTCGGAGAACCAAGAGAGGACAATGGTGCTATTGACCCTCCTTTTACTCTGGGCTTGGCCCAGATGGACTGGACTTGGGGAAATAACTTGTTTCTATCTATGAGTTTTGAATTTGCCCTTCGTGATAATGGGTGGGTGGGTACACAATTCCCATATAATGATGGAGGAGGGATACCCCCTTTCCTTTTGTTATTTTTTAGTTTGTTAAAAGTTGGTTTTAATGTTCTTCGGTTTGTTTATGAGGGGGTAGGGGATCAGGGAAAACTTTTTTTCAAGTTCCTACCTTCCCGGAAATGTGATCAATTTTCAGATCACATTCTCCGGGCTCTGCGGCCTAACATCGCTGGAGCTGGAAGCCTCCTCGGACTGTCGTGAACCCCCACAGCGGGGCGCGGACTTAACATCGGAGCAGATCCCTTGCCTGGGATCGCTCCCACCGCGACCACTTTGGACTTACCATCAAGGGCTCGCAGTCTCTGGAGAGGCTAGTCGGGAGCTCCAACATCGCAGAAGGTTCAACCAGCCCCGACGCGAGGTTCAATTGCCCGGCGCGGGGGAGCTGACACCCCCCTGATGCAGGAGCTGAACGCCTCGATGCAGAGGGCCCGAACGCCACCGGCTACCGGAGTCAAGACCATCCCGTCAACGGAGGGCTCGAGGCCCCCGACCGAGGAAGAACAAAAGGAAAGACTTGAATTTTATTTCGCCTTCCATCACAGTGAGGAATGTGTAGGAGTCACTGTGGTGGATGTTCATGTTAAACTGTGTTTTTGAGTGATTTGTTGCTTTTAATTGTATGACTGACCTGGCCAATGAAATCCTCGTATGTTGCAAAACATACTTGGCAAATAAAGTGTGATTCTGATTCTGATTCTGAATCTGACAATATCCCTTTATCTTATTGAGATTCTGGCCTTACACTGTTGTAACGCTTCTTTGCCCTCTACATGAGCTGCGCCCCAGGTTCGTAAACTTTAATTCCCTTATAGGTGTTTTACTGGTGTTTCTCACACAGATATTCAAAAAAAAAACAACACTCAATAAATCAATCTTTTATAGTACCTTTAAGTATTAATTACTATGTGGGCCCACACACTCACTCACACAAGCCGGCAACATTAAAAACAAAACAAGAATAACCCCACGTTGCAGGCCTGGTCGAAGCTGGAGAGCGTCGCGGCCAAATACAGTGGAAGCCGACAAGTGCACAATGCAGAAGCTCACAATATGGCGGGGAGTTGGCTGACCAGAGAGGACCCCATGTGGCAGAAATCTTCCTTCTCCCTCGTTGTCTCCAGGGCTCAGCTAACCGCTGCTCTCACTCTCCTCGTAATCACAAAGTCCAAACAGCGACAGTCTTTAATCCACACCTCCGAGCTGAAGGGGTAGCAGTTAGCCTAGGCTTCTTCTGTCTTCTTCTGGACTTCTTCTCTCTCTCTCCTGGACTTCGATTACCCACAATTCCCAGCTCCCGCCCCCAAACCAATCACCACACAGGAAAAATGATCTAACTCATTAACAACAAATCAAAATGCAGAACACATATTCACAGCAAAACTTATATAAATTTCTTAATAAGAAAAACTAATATGAAGTTACACAGGGCTACACCCTCCCCCTGCTAAACGTCTGATGTCCCTATCAGGCTAACCTACTGTGCACTAAACACATCTGCTTACTTGGGCTCTTTAGATGGATTCTGAACTTAACGTAAATCTTGGTTCACTAGTGTTTGTGGTCTCTGTGTCACAGCATATTTGAATAATCAGGCCTCTATAAACTATCGTCACAGGTCTGTCAGTCGGCTGTCCAAGTTTGTCATAACTGAGGCGTAGGACAGGTTTCACAAGCCGTTTGGCACAGGGTGTCTGGGAGGACTCAGCAACCACAGCTGAGGTGCTAGGGGTAGGGACGTCTCCCTCCCCCAGCTCTGTGTCCACACAGAGTCTTCGTGTGGCTGTAAGGGTTCTTCCAGATCTTCTGTTGCTACTGGCAGTTCATCCACTTGATCCTCCTCTTTAGGTGAGTCATGATCATTGGAACAGACGCTGATAGCTGTATCTATCATGACCGGACCATGTCTGTGTTCAGCCTCCAGGCCGTGGGTTTGCGGACGTAGACAGAGTTTTAGCTGGGGTAAGTAGTAATTACTCTCCTCTTCAGACTCTGAAGTCTGGTCCTCTTGACTCACATGTTCTAGGTTTTGGGCTTGCGGACGTAGACAGAGCTTTAGCTGGGGTAAGTAGTAATTACTCTCCTCTTCAGACTCTGAAGTCTGTGGCTCTTGACTCACATGCTCTGGGGTTTTGGGCTTGACACTTTACTTCCTGTGCTCTGGTTACTGGTTTCTTTGGTTGTGTTTTCCTCTCTGCAGGAGTAGGCAGTCTTACCAAGTAACCAATGGGAAGCAAGTGATCTCTGTGCATTGTTTTCACTGTGCCTGTTCCTCTCTCTGGTTTCACACAATACACCGGAAGATTGGGCAACTGTGCTATCACCACATAGGGCAAGGGGTTCCATCTGTCCTGTAGCTTGTGTTTTCCAGTGATGCCAAGATTGCGAACCAGGACACGGTCTCCTTCTTGCAGTGTCTGATTTCTCACTCTTGCATCCTAGAGTCTTTTGTTCCGTTCATGGTTTTTGGAAGCTGCTTCAGCTGCTAGCTGGTAAGCATCCCGCAACTCTTTTTTCATTTTGGCCACATATTGGTGATGCTTAAGACCATCCTCTTCCTCCCAACCAATGCCAAAACAAAGATCCACTGGTAGCCGCGCCTCTCTCCCGAACATTAAAAAGTAGGGTGAGTACCCTGTTGCATCATTTCGGGTGCTGTTATAAGCATGCACTAGCTGGCTTATGTGTTGGCTCCATTTGGGCTTTAGAGCTGGATCAAGGGTGCCAAGCATGGACAGGAAAGTACGATTGAATCTCTCAGGTTGGGGGTCTCCCTGAGGGTGGTATGGAGAGGTTCTCGACTTGCAAATGCCCAGCATGGTCAGGAGCTCTTTGATAATTTTGCTCTCAAAGTCGCGACCCTGATCTGAGTGGATGCGGGCTGGCAGTCCGTAGTGAACAAAAAACTTTTCAAAGAGAATTTTAGCCACGGTGAGGGCCTTTTGATCTTTTGTCGGTGTCACAGTCTGCCCTCTCCTCATTCTCATTCACTTCACCTCCCAGTACTTTTCCACCGGTCCCTCCTTCTCCTCACCTGCCTGCCTGCCACTCCCCTCTCATCAGCCCAACTCTCCTCACCTGTTGCACTCAGTTGCCTCTGATCACCAATTAACCTGGTATATAGACTCTCCTCACCGTTCACACAGTGCCAGATTGTTCTCAGCATTCATGCAAGACTCTCCAGCAATTTCCCGACTGCCTACACGGATTCGAACCTACCTGCCCCTCTTCGGAACCCTCGCTCAATCCTGAGCCTCTGTGTGCGTACGGTGTACCCATTCCTGTGTTACTACTCTGTGTTACAGGATCGTAATAAAGTTCATTACCAACTATAGCTGCCTGATTCTGTGCTGCTATTGGGTCCAAGCTATACCCGTTACAGTACAATCTGGCCAACAATGGACTCAGCGCACACAACGTCTCCGTCAAACCGCTTCGAGAGGATTGAGCACACACTCCTGCAGCACGAAGCTATGCTCACTGCCTCCAACTCCGAGGTTCGACAGGCTGTGTCAAACCAAGAGCAAGCATTGGTTGCACTAGCCACCCAGGCCCAACAGCTGACGACCACCCTCGCCCCCGGCTACACCCCATGCTTCGCCTCCGGCTCCGACAGCACCAGCTCCCGGTCCGCCAGGACCATCACCTGAGCCCCGGGTGGGAACCCCGGAGCGCTACGCTTGAGACCCGGAGGGCTGCAACCCATTCATCACGAACTGTTCCATTCTCTTCGCCCTACACCTTCGCCCAGGAAGCGGCGAGAGTGGCGTTTACCATTAATCACCTGACTGCCCGAGCTCGGCTGTGGGGAACGGCTGAATGGGAGCGACGCACGCCGGCTTGCTCCTCTTTCCAGGCCTTCGCCGCGGAGCTTCGCAAGGTGTTCGGTGAGGTTTCGATGGGTCCGGACGCTGCGGGAAGTCTGCTGGGGTTGAGCCAGGGGAACCAGAGCGTCGCTGACTTCGCCATCGACTTTCGCACCAGGGCCCGTCAGAGTGATTGGAATGCCCCGGCCCAGTGTGACGCTTTCTTGCTGGGCTTGAATGACTATATCAAGGATGAGTTGGTGTCCCACGACCTTCCTTCTTCTCTGGATGGGCTTATCAAGCTAACGACCCGTCTGGACCGACGCATCCTGGCGTGACGTCGGGAGAGGCGACAGGGACAGGCGGTCCGCCAGCTATCCACCCAAGCTCGTTTTCCTCTGGAGACTGGACTACCCTCGTCGGGGCAACCGTCGAGGCAACCCGAACCCATGCAGGTGGGTCGCACCAGTCTCACCCCCGAGGAACGGGAACGTCGGCGTCGGGGGAACCTCTGTCTCTACTGTGGCCTGGCGGGTCATTACATCTCCAAGTGTCCAGTAAAAGGCCAGACTCACCAGTAGCGGAGGAATTACTGGTGAGTCGAACCTCTGAACTTTCCTCTGCCTGACGCCCTCTTTGTCATGCCCGTCTGCTGTTGTCTGATGGTTCTCACACCCTCGCCACCTTCATAGACTCTGGTTGTGACATTAATCTTATGGACATGGAACTAGCCCGCCAGCTAGGCATCAGTTGTGTTCCCCTGCCTGAACCTGTTCCCGCCAACGCCCTCGACGGCCATCTCCTGGGGACTGTTTCTCACCAGACGGTCCCAGTGCGCATGCTCCTGTCTGGTAATCACCATGAGACCATCCAGTTCCACATCCTGCAGTCTCCTCGTCTTCCCCTCATCCTGGGTTACCCCTGGCTTCGGCGACACAACCCCAACATCGACTGGAGGACGGGGGTCATCTTGGGTTGGAGCCCTTCCTGCCACCAAGTGTGCCTGAAGCAAGCCTCAGCTCCTCAACCGGCTACCTGCTCCAGTACTGCTCCAGATCTGACGGGGGTCCCAGCCGAGTACCATGACTTTGGGGAGGTTTTTAGCAAGTCTAGGGCCACCTCCCTTCCTCCTCATCGGCTCTATGACTGCGCCATAGACCTCCTGCCTGGTTCCGCTCCTCCTAGGGGTCGCCTTTACTCCCTGTCCGCCCCTGAGAGAGGCGCCATGGAGAAATACATAAACGACTCCTTGGCTGCTGGTCTCATCCGTCCCTCCTCGTCTCCTCAAGACACGGTTTACATCTGCCCCCATCCAGTGGTCACACCACCATCCTGACCGTGGTCGATAGATGCCCCTGCCCAAGCTTACGTCAGCCAAGGAAACTGCCGAGCTCATGTTACTCCACGTCTTCAGGCTCCATGGTCTCCCCGTCGATGTGGTCTCCGACCGGGGACCCCAGTTTGCCTCTGTGTTCTGGAGGGAGTTCTGCATGCTTGTGGGGGCCACCGTGGGTCTGACGTCCGGATTTCATCCCCAGTCCAACGGCCAAACTGAAAAGAAGAATCAGGAGATGGAGACGGCGCTGCGGTGTATGGTGTCCAAGCATCCCTCCTCCTGGTCCCAGCAGTTGTTGTGGGTGGAGTACGCCCACAACACCCTGATAAGCTTGGCCACTGGGCTCTCCCCTTTCCAGTGTGCCTACGGGTTCCAGCCTCCACTGTTCCCGGCGCTGGAGAAAGAGGTTCCTGCCCGTCCATCCAGGCCTTCATTCGTCGCTGCCGCAGGACGTGGACCCAAGCCAGGGCGGCTCTTCTCCGCTCCGTGGACCATTACGCCACGGCTGCCAACCGTCACCGCACCCAGGACCCCACCTACCCTCGCGGGCCAGAAGGTGTGGCTGTCGACCCGGGACCTTCCCTTGAGGGTGGAGTCCAAGAAGTTGGCACCCAAGTTCATCGGTCCCTTTGAGATCCAGAAGGTCATCAACCCAGTGGCTGTGAGGCTCAAGTTGCCTCGTTCCATGCGGGTCCATCCTACGTTCCACGTGTCCAGAGTAAAGCCAGTCCGGGAGAGCTCCATGGTCCCCGCAGTCCCTCCTCCTCCACCTCCTCATCTCATCGACGGAGGCCCCGCCTTTACGGTGCACCGCCTCCTGCGCTCCCGCCATCGCGGGAGGGGTCTCCAATACCTGGTCGATTGGGAGGGTTACGGTCCAGAGGAGAGGTCCTGGGTTCCTGCTCGACACATCCTGGACGCCTCCCTCATCAGGGAGTTTCACCGGCGTCATCCCAACCAGCCGTCCAAGTCCGCCACTCCTAGAGGGGTCGCCGCCCCTGAGACTCTGTCCCCTCTTCCGTCTGAGGCGCCCAGTGACGACGAGACGGAGCTTTCCTCTGATGCTATGGAGGAGGATGCGGACATGGATGTCTCGGACGAATATTAGCCCTCCTCCTCCCAACCAACTCTGCGTGGCATTGGGTTTATTTTCTTTATTGTTTTTTTTTGGTTTTGGGATGTCAGGAGCCGTCCCTTGAGGGGGGGGGGGGGTTCTGTCACAGTCTGCCCTCTCCTCATTCTCATCCACTTCACCTCCCAGTACTTTTCCACCGGTCCCTCCTTCTCCTCACCTGCCTGCCTGCCACTCCCCTCTCATCAGCCCAACTCTCCTCACCTGTTGCACTCAGTTGCCTCTGATCACCAATCAACCTGGTATATAGACTCTCCTCACCGTTCACACAGTGCCAGATTGTTCTCAGCATTCATGCAAGACTCTCCAGCAATTTCCCGACTGCCTACACAGATTCGAACATGCCTGCCCCTCTTCAGAACCCTCGCTCAATCCTGAGCCTCTGTGTGAGTACGGTGTACCCATTCCTGTGTTACTACTCTGTGTTACAGTATCGTAATAAAGTTCATTACCAACTATACCTGCCTGATTCTGTGCTGCTATTGGGTCCAAGCTATACCCGTTACAGTTGGGAATGCCTGAGCATACCTTGTGTAATGATCTGTGATGACCAGCACATTGGCAATGCATTTGGAGTCGGGCTCAATAGAAAGGAAATCCATGCAGACCAAGTCCAACGGTCCATTACTCGTGATCTGTTGCATAGGGGCAGCTCTGTGTGGAAGGGACTTCTGGGCCACACATCTCCCACAGTTCTGGATGTAGGTTGCAATCTCAGAGGCCATTTTGGGCCAGTAAAATCGGTTTCTGACAAGCTCTGTGGTTCTTTCAATGCCGAGGTGACCAATGTCGTCGTGCATGGACTTCAGAACCATTGATTTGTACTGAGCAGGTAAGATAAGCTGACTCACCTCTCTTCCAGAGGGTCTCTTAATGACTCTGTACAGGAGGTCACACTTTATCCGAAGCTTGGAACTTTCTTGCTGCAGCAAGGCGACGTCAGCATTTGGATGTTTAAGAGCTGGGTCACATTTGCCTAGCTTCACTTGAGACATTACCACACTGATGACAGGGTCTAATATCTGGGCCTCTATCAGTTCTTTACGGCTCAACTGTTCAAGCTCATTTCCCTCCACTTGAGTGAGGTAGGAATAAACAGCAGGAATATCATCGGGGGAAGCACCTAGTTGGTCGACACATCTAGTGGGGCTTTCGCCGGGACCACATGCAGCGATTCTTCGGCAGAGAGCTTCCATCCCAGAAGCAGGAACATCCACCCATCCATCCTCTGTCTCCTGATGATTTCTGGAAAGCAAGTCTGCATCAATGTTTTCACGACCAGGCTTATACTGAACGTTGAAGTCATAGGTGGAGAGGGCAGCTAGCCACCTGTGGCCTGTGGCGTTAAGCCTGGCAGTGGTTAAGACATACGTGAGCGGATTATTATCCGTTCTCACAGTGAATTTGGTGCCATACAAATAATCATGGAACTTATCGACTACCGCCCACTTCAAAGCTAGAAATTCTAGCTGGTGGATGGGATAGTTCCGCTCTGACTGGCTGAGCTTGCGACTGGCGAAAGCAACTGGACGGAATCCTTCAGGATGCTCTTGATTCAATACAGCTCCCAGGCCATTCAGGCTTGCGTCTACATGCAATATGTAGGGCCTTGTCGGGTCCGTGAAAGCCAACACAGGAGCATGCGTGAGCTTGTGGATGATGGTGTAAAAGGCGTCATCACAAGCTGAGGTCCAACGGTCGCTGAACGGCTCTGAGACTTTAAAGTAGTCTTTCTTGTCCTTGAAGGTGGCTTTGTTTTTGCGTTGAGCTGGAGGGTACCCTTTAGTTAGGTCTGTGAGAGGGCGGACAGTGGCAGAGTAGTTCTCAATGAACCGCCGATAGTACCCACAAAATCCTGGAAACGACCTCAGGGACTTTAGGTCAATGGGTTTCTTCCAATTGGTGACGGCACTAACTTTCTCCCGGTCGGTTGCGACGCCGGCCGCGGAGACAATGTGCCCCAGGAATTTCACTTTTGGTAGACAGAATTGGCATTTGTCAATGGAGATCTTGAGTCCACATTCCTCCAGCCGATCCATAACTTTGAGGAGACGTTCTTCGTGTTCCTCTAGTGTTTTTCCAAACATTATGATATCATCAAGATACACAAGAATTTGGATCAGGTTCATGTCTCCTACAGCCTTCTCCATCAATCTTTGAAAGGTTGCAGGAGCACCTGTGATGCCTTGGGGCATCCGCTCAAACTGGAAAAAACCAAGAGGGCAAATAAAGGCTGTCTTTTCTTTGTCTGCCTCAGACATTTCCACTTGGTAATATCCGCTTCTCAAATCCAGCACAGAGAACCATTTACTGCCAGTCAGACAATCAAGTGCATCATCTATGCGCGGCATGGTGTACTGGTCTGGGATGGTTCTGGAGTTCAGCAGACGATACTTAATGCACATTCTCACTTTGCCATTCCTCTTCCTCACTATGACAATGGGAGAGGCATACGGACTTCCAGATTCTTTGATTATTCCGGCTGCCAGCAGTTCTTGGAGATGGCGCCGAACATCCTCAATGTCTGCAGGTACGATTCTGCGGGATCTCTCTCTGAATGGTCTAGAGTCTCTGAGTCTTATGTGGTGTGTCACACCTCTCGCTAGACCCACATCCCATTCCTCCAATGAGAATACATCAGCTCTCTCTGACAACTTGTTGGCTAACCTAGCTCTCCATGCTTCGGGAATGGGTGAATCCCCAAAATTGAAGAGCTCAGGATCAATTGACATTGTTTTCGGAGACTTCTTTGGCTCAATGACAGTCAACCAGGTACTCTTGGGCTAGCACTGTACCCGCGGGAAGAGCAGTTTCTTTTTGAGATTCATTTCTCAGCATGAGTGTGAAGCCATTGGTATCCATAGCTGAGGGTGGCAGGACCACTGGCGGAACCAGCACACCAGCAGGAAGGTTGGTACTTTCATCAGCCTCCACCATTAGGATGCTTTTATCCATAGGTTGCTGCTTCTCCACTTCACAGACAGCATAGTGTGCTCCTCCAGGTGGGATTCTTAGTCCCAGGGCCCTGCCATTTCACTTGGCCGACCACATCCATTGGTGGATTACAAGGTGATGGGGATTGTTCAGAACGAACAGTGTTTATTCTCAGAGTGAACCTCATCGTTGCCTTTGAGTTCCTCACATTGGTACAGCAGGGAGCGCAATTTTGTTGTATTAGTGCCATTGACAACAGGAACTGGGTCAGGACTTGGCGAATCAGGGCATATTAGAGCCACCACGGGAACTATTTCTTCAACTCCCTTGGAATTAGGAGGCAGTCCCAGCTCAACTGCCACATAGCCTGTATATGGATAGCTAGTGTCACTCAGTCCCCATATGGCAAGGTCTTTGAGTGGGTGAATGGGCACATTGGGAAGGAATCTGGTGTGCCAACTCTCAAAGATGATAGTGATTCTGGAGCCGCTGTCTAAAATGGCTCTACAGGGTTGACCATCAATTTTCACATCAGCCATCATGGATGGGCCAACCAGTCCTTGTGGCAGGTTATGAGGCTGCTGTGTGTAGACTGGGCCAACCTGCTTCGACTCAGTTTTCTTGGTGGGTTTGAATTTTGGCTCAGTGTGTGTGTCTTGCTGCTTTTCCCTTAGCTCACCAAGCTCTGCACGAAACCTTTTGTGTGACGCTTTATCTTCCTTACTTTTGCGCAGAGCACCGAGTAATTTTTGGATTATTTTTGGGCTGTTCTCTGGGGCTGTGCAGTGTGTGGCAATATGACCATTTTCTCCGCATCTGTAACAGAAGAAGCTCTCTGAGTCTTTGGCATTATGTGGTTTAGCTGCTGCGCTGGGTCTGGCCTTCCCATCCCTCTTTTTAGGGTCTGCAGTCACAGGACTGAGATACAGACATCACAGTTAGCTGATGTTGTAGCTGCAGCACATGTTGCCTCAACATTTGAACTTTGTTTTCTTTTTCAGTGTCTATAGTTTTCTTGGTGGGTTTGAATTTTGGCTCAGTGTGTGTGTCTTGCTGCTTTTCCCTTAGCTCACCAAGCTCTGCACGAAGCTCGTGAATCTCTGCCTTCAACTTTTGGTCTTCTGTAGCTTTGGTATTGGCTTGGTCTCTGACTTGTACTTGTCTTACTGTTGTAGTTAATTTTCGTCGCGCTGTCTCATATTCCTCCTCTTCACGAATCTCATTTAGGAGCTTTAAGAAGGTAGGAGGTTTCTCTTTTCTTTCTCTCAATCTCAACTGTAGCAGCATCATATCAGAGTCAGTAGCACCTCTAATGAGTTGGTGAATTCGAGCATGATCGGCTCTGTGGCTGAGAAGGCCTCCTTTCTGCACTACTTTGATCAACGAGCATTGCAGCCTCCTTAAAAAGTCAGAGAGCTTTTCACAAGACTGTTGGTGAAGGCTCCTGAAGGCAAAATATAAGTCTTCTCCTGACACAGGCGTGCCAAAGGCACTTTCCAAGGCCTTTACATAGCAGTCAGGGCCAGCATCTGGGTCGTTTAGTCGTACAGCCTGAATTATTTCCAGGGCCGGCCCCTTTAAACTCTCGACTATTCTCTTTCGTTTCTCACGTTCAGAGCAGTCACATTCTTCAATCATTAGATAGGCTTGTTCGAGCCAATGGTCAAGGCTCTCCTCTCCTGGCGGTGTGGGAAGGTTTCCAGAGAACATCCGCAGATGTCAAAATGCATTGTTCTCACTGGTAGGTCTCATCGTTTTTCCCAACAAGTCTCCCACTGCTCGGATGATGGACTCTGGGGAGCTTCCTTGTGGAGTCTCTGTAGTCAGCATGTCTTGAACATAATTTACTGATTTTCCTTCATCAGTCATTAGTTTGTTTAGCTTAGCTAAAAAATCTTCAGCTGGGCTCACAGGTTCATTGAAGAGGAAAATTTTCCATTCTGAGCCTCCCTTCACTGGCTGCAGTTGGGGGGGAATGCGATCTGGCTGTACAACTTCACAGCATTCACAGAGTACCAGGTTGCTGCCAGTCTGAATGTCACTTTGGACGTCCCGTACCTTTACTCTCCCAAGTGCCTTTACTGTCTGAACAGTCTCTTCAATGTCTGCTTGGTCAGTATTAGTCGGCACGTCAAACAGGACAAAAGCATGGTTTGGGTCTAAGCATGCTTCACTACACCAGCTATGAAGCTTAGCAGCTAACTGAGAGTCTGCTTGAGTAGCCATTATACTACAACTGCTATAGGCACTTTAATACAAAAGTCGGGAAACAAAAACACTTCTTAAAGGCAAAAACTAACAGTAAATGAAATGGGAATTAATCTCAGCGGTGCCTCCATTTTGTGTAGCGCTTCTTTGCCCTCTACATGAGCTGCGCCCCAGGTTCGTAAACTTTAATTCCCTTATAGGTGTTTTACTGGTGTTTCTCACACACATATTCAAAAAAAAAACAACACTCAATAAATCAATCTTTTATAGTACCTTTAAGTATTAATTACTATGTGGGCCCACACACTCACTCACACAAGGCTGCCAGCAGTTCTTGGAGATGTCGCCGAACATCCTCAATGTCTGCAGGTGCGATTCTGCGGGATCTCTCTCTGAATGGTCTAGAGTCTCTGAGTCTTATGTGGTGTGTCACACCTCTTGCTAGACCCACATCCCATTCCTCCAATGAGAATACATCAGCTCTCTCTGACAACTTGTTGGCTAACCTAGCTCTCCATGCTTCGGGAATGGGTGAATCCCCAAAATTGAAGAGCTCAGGATCAATTGACATTGTTTTCGGAGACTTCTTTGGCTCAATGACAGAGTCAACCAGGTACACTTGGGCTAGCACTGTACCCACAGGAAGAGCAGTTTCTTTTTGAGATTCATTTCTCAGCATGAGTGTGAAGCCATTGGTATCCATAGCTGAGGGTGGCAGGACTACTGGCGGAACCAGCACACCAGCAGGAAGGTTGGTACTTTCATCAGCCTCCACCATTAGGATGCTTTTATCCATAGGTTGCTGCTTCTCCACTTCACAGACAGCATAGTGTGCTCCTTCAGGTGGGATTCTTAGAGTCCCAGGGCCCTGCCATTTCACTTGGCCGACCACATCCATTGGTGGATTACAAGGTGATGAGGATTGTTCAGAACGGACAGTGTTTATTCTCCGAGAGTGAACCTCATCGTTGCCTTTGAGTTCCTCACATTAGTACAGCAGGGAGCGCAATTTTGTTGTATTAGTGCCAATGACAACAGGAACTGGGTCAGGACTTGGCGAATCAGGGCATATTAGAGCCACCACGGGAACTATTTCTTCAACTCCCTTGGAATTAGGAGGCTCACACAAGCCGGCAACATTAAAAACAAAACAAGAATAACCCCACGTTGCAGGCCTGGTCGAAGCTGGAGAGCGTTGCGGCCAAATACAGTGGAAGCCGACAAGTGCACAGTGCAGAAGCTCACAAGATGGCGGGGAGTTGGTTGACCAGAGAGGACCCCATGTGGCAGAAATCTTCCTTCTCCCTCGTTGTCTCCAGGGCTCAGCTAACCGCTGCTCTCACTCTCCTCGTAATCAGAAAGTCCAAACAGCGACAGTCTTTAATCCACACCTCTGAGCTGAAGGGGTAGCAGTTAGCCTAGGCTTCTTCTGTCTTCTTCTGGACTTCTTTCACACAGAGAGTGGTGAATCTCTGGAACTCTCTGCCACAGAGGGTAGTCGAGGCCAGTTCATTGGCTATATTTAAGAGGGAGTTAGATGTGGCCCTTGTGGCTAAGGGGATCAGAGGGTATGGAGAGAAGGCAGGTACGGGATACTGAGTTGGATGATCAGCCATGGTCATATTGAATAGCGGTGCAGGCTCGAAGGGCCGACTGGCCTACTCCTGCACCTAATTTCTATGTTTCTATGTTTCTTCGCTCTCTCTCCTGGACTTCGATTACCCACAATTCCCAGCTCCCGCCCCCAAACCAATCACCACACAGGAAAAATGATCTAACTCCTTAACAACAAATCAAAATGCAGAACACATATTCACAGCAAAACTTATATAAATTTCTTAATAAGAAAAACTAATATGAAGTTACACAGGGCTACACTGTTATTGCAATATAACAGCAACTGATAGGTGCCTTCAGAAAGGCAAACTTGAGGACTAACCCATATTTAAAGGATGGTACACACCTCCCTTTAAACAAGATTGGAAATTAAACATGACTAGCACAGCAGATATACCCCGACTGGTTAATGGCACATATTTTGTATGTGGATCCTGGGCCTACCATGGTTACCAGGAATGCCGCCGGCAGAAGGGGCAACTTGGGAACGACTAAAAGGACCCTATCACTGGACACTGATATGGTGCATATGTGGTCCCACACATGAGAAGCATGAACTAGTTACACCAGCACACGAGGATTTCCAACCGATGCCTAATGAAGGCTGAGCAATTTTTTATGATGCTCTTCCTGTCCTATGGTAGTATCCCGGGAACTCATTTAAATGGCCTCCGCTATGGAGATGCTTGCAAATGCCATTGCCGCCTCCTTGAGTGCAACCCAGAATGAGATAGAAGGGTTAACAGCTGAGATAGTAGCTATGAGAACTGTAGTATTACAGAACAGAATGGCCCTAGATTTTATCATAGCAGTAAAAGGAGGGACGTGCGCCATAATTGGCCTGGAATGTTGTAATTTTATCTCCGATGTTTCCTCCAACATTACCGACTTGGCCGCCCATATCAGAATGGAAGTGGCTAAAATATAAAAGGTTCGTACGGACCTGAATATTGATTTCTCTCACTTCAGGGAATCCTGGCCTTCTCTTTCTCTCTGTCCCACCCCTACCCAAGTGCCACTAACCTCCTATTCACCCTACAAACAGCTTACAATGGTCTGTTTGCTTTATCATCACCCATTCCTGTTCTCCAGGGATGCTGCCTGTCCCACTGAGTTACTCCAGCTTTTTGTGTCTAACTAAAGGGCTATGGGGCCAGGTTAAGATTGTGATACATTTTCAATCCTTTCAAATTCCAGTTTCTGTTTAAAATTAATATGATCATTTAGAAGGAATGTACAAAGTGAACTGTGAATAATTTTAAAGGCTTAATATTGAAAACCAACACATTTTGGCTCCTACAAACATCTTCACAAGATGAAAGGATAAGAGGAAATCAGTAATGAAAACAGCTGGAAGGTATAAGAAAATAGAAACAAGGAATTGCAGATGCTGCTTTACACAAGAATCAAATGGAATAGGAAAGGAATAAAATATATTATTCCTTTTTTTGTTCCATTAGTTTAACATTCTTTTTTTTGGAAATAATTATATAGTGGAGGAGCCAGTGTCAGCTTTGCATTGCATCTTTCTTCCCTCCAAATTTCATAAACCAGCACCAACAAAGCTACATTGTGGTGGATGCAGTTGAGTCTGAGGTGGGTATTCCCAGTTGTAGCAAGGTTTGCAATTCAACAGTGCAGCATTTCGAGAAGTTGAGAGCCCAGTGTCCAGTGCCTGACTTCCATACTCATAGTTAGTTAGGCAATTACAAAGTGGCCCATGAATTAGGATAGTAGACAAAAATGCTGGCGAAACTCAGTGGGTGAGGCAACATCTATGGAGCAAAGGAATAGATAGCAAAGGAATAGATGACGCTTCAGGTCGAGACCCTTCCTCAGACTGATGTGGAGGTGGGGGTGGGAAGAAGAAAGGAAGAGGTGGAGGCAGTAGGCTGTGGAGGGCTGGGAAGAGGAAGGGAAGGAGGGAGAAAGCAAGGACTACCTGAAATTGGAGAAGTCAATGTTCATACCGCTGGGGTGTAAACTGCCCAAGCGAAATATGAGGTGCTGCTCCTCCAATTTGCGGTGGGACTCACTCTGGCCATGGTGGAGGCCCAGGCCAGGAAGGTCGGATTCGGAATGGGAGGGGGAGTTGAAGTGCTGAGTCATGAATTAGGAAGGTCGTTTTGGCCAAGACCATTGACATCAAATTTGTGATAATTGCTTAATTAATGTAATTAAATTATAAATAAGGAATTTCCTACATGGCCATTTATTGTAACAGAAGGTAACAGATACTCGGCTGTTAGAGCTACTGTCTCGCAGCGCCAGAGACCCTGGTCTAATCTTGACATCAGGTGCTATCTAGGTGGAGTTTGCACAATCTCCATGTAACCACTTGGGTTTCTTCTGGTTGTGCCGGTTTCCTCCCATATTCCAAAGATGTGCGGGTTTGTAAGTTAATTGGCCTCTGTAAAATTGCCACTGGTGCCTAGGAAAGGATGAGAAAATAGAACAACATGGAACCAGTGCGAATGGGCAATCAATGGTCGGTGTGGACTCGAGGGGCCTGTTTCCATGCTTTATCAATAAACTAAATTAAACTAAACGAATCATGAGGAAATGGTGACTCAGCTGGTAGATTTGCAGCCTCACAGCGCCAGAGACCCTAGTTCGATCTTGACATGAGGTGTTATATCTGTGGAGTTTGCACGTTCTCCCTGTGACTGTGTGTGTTTCCTCTGAGTGTTCCGGGTTCCTCCCACATTCCAAGGGCCTGTGTCTATGCTGTATCTATTAACTGAATTAAATTAAACTAAACAAAACTAATCTAAACATGAGCAGCAAATATGATGTGAATACAGAGCAGGGATTTTAGCCCAATACAATATACAGTGGTTACCTTTTGTATAACGACAAGCTGAAAAATGGATGGAGCTGTAAATTTATTGCCATCACCCTCTCCCACTCCACCTTCCCCGAATCAAAATACCATGAGAAACTAAGAATTTGACTTTGATCGTTTCAGTCAACATAAATCAATGGCCCAGCAGAGGGAAGGCTGACTCCCTTCATCTTAATGTATGGGCTTTCTGCCGTCGAAGCTGTTTGGGCATCTGGCAAAGCTTCGCTCTTTGTTGATACGAATTATGGAGCACTTTACGTGTAAGCACCAGCATTGGAAGCCCTTCAATTGGGATGATTGACGGATTCCTATTTAAAGAACAGACCAAGATAAGTGACTTTGGATTCATGAAGATAAGAATTCTGCATTCTATCATAATCACTTCAGAATCAATGTTTGCTGTCAGGCTATGACTGAAAGCCACATAAACAAATTTACATCCTTTTCACAGCATTGCTAAACCCTTGTAAAATGAATATAAAACAAGAGTAATCTCTTGCTGTGCCACTCAGAAGACATGTTGTTATATAATAACAGGGCTGTGCTGTTTAATGAGTACTGTATAATCAGAACTACAATACAGGGTGATAAACAGAAAGTACCAAGTTTAACTGCATGATACAAACCAGAGTTTTGCAAAAGCAAATTCAGGAAATGTAACCAATGTAACCATTTTTCTATGGAAGGACACCAGGGTCTGAACCCTCGTGAGAGATTGGGTGGGCTAGAACTTTATTCCTTGGATCGCTGGAGGCTGAGGGGCGATCTTATGGAGGTGTCTAAAATCACAAGAGGAATAGATAGGGTGGATGTGCCCTATCTTTTCCCCAGATTAGGGGTATTGAGAGTCAGAGAACATGGGTTTAAGGTGAGGGAGGAAAGATTTAATGGAAACCTGAAGGGTGTTTTTCTTTACACATAGGGTGGTGGGTACATGGAGAGAGCTACCGGAGGAGATAGTTGTGGCAGATACTATCATAACATTTAAGAGATATTTGGACAGGGGCCTGAGTAGGAGTGTCAAGAACAAGGTATAGGTTTAAGGTGAGAAGGAACAATTTAAATGGAACCAGAGGAACAACATTTTCACAGAGGGGATGGTGGGTCCATGGAACGAGCTGCCAGAGAGACTAGTTGAGGAAGGTACAATAAAAACATTAAAAAGCCCTGTGATCAGGTACATGGATAGGAAAGGTTTAGAGGGATACGGATCAAACACAGGCAAATGGGACTAGCTTAGATAGGATATCTTGATCGCCATGAATGAATTGGGCTGAAGAGCCTGTTGCCATACTGTTTGACTCTATGACTATATGGCATCACTAGAAACACTATATATAGTATATGAATGTTCTTGGTTAATAATTTATGACCCCTATCCTTGGCATCTGTTTAGCCATCAGGGTTGTTGAAGTCAAGCTGAATCATGTTCACATGTCCACATGTCATTTACAGCTAAAAATAGGGCAATAAAACGGCCGAGCAATTGGATGGTCAAAAGCACTGGAGTCTCACTATGTCCCATTCCTTTCCAACAGACCTCCACCTGGACAACTGGAATTTCCAGCAAAATTGATGCAATATTTATACCACTGGGTATTAATCTACTCAAGCAGAATACTTGTTCTTCAAATTAGCAATTGGTCTCACCTGAATAATGGAGAGATACCTCCCACACTCCAAAGACGTACAAGTTTGAGGGTTAATCGGCTTGGTATAAAAATGTAAAATGTCCCTCGTGTGTGTAGGACAGTGTTAATGTGCGGGAATCACTGGTCGGCACGACTCGGTGGGCCGAAGGGCCAGTTTCTGCACTGTAGCTCTAAAACTAAAGATAATTATTGACTGGGAGACCGTAGACAACTTTCTTGGACTTTGAAATAGATCCTTGGGATCATTCATTTCAACTGAGACAGTAGTTTAATATCTCAGCTAAATGCAGTAGTACAGCGCTCTACTGAATTGGTCAAATCTACTTTCTGTTCAGCTATGGAGTGAGACAGAAAAATTATTCTCACTCGGGTGAGTCTCAGTCTCCAATATATATACAAATATGGATTGTAAATGAGATATAGAAACATGGAACTATCTTTAATTTAGTAGTACATTTGGCTGGTCCAATACCCTTTAATTCATGCAATTACTGGAATATTACTGGAAGATTCGATTGCATAGCAACTTCTTTGCAGTTAATTAATTTCCAGGTTGAGCTGCTTTCAGAAATAAGGGTATGATAGGAATATCGATCTTTGTACCGTTGTAATTTTTCAGGCGCTGGTAAGGTGAATACAACAGATGACTTTTTTAACCAGTTGCTACAATAAATGCAGCCACTGCACACATTTCAAAAGAAAATAATTGGTAGCATTTTGCCAATTTTATTGATTGGCATATTAAGCTAAAAATTGAATTACTGTTCTAATTTCTGGCTGTGTAACAACCTAACAGAAAATAATTCGTTATTTTGTTTCACTTTCTTTAGTATAAGCCAATGTACAATCACAATTTTTTTTTGTGTAGCATTTTTGTTCTGAAAATACATGTACATATCATTATGAGACAAAATGCAGACTACAGTTTAGAAATGGATTACAACAGAAAGGGCTTGAAAATAAATTAAAATGCTGGGAGGTCACTTAATGTAAATCCAGCTAATTTGTTTTGGATAGCAGATACATTATAGATTCAGTTTACTATGTTCCTAGTGGGTTGCTGAAACTGCAAATAAACAGTCTAATAAAGCATTGTAAATTGGGGAAAATAGAGAAGAGAGTCCAAAAACATCTACTTTTCTGTCTCCAGATAAATGAAACAAACTTACTCCTGGACATAAGACATCGAAATATTTATGAGTGGACAATAAATGAAACTGGTCCAAATGTCACTCATAAAAGAAACATCATACTGTACATAGACACACAAAGCTGGAGTAACTCAGCAGGACAGGCAACATCTCTGGACTCAGTCTGATAAAGGGTCTCGACCCGAAACATCACCCATTCCTTCCCTCCAGAGATGCTGCCTGTCCCGTTGAGTTACTCCAGCATTTTGTGTATATCTTCAGTTTGAACCAGCATCTGCAGTTTCCTCCTACACATTATCCTGGACATCTATTCTAGGATTTTAAGGTCACACTGCAACAAAATGCAAACTCTCAAAATATTGTTGTACCATTGAACACGTAGCATTCACGAAAGCCTGTGTGGGCTCATATAAAACAATACTGTAAGTGGGTTGTGAGCATTTCTTCCGATGTTGTATTAAAGAATATTCACTCTATTGGCTTCCTATGGGAAATGCGAGATAGACTGAGATGTGGAGAGATAAACAACAATCCACTCAACATCTAAGCTGCACTGCCCCCTAGGGATCTTGTGTTTCTTTCAGATCACCCCTTGTTCTTCCAAACTTCAAACACCGCAGAATTAATTTTTTAGCTCTTCATGATAGGCCAACCCACTCATCTTAGGCATTAGCCTGTGAATCTCCCCTGCACTGCTTCCAATGCTGACATATCCTGTCTTTATTAAAAGGACCAAATGGAAGACAATATCCGCATTTTCTTCCAAATATGAGTAAATCCTATTGCAAAGAATTTGCTCCATTGGTTTCCCTTCCACTGACATGAGGCTCACCGGCCTATAATTCCCTGGATTCTCTCCACTTCCTTTCGTAAATAATGGTACAACATTAGCTTCTCTCCAGTTCTCTTGGACCTGACCTGTGCTAGGGAAGATGCAAAGACCTTCATCAAGGCTCCCGTAATCTTTTCTCTTGCCTCCCTCAATAAACTGGGATAGATCCCATCAGGTCCTAGGGATTTATCCAATTTAATGCTCTGAAGATGCTGCCGCAAAGCACATCACTTAATACCATGCTGCATGGCTTGCAGGCAGTTGTAAAGTAAGAGAAGTAGTTGGAGCTCCCATATGGTTTTGCCAGGATGAACATATCAGGACGGCATGGTGGCGTAGCGCTGCCTTACAGCCAGAGATCTGGGTTCGATCCTACCTATAGGTGCTGCCTGTACAGAGTATTCCCCATGACCGCGTGGGTTTTCCCCAAGATCTTTACTCCCACACTCCAAAGACCTTCAGAAGTGAGATTCGCCTTTTCTCCAGAAATGCTGCCTGACCCATTGATTTGCTGCAGCATTTAGTGACTACCAAAGATGAGCAGACAGAGCTTACCCCACGTTCCCTTCTCCAGAACCAAATTATCAGTGTTTAACCAGGCTAAATGAACAGAAGCAGAATTGTGATGATCTGATCCAGGAGAACTGGTCACCAATTGAAACGCCTCATGCACTTTGTGCAGGAGTAGTTGTACATATCTGTTGTTTGATCAAAAACCCAATTTAATATTTGATGCTAAGAGCACAGCAGGTATTAAGAAGTAGCTAAAATTGTATGGATGTTAGTGCATGTAAACCTATTTGAATTTATTGGATTGCCAGATTATGGCCTCTCTGTTATATTGAATGTTAAAAGCAGAACATTCACAAACAAATATGTATGGGATGTTGTGCTATCACATTGTAATACAATTGTAAACATCAAGCATTTCCTGGTAAGAAATTCTTGGCTAGATGGAGTTCAAACATGTTGCCATTTGTGAGTAGCTTGCAAATAATATTATAATATAACTAACAAAGAATATGACCTAATTTATAACTATTGAAGATAGTAAGGTACTGGACAGCAGGAATTTCTCAAATTCTCCAGCCCAGCTGCAATAAATTCAGCAGATTTGGCAGAAGCCAAAAATTGGAATTTAGCATGGATCAAAGGTATCCCATACATAATAACACAAATGAACAGTTTTATTGTATAAATATAACATGAAAATGATTGAAAATGACAATGAAGTTCAGAAAAATCAACGAATTATAGTAAAGCACATGTAGTTTTTCAGTATATGTAAAAAGAAAATTGCAGTTTCTGGAAATCTGAAATAAAAATAGAAATTAAGGAAGGGCCTTGACACAAAATATTAACACAATTTCTATTTTCACTGATTCTGAATGACCTGTTAATTTTACCAGTATTTTCCACTTTTACTTTTCTGCATATTTTTCACATCATTTCACAGATTTTATCATTGGCATGACTTCATGGAAGTTTACAGTTTTATTTGCACTTGTATGTCAGACAAAGTTACATTCCACTTTCAGTTAGTCAGGTTGATATTGGTCATGTAACACTATATATTGTAGCGTGGAAACAAGCCCTTCATTCCATCGAGTCCACGCCGACCAGCGATCCCTGCACATTAACACCATCTTACACACACTAAGGAAAATTTACATTTATATCAAGCCAATCAATCTGCAGGTCTGTACATCTTTGGAGTGTGGGAGGAAACCAAATATCTCGGAAAAAACGCATGCAGAACGTAAAACTCCGCACAGCCAAGCATCCGTAGTCAGAATCGAACCCGGGTCTCTGGCGCTGTAAGGCAGCAGCTCTACCTCTACACCACCACTACTTGAACAGCTTTTTTTCCTGCCTTATTTCACTTCAAGCAAGTCAAAGGCATAACAATGTAATTTACAGGAGGTGCTGTGTATCATCGAAATGACATCCGCTTCTGACATCAATCCAGGCTCCTATTGAACCATTGGAGAAATCCCAGCAGGAATCAAGTGTAAAAGATATATCATATCAATGCAGAGATGCTGGACATAAATCAATAAAGAAATAGACAATAGAAAATAGACAATAGACAATAGACAATAGACAATAGGTGCAGGAGTAGACCATTCGGCCCTTCAAGCCAGCACCGCCATTCAATGTGATCATGGCTGATCATCCCCAATCAGTACCCTGTTCCTGCCTTCTCCCCATATCCCCTGACTCCGCTATCTTTAAGAGCCCTATCTCGCTCTCTCTTGAAAGTATCCAGGGAACCAGCCTCCACCGCCCGCTGAGGCAGATAATTCCACACTCATAACTCTCTGTGAGAAAAAGTGTTTCCTCGTCTCCGTTCTAAATGGCTTACTCCTTATTCTTAAACTGTGGCCCCTGGTTCTGGATTCCCCCAACATCGGGAACATGTTTCCGGCCTCTTGATTGTCCAAACCCTTAACAATCTTATATGTTTCAATGAGATTGCCTCTCATCCTTCTAAACTCCAGAGTGTACAAGCCCAGCCACTCAATTCTCTCAGCATATGACAGTCCCGCCATCCGGGAATTAACCTTGTAAACCTACGCTGCACTCCCTCAATAGCAAGAATGTCCTTTCTCAAATAAGGGGACCAAAACTGCACACAATACTCCAGGTGTGGTCTCACAAATAGAATTTTCACTGAGCTGAAGGACTGGAGTGATAGGAGGTGGAAACATAACAGACCAAATGCAAAATAACATGGAAAAAAGATTTGTTTTGGTAACTAAGAGTAACAAAATGGGAATAGAAATTTGGAAATGTTGTTCCTCATCACATAGTTTATCTGTGAACATGGATGACATTTTGAAAGTTTCCACTTATGGTACCAAATTATCGTTATCAGCATTTTATTAGCATATTTTAGAAGGCTGAAATACCTACGTTTTTAAAAAAAACTAGAACAATGTGCTTCTAAATAAGCCACTAAATTGCAATATTCACAGGAATATACAAGATCATTTAATTACGTCACTTTTTGACTTTGCAAGTCGACAATTATATTGAAAATTCAATGTCTGTAAATTAGAATTTTTCTTTCATTAATTCATTTCTCGCATTTGCATAGTAACTAAAACAACCATGCGATTATTTCACTAGTCATCCCACCATGAGGAGAGTTTTCTACCATTCTACAGCTCATTCCATTGAAAAACAAGTACTCATCCCTTGATCCCTTCAGAGCAACAAGATCTTAGTTGCAAAGGATTTCTTCAATATGAGAGGCCCAGGAGCCGTTACAGAGGGAGGAGCGACCTCCGTGTGGTGAGTTAAAAAACCCATCGCGGGGCTTGTTTCAACAGAGGCCTAGGAGCCGTTACAGAGGGAGGAGCGACCTCCGTGTGGTGAGTTAAAAAACCCATCGCGGGGCTTGTTTCAACAGAGGCCCAGGAGCCGTTACAGAGGGAGGAGCGACCTCCGTGTGGTGAGTTAAAAAACCCATCGCGGGGCTTGTTTCAACAGAGGCCTAGGAGCCGTTACAGAGGGAGGAGCGACCTCCGTGTGGTGAGTTAAAAAACCCATCGCGGGGCTTGTTTCAACAGAGGCCCAGGAGCCGTTACAGAGGGAGGAGCGACCTCCGTGTGGTGAGTTAAAAAACCCATCGCGGGGCTTGTTTCAACAGAGGCCCAGGAGCCGTTACAGAGGGAGGAGTGACCTCCGTGTGGTGTTAAAAAACCCATCGCGGGGCTTGTTTCAACAGAGGCCCAGGAGCCGTTACAGAGGGAGGAGCGACCTTCGTGTGGTGAGTTAAAAAACCCATCGCGGGGCTTGTTTCAACAGAGGCCCAGGAGCCGTTACAGAGGGAGGAACCAAAATCTGTAACGTTCCATTCGCAGATCACACTTCAAATTAAGGGGGCTGGTGGAAGCCTCTGATTGGTCGAACGGACTAGAGGAAGCAGCCGTTACAGGACTAGAGGAAGCAGCTGATTGGCTTGTATCCCGGGTAAGGCTTTATTGTATTCGGATAAGGGGGAGAATGAGGGCCAGGGCAGTTTACTGTTCTGGATGTCAGATGTGGGAGGTCATGGAGTCTGAGTGCCCTCCAGACGTCCACATCTGCGCCAGGTGTGTCGAGATGGGGCTCCTAAGGGACCGTGTTAGGAACCTGGAACAGCAACTCGATGACCTCTGTCTGCTCAGGGAGAGCGAGGAGGCCATAGATAGGAGTTACAGGGAGGTGGTCACTCCAAGACCACGGGAGACAGAAAACTGGGTCAGAGTTAGGAAGGGCAATGGGCAGAGGCAGGGACTGGTGAGTACCCCGGTGGCTGTACACCTTGAAAATAAGTACTCATGTTTGAGTAAGGGTGGGGGAGACAGCCTACCTGGGGGCAGCGACAGCGGCCGGGCCTCTGGCACAAAGACCGGTCCTGTTGCTCAGAAGGGTAAGGAAAAGAAGAGGAGGGCAATTGTAATAGGGGACTCTATAGTCAGGGGGTCGGATAGGCGATTCAGTGGACGCAGACAGGAGACCTGGATGGTAGTTTGCCTCCCTGGTGCCAGGGTCAGGGATGTGTCTGAACGGGTCCAAGAAATCCTGAAATGGGAGGGAGAGGAGCCTGAGGTTGTGGTACATATAGGTACCAACGACATAGGTAAAAAAGGAGAAGAGGTCCTGAAAGAACAATTTAGGGAGTTAGGTAGAGAGTTAATGAGAAGGAGTGCAAAGGTAACAATCTCAGGATTACTGCCTGTGCCACGCGACAGTGAGAGTAGGAATGGAGCGTGGTGGAGGATAAATGAGTGGATGAGGGACTGGTGCAGTGGGTATGGATTCAAGTTTCTGGATCATTGGGACCTCTTTTGGGGAAGGTGCAACCTGTACAGAAAGGACGGGTTGCACTTGAACTCGAGGGGGACCAATATCCTGGTGGGGAGATTTGCAAAGGCTACTGGGGAGACTTTAAACTAGTATGGTTGCGGGGAGGGACAGCTAGCAGTCAGTGTGTGAGGCAGGAGGCAGAGAATGGTAGCACTCTGACCCAAAATGTAGGGGAGAGAGAAGAAAAAGACAATAAACAGAGAATAAGAGAGGGTGGGTTTCTTAAATGTGTATATTTTAATGCTAGGAGCATTGTAAGAAAGGTGGATGAACTTAGAGCCTGGATTGACACCTGGAAGTATGATGTTGTGGCGATCAGTGAAACATGGTTGCAGGAGGGCTGTGATTGGAAACTAAATATTCCCGGATTTCGTTGCTTCAGGTGTGATAGAATTGGAGGGGCAAGAGGTGGAGGTGTTGCATTGCTTATCAGGGAAGATATTACAGCAGTGCTTTGGCAGGATAGATTAGAGGGCTCGTCTAGGGAGGCTATTTGGGTGGAACTGAGAAATGGGAAAGGGGTAGCAACACTTATAGGGGTGTATTATAGACCGCCAAATGGGGAGCGAGAATTGGAAGAGCAAATAAGTAAGGAGATTGCAGATATTACTAGTAAGCACAAGGTAGTGATTGTGGGAGATTTCAATTTTCCACACATAGACTGGGAAACACATTCTGTAAATGGGCTGGATGGGTTGCAGTTTGTAAAATGTGTGCAGGATAGTTTTTTGCAGCAATACATAGAAGTACCTACTAGAGAAGGGGCGGTGCTGGACCTCCTGTTAGGAAATGAGATGGGTCAGGTGGCAGAGGTATGCGTTGGGGAACAGTTCGGGGCCAGTGATCACAATACCATTAGTTTCAATATAATTATGGAGAGGGTCAGAACTGGACCTAGGGTTGAGATTTTTGATTGGAGACAGGCTAACTTTGAGGAGATGCGAAAGGATTTAAAAGGAGTAAATTGGGACATTTTGTTTTATGGGAAAGATGTGGAAGAGAAATGGAGTACATTTAAAGGTGACATTTTAAGAGTACAGAATCTATATGTCCCTGTTCGGTTGAAAGGAAATAGTAAAAATTGGAAAGAGCCATGGTTTTCAAGGGAAATTGGACACTTGGTTCGGAAAAAGAGGGAGATCTACAATAATTATAGGCAGCATGGAGTAAATGAGGTGCTTGAGGAGTATAAAGAATGTAAAAAGAATCTTAAGAAAGAAATTAGAAAAGCTAAAAGAAGATATGACGTTGCTTTGGCAAGTAAGGTGAGAGTAACTTGCCAAAGGGTTTCTACAGCTATATTAATAGCAAAAGGATAACAAGGGATAAAATTGGTCCATTAGAGAGTCAGAGTGGACAGCTATCTGCGGAGCCAAAAGAGATGGGGGAGATATTGAATAATTTCTTGTCTTCGGTATTCACCAAGGAGAAGGATATTGAATTATGTGAGGTAAGGGAAACAAGTAGAGTAGCTATGGAAACTATGAGATTCAAAGAAGAGGAAGTACTGACACATTAGAGAAATATAAAGTGGATAAGTCTCCAGGTCTGGACAGGATATTCCCTAGGACATTGAGGGAAGTTAGTGTAGAAATAGCAGGGGCTATGACAGAAATATTTCAAATGTCATTAGAAACGGGAATAGTGCCGGAGGATTGGCGTACTGCGCATGTTGTTCCATTGTTTAAAAAGGGGTCTAAAAGTAAACCTAGCAATTATAGACCTGTTAATTTGACGTCAGTGGTGGGAAAATTAATGGAAAGGATACTTAGAGATAATATATATAAGCATCTGGATAAACAGGGTCTGATTAGGAACAGTCAACATGGATTTGTGCCTGGAAGGTCATGTTTGACTAATCTTCTTGAATTTTTTGAAGAGGTTACTCGGGAAATTGATGAGGCTAAAGCAGTGGATGTTGTATATATGGACTTCAGAAAGGCCTTTGACAAGGTTCCTCATGGAAGGTTGGTTAAGAAGGTTCAATGGTTGGGTATTAATGGTGGAGTAGCAAGATGGATTCAACAGTGGCTGAATGGGAGATGCCAGAGAGTAATGGTGGATGGTTGTTTGTCAGGTTGGAGGCCAGTGACTAGTGGGGTGCCACAGGGATCTGTGTTGGGTTCACTGTTGTTTGTCATGTACATCAATGATCTGGATGATTGTGTGGTAAATTGGATTAGTAAGTATGCAGATGATACTAAGATAGGTGGGGTTGTGGATAATGAAGTAGATTTTCAAAGTCTACAGAGAGATTTATGCCAGTTGGAAGAGTGGGCTGAAAGATGGCAGATGGAGTTTAATGCTGATAAGTGTGAGGTGCTACATCTTGGCAGGACAAATCAAAATAGGACGTACATGGTAAATGGTAGGGAATTGAAGAATGCAGGTGAACAGAGGGATCTGGGAATAACTGTGCACAGTTCCCTGAAAGTGGAATCTCATGTAGGTAGGGTGGTAAAGAAAGCTTTTGGTGTGCTGGCCTTTATAAATCAGAGCATTGAGTATAGAAGTTGGGATGTAATGTTAAAATTGTACAAGGCATTGGTGAGGCCAATTCTGGAATATGGTGTACAATTTTGGTCGCCTAATTATAGGAAGGATGTCAACAAAATAGAGTACAGAGGAGATTTACTAGAATGTTGCCTGGGTTTCAGCAACTAAGTTACAGAGAAAGGTTGAACAAGTTAGGGCTTTATTCTTTGGAGCGCAGAAGGTTAAGGGGGGACTTGATAGAGGTCTTTAAAATGATGAGAGGGATAGACAGAGTTAACGTGGATAAGCTTTTCCCACTGAGAGTAGGGAAGATTCAAACGAGGGGACATGACTTGAGAATTAAGGGACTGAACTTTAGGGGTAACATGAGGGGGAACTTCTTTACTCAGAGAGTGGTGGCTGTGTGGAATGAGCTTCCAGTGAAGGTGGTGGAGGCAGGTTTGTTTTTATTGGAATAAATTGGATAGTTATATGGACGGGAAAGGAATGGAGGGTTATGGTCTGTGCGCAGGTATATGGGAATAGGGGAGAATACGTGTTCGGCACGAACTAGAAGGGTCGAGATGGCCTGTTTCCGTGCTGTAATTGTTATATGGTTATATGGTTATATCCCCAGGCATAAAAATCAAAACATAGATTTGTTGCATTGTTTGCTGCTCTCCACAAGCACACTGTGGGGTTGGGCTGCTGCCCCATTTGTACAAGGCTGGCCAAGCAGGGGCCATGTCCAGTCCAAAATCTATTCAGCGTCGTCCACTGCTTCCTTGGGAGATTGGTGCCAGGGACCGGTAGGGTGGGGTCTGACACCAGATGTTTATTTGGGACATCCTTGGACTCCCATTCCTTTTTCCAAGCTGATTGGATGGTGAAATCAACTGGTGGTGGGTTCTTCCAAATTGGTCGTCTAGATGGAAGTCGAGCAGTGGGTGGGTTGAAGATGTCCATGTGAATTGGCAGGTGAGGGGAGTTTTTGGTCATTTGGAGCATCCTTTGAGTGAGGACTACTCACCGGATGTGTGGAGGGGCTATGTTGGATAGGACAGGGAGCCAGGGGAGTGGTGTTGAGCGGATTGTTCCTGTGATGATCCTCATTGTTGAGTTCAATTGGGTGTCCACATGGTGTGTGTGGGATGAACTGGACCAAACAGGGGCACAATATTCGGCTGAAGAAAATGCAAGGGCTAGTGCTGAAATGCGCCGTGTGGGGGCTGCTGCCCCCCACTTTGAGCCAGCAAGCTTACTGAGGTGATTGTTTCTGGACTTCACCTTAGCTGCTGTTCTTTTGAGATGTTCCTTGAAGGATAGGATCCTGTCAAGGGTCACTCCGAGGTAGGTTGGAGTGGGGGCATACTTCAGTTTGGTCCTGCTCAGATAGATGTTTGGTTCTCTTGTGGCTTCTGCATTATGGAGGTGGAACACACTGGAGACCATTTTTGCTGGGCTTGGTTTTAGGCGCCAGGTTTTGCAGTACTCGTCCAGTTTAGCAAGGTCTTCATTGAGCACCTGTTCCAATGTACCAAAATCTGGTGCTTGGAAGGCCAAACAGATGTCATCTGCATAGATGAATTTGCGGGATTTGGTGGTGGGTAGGTCATTTGTGTAAAGGTTGAACAAGGTTGGGGCTAAAACTGACCCTTGCGGAAGCCCATTCTTCTGCGTTCTCCATGCACTCTTGTTCTGTCCAAGGTGAACTCTGAACCTGCGGTTGGAGAGCAGAGATTTGATGGTTTCTGATGCCCAGGCAGGGAGTGCTTTGGTGAGTTTTAGGAGGAGGCCTTTGTGCCACACAGTGTCATAGGCTGCGGTGAGATCAAGGAACACTGCCCCGGTCTTCAGTTTGTTCTCGAAGCCATTTTCAATGCAGGTGGTTAGGGCCAGAACTTGTTCTCCTGTGCTGCGGTCCTTGCGGAAACCTGCCTGATCCACACTGAGAATCTCTTCTACTCCTGGAGATATACGTTGTAGTATAAGGCGTTCTAAGATTTTGAGTGGGACGCAGAGTAGAGAGATTGGGCGGTAGCTTGCTGGTAGTTTTTCGTCTTTGCCAGGTTTTGGTATAGCAATGACTTTTGCTGTCCGCCATATCTTTGGGATGGAGTTAGTCTGTATGGCCCTAGTGTAGAGTTGGGTCAGCCAGGTTAGAGCTCGGGGGCCCAGGTGTTTCATGAACTCTGGAGAGATGTTATCATAACCTGCTGCCTTTCCACATTTCAGGCCCTGCAGGACCTTCTCCAGTTCAGCCACCTCGAAGGGCTCAGGGTTTCTTTCCTTTCCAGGTGTTCGTCGAAGTGTCCTTAGCTCTGTTGCGACAGCTCTTCTGGTGGACTTGTCTTGGGATGCTTTTGCAATATTCAGTAGGTGGGATGCAACCTGGTTGGGTGTGACAGAAGGTCGGCTTTGGGTAGGGGGTTTCTGTGCAGCTCCTAGGCGGCGGATGAGGCTCCAGCATTTTCTGCTAGAGTGTCATGATCAAACCTCATAGCTAATGGGACTGTGAATTGATATTTGGATATTATGGGCAGCCACGGTGGTGCAGCGGTAGGGTTGCTGCAATACAGCGAATGCAGCGCCGGAGACCCGGGTTTGATCCCGACTACGGGTGTTGTCTGTATGGAGTTTGTACATTCTCCCTGTGACCTCTGGGTTTTCTCCGAGATCTTCAGTTTCCTCCCACACTCCAAAGATGTACAGTTATGTAAGTTAATTGGCTTGGTAAATGTAAATATTGTCACTAGTGTGTGCAGGATAGTGTTAATGTGCGGGGATCGCTGGTCGGTGCGGACTTGGTGGGCCAAAGGGCCTGTTTCCGCGCTGTATCACTAAACTAAACTAAACTAATGGCGAAGAGTGCAGAGTATGTAAACTGCAGGTTCTAGTGTTGAGATATCACATATCTAGCTAGTTTTTACATCCTGCTTGAATTTAATGAACCTGCAATCCTTAAAAATCAAACAGCACAAGTGTTGCCTAAAATTATGCATGGGCAATTCTTTTAATAGCTTTACTCGGCACTAAATCAGCAAGATAAATTATTTTCTGTTTTGTTTTGCCTGCTGTGATCACAACATTTGACTATTTACGTTTTATCATGAGAATAATGTTACTGTCAGTTACAGGTTTAATAAATACTGTGCAAAGTAAACTAGAGGTAGGCTGTGGGCCGAGCATCAAAAATGTGTCTAGAAATCAGTTTTCGTGACCCAAGTCACCGAACTACATGAAATTTTCCACAGATTTAGATGAAATATAATTGAGAAGGATGTCATAACTCGTCATTGCCAAACGTTGCACATTAATTAATTAAACTAATTAAAAAATGAGATCTGGAAAGTAAGTGCAATCTAGTGGCCAATACCCAGATTACACCATGGGCAGCCTATTTCCGTGTTGCAGTCCATTTGAACTATATATTATTATACCTATATATATATATGACTTGTAAATATGACTGTAATCATATATAATTAAGTATAAGGGTCAGGCAGAGGCTACAAAAAAAACATCTCATAGTCATTAAGTCTGCATGGACTTCAATTCATAACATTTCAACCTCTTCTTAATGGTATTGAGAATAACACTGTTACTACCATAGATATATTAGTTCAAGTTCAAGTTCACATACACCAATTCATTTCTACATAAACATCAGTCATTTCTGACCATTTCTCACTCCAATGGCAGCCTATAAAGTGCAATGAATATTCCTCCGTTTTTCTCCCGTGGTCGGGGCCTGGAAACAGCTGCTACGGACGGCACTATGTACAGAATGAGTGAGTGAATTGGTGAATGAATGAGTAAGTGAATGAATGAGTGAATGAATGGAGGAATGAATGAGTGAATGAATGAATGAATGTGAGTGAGTGAATGAATGAATGAATGAATGAATGAATGAATGAATGAATGAATGAGTGAGTGAATGAATGAATGAATGAATGAATGAATGAGTGAAAGTACAGCCTCCAAATCTCATTTTTTCACATTATAAAAGGGTGCAATTAAATTAATTAAAGTCCATACAGATTAATTTTCATAAATTCAGACTTTAGATCTTACCTTTCAGTTTGAGTTGATTCACAAAGTTTCACTAGTTTCACAACTTTGTGTTGCAGCATCTCAGCAGGGACTTTGCTTTCAAGACTTTCTTCCACTTCTATCCACTTAGCTGCACATTTTTCAGACTTCTTAATGCTTTTCTCACTAAATTCAATTACCCTGCTGTAAGTTTCCACGACATGTATTCCACAGAACTAGAAAGAACCTTCATCGGAATCTCCAGTAAAACAGGCATCAGTGAAGTCCTCTCAGCCATGTTGTGTGCTAGCCTGAAGTAAAGCGCGTGATTGGCCAACTGGCATACAACTCAATGTTAAACGTGCTTTGATTGGATGAAAAATACCCACATTTTTTCCGTTTTTTCTCTAATTTAATAAAAAATGTACAAGTCTTGTTCATGACGAGCTTCAGGGGTGATTCATATAATATTGTTACACAATATGTGAAAATTTCATGTAGTTCTGCGACTTGGGTCACAAAACACTGGAATAAAGCTCCTCGGCCCACAGCCTAAGGCAGCTTTCCAAGGCATTACAAATAAGTGTGATGAGGCATTTGCCTAAAAGGAAACTATAAATTTCTTGCATGCTTGCTTCAAATATAACACCAAATTATCTAATGAAAAAACATCATCAAGAATGGATTTTGGCACAGAGAGCACAACAGTGGGAGCTGGTTTCTAGAGGGCAGGACCTTCACTGTGAATGGTCAGGCGCTGGGAAGTATTGTAGAACAGAGGGATCTACAGATACAAGTACATCGTTCCTTGAAAGTTATTAGTTTTAGTTTTCAGTTTTAGAGATACAGCACGGAAGCAGGCACTTCGACCCACTGAGTCCGCACCGACCAGCAATCCCCGCACATTAACACTATCCTACATACACTAAGGACAATTTACATTTATACGAAGCCAATTTATCTACATACCTGTACGCGGTCATGGGGGAAACCCACACAGTCACGAGGAAAAAATTTACAAACTACTTACAGACAGCACCTGTAGTGCTGTAGAACCTGGGTCTCCGCCGCTGTAAGTACTATAAGGCAACAACAATACCTCTGCGCCACCGTGCCTCCTGGAAAGTAATGCCTTCAATAGAAAGGGTGGTGAAGAAGGCTCTTGGCATACAGTCCTGCATACCTTCCTTGCTAAGTTAGGACCCCATCTGGAGTATTGAAATCTATTCCAGATGCTGCACCTTTCATGTCACCCCAACCACATTAGCTGCTTAAAGGGATCATGAACAAGTACCATGCTCTTGCATGTATTAACTTCTGTGGAGCGGAGAATATTTGTGAGGAGCACTAGTGCTGAGGTCAGAAGAAGAATGAAATGAAAATAAATAGTTTAAGAAGGAACTGCAGATGCTGGAAAATCGAAGGTAGTCAAAAATGCAAGAGAAACTCAGCGGGTGAGGTAGCATCTACGGAGCGAAGGAAATAGGCAACGTTTCGAATCGAAACGGGTCAAAAATAAATAGTAATTCAATTTGACAATTATAGCTATTGGCTCAGATGCTGAGAGAGTACTTTAGATGTTATTTAGAAATGAGATTTGTATGTGGTGAGGTGCCAACTAAGTTCAAACTGGAGTCTTAGGAGCTTGGTTGGCTTCTTCATAGAAACGTAGAAAATAGGTGCAGGAGGAGGCCATTCGGCCCTTCAAGCCAGCACCACCATTCATTGTGATCATGGCTGATCATCTACAATCAGTAACCCATGCCTGCCTTCTCCCCATACCCCTTAATTCCGCTAGCCGCAAAAGCTCTCTCTAACCCTCTTTTCAATTCATCCAGTGAATTGGCCTCCACTGCCATGGTAGAGAATTCCACAAATTCTCAACGCTCTGGGTGAAAAAGTTTTTTCTCATCTCAGTTTTAAATGGTTTCCCCTTTATTCTTAGACGTGGCCCCTGGTTCTGGACTCCCCCAACATTGGGAACTATTTTCTTGCATCTAGCTTGACCAGTCCTTTTTATAATTTTATATGTTTCTATAAGATTGCCTCTCATCCTTCTAAACCAGTGAATACAAGCCCATTCTTTCCAATCTTTCCTCATGTGACAGTCCCGGGACAGTGGGGATTAATCTCGTGAACCTACTCAGCACTCCCTCAATAGCAAGGATGTCCTTCCACAAATTAGAAGACCAAAACTGATCACAATACTCCAGGTTTGATCTCACCAGGGCCCTGTGCAACTGCAGAAGGACATTACTCCTATACTCAAATCCTCTCGTTATGAAGGCCAGCATGCCATTAGCTTTCTTCACTGCCTGCTGTACCTGCATGTTTACTTTCAGTGACTGGTGCACAAGGCCACCCAGGTCTCGTTGCACCTTGTTCCTGCCGCCAAAGTGGATAGCCTGACATTTATCTACATTATACTGCATCTGCCGTGCATTTGTCCACTAACTCAACCTGTCCAACCTAACTAAAAGCATCTTAAGTCCCACTATCATATCTGTCTCCACCACCAAATCTGAAAGTGCGTTCAGGGCACCCATCACACACCATGTAAAACAAAGTGCCCCGCACATCGCCTTTAAGCTTTCCCCCTCTGACCTTAAATTTCTGCCCTCTGACCTTTGACTTTTTACCATATCCCATCTACTGTATGCCTCTCATAAATTTATATATTCAGTGTTACGAACAGACTGATGCCATGAGCAGTCTACTCTCTGCAGATGTTAATTTAACTTGTCCTGACCAACGTGCGGAGTTGCTTTGCACCCCAGACATCCGGCATCTGTGAAAAGCAAAATCCAGACATGATCCAGGCCTAATCCCTTTAGCTACGAAATGGATGGATTAAAATAATCATCAGCCAAACTGATTGTTTCGATGCTCTTTGTGTGGTAGTGTGCATTTTATATTTATCACATTGCGACTAGAGATTAGAAAACAAATAAATAAGTAATTGTCCAACAGGAATTCTGAAGGAAGAAAACAATTGTTTGATTTAATGGTTGCCAGCATGCATGACCTTGAAATATATAAGAACAAATATTATATATTATTAGGGGGATGTTGCCAGGACTAGAGGTTCTGAGGTATAGGCAGATGTTGAGTAGGATGAGACTTTATTCCTTGGAGCACAGGAGGATGAGGTGTGATCTTATAGAGGTGTATAAGATCATGAGGGGAATAGATCGGGTAGCAGCACAGTCTCTTGCCCAGAGTAGGTAAATAGAGGACCAGAGGACATAGGTTTAAGGTGAAGGCGAAAAGATTTAATAAGAATCTGAGGGGTAACATTTTTCATACAGAGGGTGGTTGATGTATGGAACAAGTTGCCAGAGGTGGTTTAAGAAACAGTTAGACAGGTACATGGATAGGTCAGGTTTGGAGGGATATGAACCAAATGTTGGCAGGTGGGACTTGTGTAGCTTGGACATATTAGCCGGTGTGGGTGTGGGCAAGTTGGACCGAAAGGACTGTTTCCACACTATATCACTCTATGACTCTATAACATTGTATAGGAAGGAACTGTGGATGTTGGTTTAGACACAAAAAGCTCGAGTAACTCAGCAGGTCAGACAGCATTGATGGAGAAAAGGAATAGAGGACGTTTTGGGTTGAGACCCTTCTTCAGATTGAGAGTCAGGGGAAAGGGAAACAAAATATTAAGACGGTGATGTAGAGATATGGAACAGATGAATGAAAGCTATGGAAAACATAATGATGATAAAGGATGCAGGCTGTTGTTAGCTGTTTGCTGTGAGAACAAGGACAGACATTGAGACTCAACAAGGCAGATTTGAAGCTGGTATGACTTGGGTGGGGGATGGATGGTGAGAGAGAGGGAATTGTATTTGAGCTTCATATTAAGATTAACTTGTTCAGATAGAAAATTTACACAACTGGATAAAATCAATTCTGTAGGAGTAGAGGATAAAGATCATGTGGAGGATTAAAGGTCCTGTCCCACTTAGGCATCACACAGGTGGTGCGCGAGGACATTGAGAATCCCAAAATCCTGGAGCGCCTTGCAATACCGCGTGTCACTGCCTACGCCACCACGTCTCACCACGCGCCATACAAGCGTCGTGCGTCGTGACGCGTAAATTATGTTGCAAATATGATGCGCAAATAACGCACAAGTGGGACAGGCCCTTAACACCACAATAATTATCATCATTGTTATGAATAGAGCCAGGATTTTTAGGCACTAAAAAACTCTGAAGTAGGCAGACAAAAAGGCATAATAAAATTACAAAAAAGGCACGAAAAAGGCGTTTATTGACATAAAAAGGCATATTTCCACCACCAAAATTGGTTAAAAATGATAATTTAATGGTATTCTTCATTAAATAACCAAAGTTGCCTGGTTGCACATAATTACTCGCATTTTTATCATATTACCTAGTGTAAAACTATGCTGTCTGTCAGACAGAATATGCTTCAGTTGTGAAAAACTACTTTATATCAGCTGAAGTCACTGGTGCATACCAGAAACAAGCTGGCGACTGTATTCATGTCGATATCTTGTGCATTACAACTACCTTTGAGAACTTTAGCTATGTTTTGTATTTCTTCAAGATCTTTGTTAGCTAAATTCACTCTCTCACATTTTCCATGTATGCCTTCACCTACATCGCCAGGAATTTTATGGATATCTTCAGTTACTTTGTTGAAAACCTGCAAGTTATTCACTAATGTTTCGCCACGTTTCTCAAGGGAAGTGATAGCTTGTGGGAGGTTTGCAAAATTGGAAGCAATAAACTCAAGGTCCCAGTGGAGGGACTTTTTCTGCAAGATTTCTCTGATGATCCTGACTGCAGCAGATTCTTCTTCTTCAAAACAGTTGACGGTTTCTTTTATGTTTTCAAAATTTGCTGCATAGTAGAGTACAGCGGAGAGGCATGTACCGCACACAGAGCCATGTACCACACCTAAACGGGCTGAGTAGGTAGCGGAATCTAGGGCGCCATTTCCTTGAACAACTGCACACGTGACCGTGCTTTGAGGAAGATTTTCTTGACATTGGAAACTAGGCGATCGACATTTGGAAACAAGCTACTTATGTGCTTGGCAATTCTATGAAGTCCTTGAGCTAAGCTTGTCAAATGCAACATTTTGGGGAATAAAACTTTAAGAGCACGAGCAGCTTTTTCATGTACGGAGCTGCATCAGTCACAAACAGAAGAATGTTCTCGTGTTATATACCTTCTGGCCAATAGTTGAGCTGTTTGACTTCTCCAATACTTCCAATGTCAACAAATACTCCTTTGATGGTTGACCTGCCTCCAGTGTACCGATGACCACATTGGCAACATATCTCCCCACAGCATCGGTTGTCTCGTTTACTGAGATCCTTTTTTTGTTCTATGCAACTTCATCTCTAATTTTCTGCACAACAATGTTGAAGTGGCTGTCAACATAATTTTTCCAAAATGATGACTCACTTCGTATATGTTCCTCTGTGTATTTCTCTAAAAAACACTGAGAGATTTGTTTTCCAATTTCCACAGTGGAATTCCAGCATCAACGAATGCCTTGCACAGATCACTTGAAAACTCAGATTTGTGTCTGGAGCCAGCAGTAAATGTAGTGACGAGACAAGCTTGGGTATTTGGCTTGGGTAGTCTACACCCCAGCGGTATCAACATTGACTTCTCTAATTTTAGATAGTCCTTGTCTTCTCCCTCCTCCCCCTCACCCTTCCCAGCTCTCCTTCTAGTCCTACTGTCTCTGCCTCTTCCTTTCTCCCCCCCCCCCACATCTGCCTGAAGAAGGGACTTGATCTGAAACGTCGCCTATTCCTTCACTCCATAAATGCTGCCTCATCTGCTGAGTTTCTCCAGCATTTTTTGTCTACCATAGATTTTTCCAGCATTTGCAGTTCTTTCTTAAATTGATCTTGGAGAATGCTGAACCAGTGGGCAACAGCATGAACGAATGAATGACCGACATTGGCGACCCCGATTTCGCCCCGGTGGTGGAAATTTTCTTGTAAGTTATACTATGTTAACACGTTAATAATAACATTAATATTAACATGTTAACATAGAAAACGTCATTGTAATCACGGTACAAAATAGCACGACCTTTTAGCAAAACGGCGCGCAAAAAAAGGCAGATTTAGGCACGATCATGAAAAAGGCGTTATCTTGGTGAAATCATCAAAAAAGGCATGAAAAGGCACTAATGGCTTTCATGGCAAAATTCTGGCTTTAGTTATGAACAGTTGGAAATACAAGAAATTACAATAGCTGGGATTTTGAGCAACAAATAAAGTGCTGGAGGAACACAATGAGTCAGGCAGCATCTGTGGAGTGAAATAGACAGACGTTGTATCGGGTTGGGGCTCTTCTCGGAAGAAGGGTCCTGACTCAAAATCCTACCTGTTCATTTCTCTCCACAGATGCTGCCTGAGCAACTGAGTTCCTCCAGAACTTTATTATTTTGTGCTCATTGATGAATAGTTACAGGTCTGTTTTGGAGATTGTTAGGTATGTGAAGCTGATCATACTGGGATCCCACAATTATATAAATATAAAACAATTATGGCTCTCTGGAGAATCTCCTTGAGAGATACGATTAATCTTGTAATTGAGAGTAATAAAGTGTTATTATACCCCTGAAAGAATCACACTTTATCATAGTGGAATAAAGCATAGGCTCTCAAGACTGAATGTGTGTTTTATATCCTCTCATCAATGTAGGTTATGGAGCCATCAATCCCAGTAGTGAAACACAAATTACCAAAATACAGATGAGGAAATAAGCATAGAGAATCTGTAAATGTAATTGCAACATTTGGACAGCCAAGAATAAATTTTCTAGGCAATCCATATGCCTCCTCTGTATTTTAGCTTATTGTGTAATAGCTAAGACATCTGCCTCTTTCAGTAATAAATGTGGGCAGCACAGTGATGTAGCAAGAGAGCTACTGCCTTACAGCGCCAGGTACCCGGGTTCGATCCTGACAACGGGTGCTTGTCTATACGGAGTTTGTACGTTCTCCATCGTGACCTGTGTGGGTATTCTCCAAGATCTTATGTTTCCTCCCACACTCCAGAGACGTACAGGTTTATAGGTTAATTGGCTAGGTATAAATGTAAATTGTCCCTTGTGTGTGTAGGGTAGTGTTAGTGTGCGGGATTGCTGTTCGATGCGGACTCGGTGGGCTGAAGGATCTGTCTCCACGCTGTATATCTAAACTAAACTAAAAAAAAAACAAAATGATGATGCTGAAAGAGAAATGTATCTTATTTAAGTGAAATTCAATTTGATAACATGGATAGAAGTCAGAAGGACCTTCAGCAGTGAGAATGCTGGCTGACATGTTTAGGCTTAGGTTTACATTTAGGTTTATTATTGATATATGAACCATGAAAGGTAGATTCTGCTGGGCATTCTGCCAACCGACGTTGACAGTCTGCTCAGGAAACCATCACCAGGATTCTCCATCTCCTGCTGTTCCTGTTGTGTCTTGGGGAACATCTGCAAAGACCTTTGTCTGATTAACTTATGTCAAAGGGGTTCTGCACAAGGGAACTGGTACAACAACAACAAGCATTTGCAAGGAACTTTCTATAGCAATGAGTCACATAGAAACAGAAAATAGGTGCAGGAGTAGGCCATTTGAATTGAATTGAATTGAATCCTTTATTTGTCATTCAGACCTTTCGGTCTGAACGAAATGCTGTTGCCTGCAGCCATACATGTAATAATAACAAAACACAATAAACACAAATTAACATCCACCACAGTGAGTTCACCAAACACCTCCTCACTGTGATGGAGGCAAAAGTCTTAGAGTTACTGTCTCTTCCCTCCTCTTCTCCCTCTGCGCCGAGGCGATACCCCACCGGGCGATGGCGGCCCGGGGGGTGGTCGAAGCTGCCCGCAGCTGTTGCAACGGGTGCTCCGGAAAACAGGCACCAGCCTGTGACCTGCGAGCTCCCGACATTGTCCTCCACCGGCCCGCGGCCGAGCCCAGGATCCAGGTCGCCGCCGCCTCAGCCGCCGTAGCACCGTCTCCGCTCCGCACCGGGCCGCCCACAAGGCAGCGTCTCAGCCCCGCACCGGGCTGCTCACACGGGAGCGCCTTCCAGCCGGTAGCCGTGCCGGCCGCACAGGAGTGTCTCAGCTCCGCACCGTCCGCCCTCACCGGAGCGCCGAGTCGTGCCGCTAACCGGACGTCGCCACAGCTCGAAGACGGCCAGCCTCGCGTTGGTGAGTCCTGGCTGGCTCTACCTCCGGACCCTCGAGGTCGGTCGCAGGTTGGAGGCCGCCAGCTCCGCCATTAGGCCTCAGCGCAGACGGGGGAAGAGAAGGGGGATACGACAAAAAGTCGCATTCCCCCGAAGGGAGAGACAGAAAGCTCTGTTTCACCCTCCCCCCACACACATAACACCACCTAATAACCAAAAAAATTACTAAACTAGACAAAAAAAAACGACATAAAAAGTAAAAACAGACAGACTGCAGGCGAGCCGCAGCTGTATCACAGCGCCGCCACTTCCAGAAGAGGGAGTACAGAGAAGGCCCTTCGAGCCTGCACCGCCATTCAATATGATCATGGCTGATCATCCAACTCAGTATCTTGTACCTGCCTTCTCTCCATAACCCCTGATCCCTTTAGCCACAAGGTCCACATCTAACTCCCTCTTAAATATAGCCAATGAACTGGCCTCAACTACCTTCTGTGGCAGAGAATTCCAGAGATTCACCACTCTCTGAGTGGAAAATGTTTTCCTCATCTCGGTCCTAAAAGATTTCCCCCTTATCCTTAAACTGTGACCCCTTGTTCTGGACTTCCCCAACATCGTGAACAATCTTCCTGCATCTAGCCTGTCCAACCCCTTAAGAATTTTGTAAGTTTCTATAAGATCCCCCTCAATCTTCTAAATTCCAGCGAGTACAAGTCGAGTCTATCCAGTCATTCTTCATATGAAAGTCCTGACATCCCAGGAATCAGTTTGGTGAACCTTCTCTGTACTCCCTCTATGGCAAGAATGTCTTTCCTCAGATTAGGAGACCAAAACTGTACACAATACTCCAGGTGTGGTCTCACCAAGACCCTGTACAACTGCAGTAGAACCTCCCTGCTCCTATACTCAAATCCTTTTGCTATGAATGCTAACATACCATTTGCTTTCTTCACTGCCTGCTGCACCTGCATGCCTACTTTTAATGACTGGTGTACCATGCCACCCAGGTCTCGTTGCATCTCCCCTTTTCCTAATCGGCCACCATTCAGATAAAAGTCCTCCTCACAGCTAACACTGCCCCCCAGCTTCGTGTCATCCGCAAACTTGGAGATGTTGCATTCAATTCCCTCGTCCAAATCATTAATATATATTGTAAATAGCTGGGGTCCCAGCACTGAGCCTTGCGGTACCCCACTAGTCACTGCCTGCCATTGTGAAAAGGACCCGTTTACTCCTACTCTTTGCTTCCTGTCTGCCAGCCAGTTCTCTATCCACATCAATACTGAACCCCCAATACCGTGTGCTTTAAGTTTGTATACTAATCTCTTATGTGGGACCTTGTCGAAAGCCTTCCGAAAGTCCAGATATAACACATCCACTGGTTCTCCCCTATCCACTCTACTAGTTACATCCTCGAAAAATTCTATAAGATTCGTCAGACATGATTTACCTTTCATAAATCCATGCTGACTTTGTCCAATGATTTCACCAGTTTCCAAATGTGCTGCTATCCCATCTTTAATAACTGATTCTAGCAGTTTCCCCACTACCGATGTTAGACTAACTGGTCTGTAATTCCCCGTTTTCTCTCTCCCTCCCTTTTTAAAAAGTGGGGTTACATTAACTACCCTCCAATCCTCATGAACTACTCCAGAATCTAAAGAGTTTTGAAAAATTATTACTAATGCAGCCACTATATCTGGGGCTACTTCCTTCACTGAGGACACGGTCTATTTTCAGTGGCCAGCTGAAATGGTGGATGTCCAGGTTTTAGAGAGACAGCATGAAAACAGACCCCCCCGGCAACCTGAGTCCATGCCAACCATCGAACACCTGGTAACACCAGTACTACATTACCCCATTTTCTCACCTACTCCCTACACATTGGGGGCAATTTTACAGAGACCAGTTAACCTACAAACCTGCATATCTTTGGGATGTGGGAGGAAACTGCAGCACCCGGAGCAAACCCATGTGGTCAGAGAGAGAACAAGCAAACTCCGCACAGACAGCATCCGTAGTCAGGATTGAAATGGGGTCTTTGGCGCTGCAAAGAAGCAGCACTACCTGCTGTGCCACTGTGCTGCACTAAGTCTGATTGATTGAACGCAGGAGTGGGGTATCTGTTACAACTCCATCATATACAGCAACGTAGCATGCACATCACAACTGAAGACCATATTCTAACTGACCATCAAGAGGAAGGATCCACAATCCCAGTTTCTGCCTTACCTTGTCTACGTGCTCCACCCAGTTCTTTGGTACATGGCCCAACTTCTCCAAACCAGATTCCTAACACATGCAGGAAATCAGATCTTTTCGTGAAGGGATTTGCTCGTTGATGAATGGTTACAGGTCTGTTTTGGAGTTTGCTAGGAATGTGAAGCTGTTCATACTGGGATACTACAATTATATGAATATAAAAAATGTATGGCTCTCTGGAGAATCTCCTTGAGAGATACGATGAATCTTGTAATAGGGAGTAATAAAGTGTTGTTATACCCCTAAAAGAATCACACTTTATCATAGTGGAATAAAGCATAGGCTCTCAAGACTGAATGTGTGTTTTATATCTTCTCATCAATGTAGGTTTGGAGCTATCAATCCCAGTAGTGAAACACAAATTACCAAAATACAGATGAGGAAATAAGCATAGATAATCTGTAAATGTAATTGCAACATTTGGACAGCCAAGAATACATTTTCTAGGCAATCCATATGCCTCCTCTGTATTTTAGCTTATTGTGTAACACCTAAGACCTGCCTCTTTCAGTAATAATTGTGGGCAGCACAGTGACGTAGCGAAAGAGCTACTGCCTTACAGCACCAGAGACCCGGAGGGCCTGTCTCCACGCTGTATATCTAAACTAAAATAAAAAATACTGGGCATTCTGCCAACTGATGTTGACAGTCTGCTCAGGAAACCATCACCAGGATCCTCCATCTCCTGCTGTTCCTGTTGTGTCTTGGGGAACATCTGCAAAGACCTTTGCCTGATTAACTTATGTCAAAGGGGTTCTGCACAAGGGAACTGGTACAACAACAGGCATTTGCAAGGAGCTTTCTATAGCAATGAGTCACTGAGGACACGGTCTATTTTCAGTGACCGGATAAAATGGTGGATGTCCAGGTTTTAGAGCCAGCATGAAAACAGACCCTCCCGGCAACCTGTGTCCATGCCAACCATCGATCATCTGGCAACACCAGTTCTACATTACCCCACTTTCTCACCCACTCCCTACACATTGGGGGCAATTTTACAGAGACCAGTTAACCTGCAAACCCTCACATCTTTGGGATGTGGGAGGAAACTGCAGCACCCGGAGCAAACCCATCTGGTCACAGAGAGAACAAGCAAACTCAGCACAGACAGCATCCGAGGTCAGGATTGAACTGGGGTCTTTGGCGCTGCGAAGAAGCAGCTCTACCAGCCAAGGGTGGAAATCCTTGGGGGCGATCCCCCCCCCCCCCCCCCCCCCCCATGATCCGCATTTTAAAACTCGGTAAAAAAAACTATTAAAAATCTACGCTTCCCGTGAGACAGTGGGGGTGGGACTGATGATCGAGGGCGCCGATTGGACGAGAGAGATGTCGGTCAGTAGGCAGCAGGGGGGCGGGACATGATGATTCAGCGCGATCATTGGAGGAGGGAGGTGTCGGTCATGGGCGTAAGTAGGGGGGTGGGACTGAGGATAGGGCGCGGTGATTGGAGGAGGGAGACGTCCATGGAGCAATGATCATAGAGCGGAGATTGAATCGGCCCATTTCATCGCCCGGCCCGGCGTGGCTGGCCGCGGGATCTTCCATCGCCCCGCGGTCAAATCACTGCGTCGAGGCGATCGAAGCTCCCGATGTTGAAGCCCCCACGAACGGGCCTATTGAAGCCCCATGATTCAGGGCAGACGAAGCTGCTGTTGCTGGAGTTTGGAGTCAGCCACCAACCAGGTCAGCTCCTGATGCCGTCCACAGGGCCTATGGCCGAAGCCTTGCATGTGTGCACATGCGTGCGTGTGTGCGCATGCGTGCGCGGCAGCCAAGAAATTGTGGCCCCCCCCATGTTTTGAGAGCGATTTCCGTGCCTGCTACCACCTGTGCCACTGTGCTGCACTAAAATGGCCGATTGCTTGAACGCAGGATTGGGGTATGTGTTACAACTCCTGTGTTACAACTGTGTTACATATACAGCAATATAGCATGCACATCACAACTGAAGACCATATTCTGACTGACCATCAAGAGAATGGATCCACAATCCCAGTTTCTGCCTTACCTTGTCTATGTGCTCCACCTAGTTCTTCAGTACATGGCCCAACTTCTCCAAACCATATTCCTAACACATGGAAGAAATCGGATCTATTTTTGAAGGGAATCAAATAATCCATTAGGCCAGTTACAAAAGAACATGGCCTTGCTTCTACTGCGATTCACTCCAGCACCTTTATTCAGTTCAAAGACGAACAGGGATATCCCAACTGAAGGCAGTGGCACCATCTATCAGCAGGAGGCACTTAATTGAATGTCTAATCCATCGTCTTGTATCAGTCCATTGATCGCACTGTAGGTCTTACAGTGTCTCACTGCTCCAGTGAACCAGGTTCAACTCAAGTTCAGTTCGTATGTGGAGTTTGTATATTCTCTCTGTGGTCTGGTTGGAATCGCCTGATGCTCCAGTTTCCTCCCACATCCCAAAGGCAAGTATGTTGTCAGATTAATTGGTGACGTTAAATTGTGCCTCTAGTAAGTATGAAGCCAGAGTCTCAATGTTCTTGGAGCACCAGTGTTAAGGATAAACCATGTTGGTGGGTATGTGAGAGAGAAGAGGGATATAAGTAAGGGAATAAAATTAATGAGATTGCTCTGAAAGCAGCATTGACTCAATGGGCTGAATAGCCTCTTCCATATTGTGAGAGAAATTATCATTTTTTCCTGATGGATGAGGCAAAGGGGTCAATGGCACACACCAACAAGACTGGAGAGAGTGGATAGTCCAATCCATCCCCACACTTGATGAGGAGGTTTTCTGTTTCCCAGTCATTAATGTGGACTGTGATACCGATGGCTGTGCAAATAACATGAATCAAATTGTGATTACTGTCCCCATTTCGGCGAATGTATCGACTACTGTTTAGTATAGTTTAGTTTAGTTTAGAGACACAGCACGGAAATAGGTCCTCCAGTCCACCAAGTCCGCACCTACCAGCGATCCTCGCACACTAACATGGTCCTAAACACACTAGGGACAATTTACAATTTTTTAGCAAGCCAATTAACCAACAAACATGTACACCTTTGGAGAGTGGGAGGAAACCGAAGCATCCGGAGAGAACACATGCAGTTATTGGGAAAACGAGCAAACTCTGTACAGACTGCACCCATAGTCAGAATGGAACCTGGGTGTCTGGCGCTGTAACAAATCTACTGCTGCGCCACTGAGCCGACCATGATTGATAGATAGTGAAGTAAATTAGTATTAGTTCAAGAAGAAAAATAAATCTGCAGGCCCAGACAACATCAGCCCAGCAGTGCTTCATCACTGTGTAGCAGAACTGGCCCCTGTATTCACCGGCATCTTCAACTCATCCCTCTGCCAATGTACAGTGCCCCAGTGCTTCAAACAATCCACCATCATCCCTGTGCCCAAGTCCAACACATCATCCTGCCTCAATGACTATAGACCGATTGCCCTTACATCTGTGGCCATGAAGTCATTCGAGCGCATTATTCTTGCTCACCTCAAAACCAGCACTTCTTCCAATTTGGACCCTCACCAATTCGCATACAGAGCCAATAGGTCAGTGGAAGACACAGTCAATCTGGCCATTCATCACACTCTGCAACACCTGGAAACCGCCAACACGTACGCCCGCATCCTTTTCATGGACTTCAGTTCGGCATTTAACTCCATCAACCCGGTTAAACTCTTCCATAAATTAACGGACATGAACATTGACCCCTGCATCTGTCACTGGATCTACAGCTTCCTTTGGAACAGACAACAGAGGGTGAAGATACATAACACAATATCTCACCCCCTGCACCTTAGCACAGGAGCCCCTCAGGGCTGCGTCTTGTCCCCCTGGTTATTCTCACTCTACACAAACCAATTCACATCCCAGCATAGTTCAGTTAAAATTTATAAATATGCAGATGACACAACCATCATTGGTCTCATCTCGAACAATAATGAAACAGAATACCGCACTCAAACACACAAAGCAGTCACTTGGTGCACAGACAATAACCTCTCACTTAACACATCAAAAACACACAAACTCATCATTGATTTCAGACGTAAGGCACAACCCAAGACCCCCCTACTCATCTCAGGCGAACCCATATCCACCACTGACTCATACAAATTTCTAGGCACCCACATAAGCAATAACCTCAAATGGAAAATCAATTCAAATCACATCTACAAAAAAGCCAACCAGAGACTCTTCTTCCTCCGCCAGCTCAAGAAGTTTAGAGTAAGGAAACACCTCCTAATCAAATTCTACACAGCCATCATCCAAAGCATGCTCACTTCATCAATTACAGTCTGGTTCAGCAGTTTAGACACTCACTCCCGTAATAAATTACAACGCATAGTTAACAAAGCATCCAAAATCATCAGCACCCCCTCCCATCAATAGAATCACTCCATCACAAACGGTCTGTGTCAAGGGTGAAGAAAATCATCTCTGATCCCTTCCACCCAGCACACCACATCTTCCACCTGCTGCCATCAGGAAGGCGCTACAGCTCACTGTCCGCCAAGACATCTCGATTTAAAAACAGTTTTTACCCACACGCAATCCAAATTCTGAACACACTATAACAGCACATATCCTCCCCATGCATGTACTGTATATTGTATGATGTTGTGTTTTATGTTATGTTTGACGGGAATCAGCCTACCTTGTAACATCCTGTACTGAACCTGAATTCCACCAGCTTGACTGTGTGGTCATTAAATAATCTAATCTAATCTAATCTAGAAGGAACTGCAGATGCTGGAAAATCGAAGGTAGACAAAAATGCTGGAGAAACTCAGCGTGTGCTGCAGCATCTATGGAGCGAAGGAAATAGGCAGTGTTTCGGGCCGAAACCCTTCTTCAGATGTCTGAAGAAGGGGTTCGGCCCGAAACATTGCCTATTTCCTTCGCTCCATTGATGCTGCCACACCCGCTGAGTTTCTCCAGCATTTTTGTCTACCTTAAATTAGTATTAGAGAATGATTTGATATCAGTTTTGCCATATTTGAGCTGAATGCCCCAGCTCGTGCCCTGCTTTAACTTTACATTATACACATAAACATTGTGCTGTGTTGTGTCTAATTTGGACCCATTCTGTTTTACTACATATCCTTCCAAAATACTTCACATTTACCTATATTATACTCCATCTGACACTTCTTTCTTACTCCATTAACTAGCCCCTACTGTTTTTCAGATTTTACGTCTTGCTCACGGTTTAATTTCATGCCTAGTTTTCCCATCGAACTTTGATAATGTGACAGTCGCTTTGCAAAAATGGCCTGACCTTATAGAAACATAGAAACATAGAAATTAGGTGCAGGAGTAGGCCATTCGGCCCTTCGAGCCTGCACCGCCATTCAATATGATCATGGCTGATCATCCAACTCAGTATCCCGTACCTGCCTTCTCTCCATACCCTCTGATCCCCTTAGCCACCAGGGCCACATCTAACTCCCTCTTAAATATAGCCAATGAACTGGCCTCGACTACCCTCTGTGGCAGGGAATTCCAGAGATTCACCACTCTCTGTGTAAAAAAAGTTCTTCTCATCTCGGTTTTAAAGGATTTCCCCCTTATCCTTAAGTTGTGACCCCTTGTCCTGGACTTCCCCAACATCGGGAGCAATCTTCCTGCATCTAGCCTGTCCAACCCCTTAAGAATTTTGTAAGTTTCTATAAGATCCCCTCTCAATCTCCTAAATTCTAGAGAGTATAAACCAAGTCTATCCAGTCTTTCTTCATAAGACAGTCCTGACATCCCAGGAATCAGTCTGGTGAACCTTCTCTGCACTCCCTCTATGGCAATAATGTCCTTCCTCAGATTTGGAGACCAAAACTGTACGCAATACTCCAGGTGTGGTCTCACCAAGACCCTGTACAACTGCAGTAGAACCTCCCTGCTCCTATACTCAAATCCTTTTGCTATGAAAGCTAACATACCATTCGCTTTCTTCACTGCCTGCTGCACCTGCATGCCCACTTTCAATGACTGGTGTACCATGACACCCAGGTCTCGCTGCATCTCCCCTTTTCCTAGTTGGCCACCATTTAGATAATAGTCTGCTTTCCTGTTTTTGCCACCAAAATGGATAACCTCACATTTATCCACATTATACTGCATCTGCCAAACATTTGCCCACTCACCCAGCCTATCCAAGTCACCTTGCAGTCTCCTAGCATCCTCCTCACAGCTAACACTGCCCCCCAGCTTAGTGTCATCCGCAAACTTGGAGATATTGCCTTCAATTCCCTCATCCAGATCATTAATATATATTGTAAATAGCTGGGGTCCCAGCACTGAGCCTTGCGGTACCCCACTAGTCACTGCCTGCCATTGTGAAAAGGACCCGTTTACTCCTACTCTTTGCTTCCTGTTTGCTAGCCAGTTCTCTATCCACATCAATACTGAACCCTCAATGCCGTGTGCTTTAAGTTTGTAAACTAATCTCTTATGTGGGACCTTGTCGAAAGCCTTCTGGAAGTCCAGATACACCACATCCACTGGTTCTCCCCTATCCACGCTACTAGTTACATCCTCGAAAAATTCTATAAGATTCGTCAGACATGATTTACCTTTTGTAAATCCATGCTGACTTTGTCCAATGATTTCACCACTTTCCAAATGTGCTGCTATCCCATCTTTAATAACTGACTCTAGCAGTTTCCCCACTACCGATGTTAGACTAACTGGTCTGTAATTCCCCGTTTTCTCTCTCCCTCCCTTCTTAAAAAGTGGGGTTACGTTTGCTACCCGCAAATCCTGAGGAACTACTCCAGAATCTAAAGACATCAACTGAGAATTCATTTTGACCTTTGTGTATGATTACTTTCTCCACAGTTTACCCAATATGCATAAATTTGAATTTCTGATCACAGTAAAGAACAACGTTCATCCACCTAGATGGAACAAACTTAATTATTATTTGTGCCAGACAAACCATGACTCTAAAACTTTGACAACTTTTCCCATGTCAGTGGATCTTCCTGCACAAAAATGCAACCGTGAATCCTCTTGATGTTCAATTTAACATTGTAATATTACCAATAATATATAATCTGATTCACAAATTGAAACTCTACAAGTGTGCCGTTGAAACATTGGCATTTAAAAGGTGTGATCAAAGATTATAAATATCATCCTGCTGTATGGATAATTATGCAAAGCATTTAAGAATTTGCCCTCAAATATTTTCAGTGCGAATGTTAATTTCATTTACTCCCTTGTGAGTGCACAGATTATATGATTTAGTCTATCAATGCAAAATCCAATGATTTAATGGCAGGATTAAATGTATGCATGAGAATAAATATATTTGAAATTAGTAGCTGACAAAGAATGACAGTGTGATGCAATGTTTATAACACCAATTTAAGATTAACTTTTTTCAGCGCTATTAAAACTGTCATTTGAGGTGATATATATATAAAACCTACAGATAAATATCTTTGCCAAAGGTCCAAACAAGTGGAAGATTAATTTTCTACCTTAAAAAGCACTAACAGCTTCTGGGCTTTTGTTCCCTTTAGACTCAATTATAGATTTCTATCTTAGCTGCATTCCTCAAAAAAGAGAATCACAGGAGATCAAATCGTTATCAATGTTTCTTCTGAGGTTAAAAGGTTGTGCAATTTTTATAAAGGATTCTCAGTTGCTCATGTTTCCCTTCAAGTTTGTGCCTAAGTAATCATTAGCAGCAAATCACTAAAATGTTCAACAATGCAATATGGAGTACAGTGGCGGCGCCTAACGGCAGCGGCTCGACTACAGTCGTCTGTCTTTTTTTATTTTTGTCTTGTTAAATGTATGTCTTGAGTTAGTTTTTATTTATTTTTTTAGCTGTGTATATGTGGGGGGTGGTGGGGGGGCTGTGGGGGAAACCGTTTTAAATCTCTTCCCTGTGCGGAGACCCGACTATTCCCTGTCGGGTCTCGGATGTCGTTGGGCCTAACATCGTGGAGCCGGCGGCGACCTCCAGCCGGGACTAACCTGAGGGCTCCAGCTGCAGAGCCTGCGGAACTGACATCGCGGAGCTGGACAACTTCGGAGCGGGAAGAGCTGTGGTGGCGTGCGGCTGTGACCCGACTTTTGGAGTTCGGAGGCACCGGCCGCAGACCCGGTGGACAGGAACATCGGGAGCTCGCAGGTCCCTGGTGGGAGACCGCTTTTCCGAGCTCTGCAACGGCGACTTCTCCCGCTGGAATCGTGGGTTTAAGGACATGGAGCCGGGGCCTAACATCACCCGGCGTGGCTTAAACGGCCTCAGGACTTACCATCGCCCGCCGGGGGCTTTAACATCGGTGCCCCAGTTCGCCTCGACACTGCAGTTGGACTGCTGGACCACGGGAGAAGGAACAAAGGGAAGAGATAAAGACTTTGCCTTCCATCACAGTGAGGAGATGTTGGAGACTCACTGTGATGGATGTTTATGTAAACTGTGTTAAGTGTGGGTCTTGGATTGTTTTGTAATGTAAAAAACTGTAGAAATGATATTTCGTTCAAACCTAGGTTTGAATGACAATAAATTGCATTCTATTCTATTTATGACCCCCTTTTAACAATGTTTAAAATAATTGCTTTGCATAGAATATTAAATTAAGAGTGTGCTCCCAATTTCTGAGTTGTCACATTAACTCTTCCCCATTTTCTTGACACCTGATCTCACATAAAAAATTGAAATGTTTGAAATTCTGCTCCATCCGTCTTAAGTTGAAAAGCCACATAAAATAACAATGTATGGGAGTCTGAATTAATTTGACTCAGTGTTATTCCCACCCGCACATCATGTGTGTGCCTTGTGCAGTTGGCACTTAGTTCTCCACATTAGTACAAGACTAGTACAGTTCTGAGTTCTGAGTACCATATCTTGTGTGTCTGGGGCGCTTCATACACTCCCACTGTATTCCATGTGCCGAATTAGATGGGGCTACAGTCGACAATGGAGTAGATAGCCAGTCAAGCACTTGGTCGACTCCGAGTACAAGTGTTAAATCACCACAACAACATCTAGCTTACAGAGAGTCGGTAAGTCAAGGAGGACTCTCTCGAACTTCTAGAGGTGCACAGTAGAGAGCATACTGACTGGCTGCATCGTGTCTTGGTTCGGCAACTTGAATGTCCAGGAGCGGGAAAAAATGCAGAAAGTTGTGACCACTGCCCAGTCCATCATCGGCTCTGACCTCCCCACCATCGAGGTACAGGAGCTTGAAATCTGGAACATCCAGGTTCAGGAACAGCTACTTCCCCACAGCCATCAGGCTATTAAATACAACATCAAACAAGCTTTGAACAATAACAGTCTATTATTACTATTGCACTTTATCTGTTTATTCATTGTGTATGTATATGGTCTATGATATATAAACACACTGAACTTTTATCTCCTGTTCTGTATTACGTTTACTTATTCTGTTGTGCTGCAGCAAGCAAGAATTTCATTGTCCTATCTGGGACACATGACAATAAAACTCTCTTGACTCTTGAGCTGTCAACTAGGCTGAAAGTCTACAAAGTTGTAGAACTCCCCCTACTTGCTGTAAGGATGTGAAACATGGACCTTATACAGGAAATGCATACGCCAACTTGAGAAATTCCACATGCTCTTCCTGCAGCCCATCATGGGCATTTGCCGGCAAGACAGGGTGACCAACATGGAAGTACTGGACTGGTCTGGCTTCACACGCAGTGAAGCAATGATCATAAAGGCACAGCTTCAATGGACAGGCCGTGTGATCTGAATGAATGAATCCTACATGCCTCATCAACTTCTGAACCGAGTTCCGTCAAAGGGTCAAAGGACGCCCACAGAAGCGGTACAGACTGCATCAAGGACCACATCCAGCACACAGCTGTCCCCAAAAGAACTGGAAATCCGTGCTAGTGACAGGACTCGCCAGCGTACAACCACTAGTAAGGCGGTCAGCAATTTTGAGGACAATCGCCGAAGCCAGCTCGTAAGTGCCACCGACAGTCCTGAATTCTCCCACAGCCGCCTTCATGTGCACCCACTGCTCCCACGTGTATGGCTCGCACATCGGACTCGTGAGCCACATTTGATCCGACAAGACATGAGACCGCACAACCATGCCAGCTACCATGGGACACAACCACAGTCAACAATGGACTGGATTTTATGAGTTCCTTCTCTTAATTATATGTAAGACTTAGGAACAATTTCATTATCTTCCATTCTGCACAAGACCTTTAGACATACCTTAGGTCACCCTTAAGTGGATATGGAAACCCTACCAAAGGGAGAATCTAGGTTAGTACAGGTGTCAGAGGTTATGGGGAGAAGGCAGGAAAATGGGGTTATGAGGGAGAGGTGATTGGATGGCAGAGTAGACTTAATGGGCCGAATGGCCGAATTCTACTCCTATTCCTTATGACGTATGAGAAACATTGGGAACTCAGATCCATAATCTAATTTTTACCTTGTGCAATGTTGAATCATTTGAAGGTTTTTTTTGTCAGTATTGCTTAGTGTCAGAGAGTGATTGCACATCTCCCAAGCCTCACAGCTCCTGCAGTCCAGTTCAATCCAAAACTCTAGTGCTGTCTGGATGGATTTTGACCATTCTTCCTGTGGCCCTGTGGGTCTCCTCAGGGTGCCCCCGTTTCCTCCCATGTACCAAAAATGAACCAGTTGGTTGGTAATTGGACACTGTAAATTTCTCCGCCATGTGCAGGTAAAATCAGATTGTTGGGAATATGGGGAGAATAAAATTAGATTAGTGTAAGATAGTGTTGGTTGCTGGCATGGATTTGGGTACCCTTGAACTTTCAGGATGTTTGTAATCTGTACTAATCCATGTGCCCATCTTCTCTACTGTTCTATACTCACCTACATTTAGATGAGAGTATTGTGTGCAGTGTGCAGAGTATTGGTCCCCTAATTTGAGGAAGGACATTCGTGCTATTGAGGGAGTGCAACGTAGGTTTTGATTGATTGATTGATTGATTACTTTATTAATCCCCTTATTCAGGGGAAATTCTGATGTCCTTGCAGCACACTAATAAAAATACAACACAGTATTCATAAAGAAATTCAACACCAAAACATCCCCCCACAGTGATTCCCACTGTGGGGGAAGGCACAAAGTCCAGTCCCCATCCTCTTGTCCACCCATAGTCGGGCCTATTGAGGCCTCCACAGTCGCCGCCATGGCGCCCGATGTTCTCGCCGGGTGATGGTACTCCGGCGTCGGGAGAAACCCCCAGCGGCTTGGGGTGCCAGGAACGGCCGCCTTCCCACCGGAGCCTGCGGCTTCCAAGCCAACAGACCACGCCAGACGGAGCTCCGCACACTGGTGATCTCGGCGAGATGTAAGTTCAACATCGCAGCTGGCCGCTCCACAGAACCGCGGCTCCACGATGTTTTCCTCGGCGGTACCAAGCATACTGGAGTCCCAGCGTGGCGACCCAGGAAAGGCATCGCCCGCTCCGCAATAGCGCTCCAGCGCTGCACTGCCGCCAAAGCCGATGTTCTGCGCCGCCGCCAACGCCGACGTTCTGCGCCGCCGCCAACGCCGATGTTCTGGCCAGGTCCCCTCAGGGAAACGTCGCTCCAGGACCCGCTGGTAGGCCGCGAGGACAGGTCGAAGACGCTGCTCGGAGGAAGGCAACCCCTCCGACCAGGTAGGGACTTAGAAAAGCAGTTTCCCCCTTCCCCCCCACCACCCCCCACACATAAAAGATTTAGACCCCCTGACTGTACACTTAACGAACTAAAAATAATAAAAAAGAAGGGGAAAAAACGGACAGCTGCAGGACAGGCAGCCGTTCAGGACAGCGCCTCCTCCGGTTCACAAGGTTAATTCCCAGGATGGCGGGACTTTCATTTGCTGAGAGAATGGAGTGGCTGGGCTTGTATACTCTGGAATTTAGGATGAGAGGGGATTTTATTGAAACATAAAAGATTATTAAGGGTTTGGACACACTAGAGGCAGGAAACAGGTTCCCGATGTTGGAGGAGTCCAGAACCAGGGGCCACTGTTTAAGAATAAGGGGTAAGGCATTTAGAACAGAGATGAGGAAATACTATTACACACAGAGAATTGCGAGTCTGTGGAATTCTCTGCCTTAGAAGGTGGTGGAGGCCGGTTTCAAGAGAGAGCTTGATAGGGCTCTTAAAGATAGCGGAGTCAGGGAATATGGGAAGAATGCAGGAACGGGGTACTGATTGTGGATGATCAGCCATTGAATGGCGGTGCTGGCTTGAAGGACCAAATGGCCTACTCCTGCACCTATTGTCTATTGTCAATTGTCTATTGTCAATTGTCAAAAAGAAGGTGAATACCATTTTACCTAATCTGCTGATGTCAAAGTAATGCCCATAGCACCCAGAATTACAGATCTGTCATAGTCATAGCATCATAGAGTGATACAGTGTGGAAACAATCCCTTCACCCAATTTGCCCAAACAGGCCAACATATCCCAGCTACACAAGTCCCACCTGCCCGTGTTTGGTCCATATCCATCCAAACCTGTCCTGTCCATGTATCTGTCTAACTGTTTCTTAAATGTGGGGATAGTCCCTGTCTCAACTATCTCCTCTGGCAGCTTATTCCATACACCCACCACCCTTTGTGTGAAAATGTTGCCCCTCAGATTCCTATTAAATCTTTTCCCCTTCATCTCAAACCTTCTCCACTGGTCCTCAATTTGCCTATTCTGGGTAAGAGACTCTGTGTATCTACCTGATCTATTCTCCTCATGATTTTGCACATCTCAATAAGATCACCCCTCATCCTCCTGCACGCCAAAGAATACCCAGCCTACTCAACCTCTCAGACCCTGAGACAACATCCTTGTAAATCTTCTCTGTACCCTTTCCAGCTTGACACTATAACATTGTGCCCAGAACTAAACAAAATACTCTAAATGCGGCCTCACCAATGCCTTATGCAACTGTAACATGACATCCCAACTTCTATACTTGATACTCTGACTGATGACATCCAATGTGCCAAACGCCTTTATGACAACCTTATCTACCAGCAGTTCCACCTTCAAGGATCCATGCATCTGCACTCCGAGATCCCTCTGCTCTACAACATTTCCCAGAGTCCTATCATTCACTGTGTATGTCCTGCTCATGTTAGACTCCCAACAATGCAACTCTTCACATTTCTCTGTATTAAATTCCATCAACCATTCCTCAGCCCACCTGGCCAATTGATCAAGATCCTATTGCAAATTTTCACAAGCATCTTCACTATCTGCAAAACCACCCACTTTTGTATCATCAACAAACTTGCTAATCTCACCATGTATGTTCTCATCCAAATCATTGATGTGGCTGACAAACAGTAACGGGCCCAGAACCGAACCCTGAGGCACAATAACCAGTCATAGGTCTCCAGTCCGAGAAGCAACATTCCACCATAGCCTCTGCTTCCTTCCATGAAGCAAAATTTCTATGCATTCAGCTATTTCTCCTTGGATCCCATGCAATCAAACTTTCCAGAGCTACCTACCATGTGGAACCTTGTCGAGTGGTTTGCAGAAATCCATTTAGACAACATTTTCAGCTCTGCCCTCATCGACCATTTTGGTCACGTTTTTTAAAAACACAATCAGATTTATGAGACACAACCTCCCACGTACAAAATCATGCTTGCCCTTGTCAGTCCTTGTCCATCTAAATGCCTCTAAATATCTTATCCCTCATAATACTCTTTTGTAACTTTCTAGTGTGATATCCTGTGTGATAGAATTTATTGGTCTCTGGGACATGAGTTCTGTTGAAGATTCATGACCAAAATATTAATCATTCTCTCATACCTCATCACCATCATCGGCGGTCACTCAAAACGAGTATGACTGTCCTCATGGAAGATGCCTGTGCGTGACTTTGTTTAACGTGGGGAGACTGGTCCACAGACAGCCACCCCACGGTCCTTGAGAGATCTGGGTCAGGATCCAGTGGCATGGAGTCCAAGACGACCGGAGACCCTTTTCTGCTGCAGCCTTCATTCGCCATCCCAACCGTTGTGACGCTCCACTAAAGTCAGCCATCGTCCTCCGCCTGTTCCATCGTTGAGGTCTTGGTTGGATTGCTCTTTGTCAGAGACCTCCCCCTCAACCGTACCGCATTGGGTGGCCCTACCAGGAGCATAGCTCCAGACGGTATCACTTATAAGGCTGTTGCAATGCATATCAACATGATCATTGAAGATAGACACAAAATGATGGAGTAAATCATTGCTCCAGCATTTTGTGTCTATCTTCAGTATAAGCCGGCATCTGCAGCTCCTTTCTACACATCCAGGTGATCATCATTTATTTTGAATTTAGATTGAAATTTGTCACAACTTTTTTTCTGATTTTTTTTCCCTCTGCATCTCTGGGGAAACAATGTAATCAAACATTGTGTAATTTTCATAGCTGTGACTGTTATAAATATGCCTGTCGACAAACAAAACTGTAGAGGATTTTTATCATTTCTTGTCACAAGAAGCTATGGATTACAAAGCCTGACAGTGAAAATTATGATGTTGTTATAAACATGCTGAAGCATTGCTATTTATCTCACAACTTCAATCATGTCTCCAAAACGTCTGTAGCTTTAGTTCACCTGACTAATAGAGTGTACCAGCAAGCCCTAAATTAATTTTGCCACGTCCCAACTTAATAGAGATTGTTGATTTACTTTATCTCCTTGCATGATCAGTGGAAGTTAACAGCCTCTTTTCCCTTCCGTAAATTGTATGAAGCACAACGGTACTATTTTCTTACAGTATACAAACTTTATATCACAGCAAACCATAGCATATGTCTTATACTTCTCTTCTTCATAGACAATCCCTTGGAATCAAGAACGACCTGTTTCCACTCTGGTTTTGTGAGCTCTGGGGTGCCTCATGAGGCCATCGTGGGAACTGCAGGCTCTTTCGCAGAGATGGCAAAAGTTGACCGATAGGCAGTATATTCCTTCTGGAATTTACGTGAGGCTTCCATGTGCTCATGGCTTTGGCCTGTCCCATGTAGGGCCCTCTACATATTGCCTGAGGAAACTTTTCTGTACATATTTTACAAATTTCTGCGTGTCTAATTCTTTGGCAGTATGACATTCCCATTCTAAACCGTTTGCACTTTGACATTCCCAGTCTATATTGGGAATATTTTAATCCCCTACTATGACAACATTATTAGTCTTACAGTTGCCTGCAATCTCCCGGCATATATGCTCTTCTCATTGCCGTTGACTATTTGGGGACCCGTAGTACACTCCCAACAAGATGAACATCCTGTTTTTTTATTTTTCAGCTCCACACATATAGCCTCACTGGATGGCAATCTATAACGTCATCTCAGACTATTGCCGTGACATTCTCCTTAATCAACACCACGCCGCTTTTATGCCCACCTCTTACCTCTCCTGTAGCACCTGTACCCTAGATATGGATCAAGCTACCAGCAGATTTAGTTGAGGCATGTACTTTAACAACATTTTAATGACATTTGGACTCGTACATGGATAGGAAATGATTAGAGGCATATGGGGCAAACGTAGACATAGGTAGGATGGGATGGAACGTAGCTGGGATGAGCGTAAATGTGACACCTTGGTTAACAGTTCCAGCAAGTTGGGCCAAAGGACCTGTTCAGTGTTATGGCTCTATGACTCTATTACAGCTGAAGATTGCCACAAAGCATGATAGAGAAGGCTAATGTCCCCGAGCGTGGTACACATGATTAAATCTGCACAATGAGTAGACATGGCCCTGTAGCAGATGTGTCCACGTCACGGGGCTGGAAACTGGAAGTACCCTGAGCTAATACTGCTACCACCATCATCTCTTGCACATCATCTCTTGCAACAAGTGATAGCTCCCACTGATCGTCGCCAGAAGCTTGCGTTCTTTTCAGGACGGATGATTCAGATTCAGATTCAGATTCAACTTTAATTGTCATTGTCAGTGTACAGTACAGAGACAACGATATGCAGTGATGACAGTGATGTCAACATTTGAAACATGGAAGATGGACACGAAAGAAGAAGAGTAGACATATTAAACAAATGTGGAATCTAAATGTGGAATCTTTGCTGATCTGAGCAATTTATGGCCCACCCTTCTACTGATCAACCTTCCACCAATGGCAATGATTCTGGGATGATGAAGGAAATAAATTGTGGAAACAGACTCTTTGGCCCACCGAGTCTGCGCCGACCAGCAATCTCCACATACTAACACTACCCAACACACTAGGGACATTTATAATTTTACAAAGCCAATTAACCTACAAACCTGTACATCTTTGGAGTGTGGGAGGAAACCAGAGCTCTCGGAGAAAACCCATGCAGGGCATGGGGAGAACGTACAAACCCAGGTCTCTGGCGCCGTAAGGCAGCAACACTACCGTTGCACCACCGTGCCAGTGTTCTCTTGAGGAACTGGATAAAGCAAAGATAGATAATCCAAAACAAAACTGCATTGAGGCACCTGCAAGTGACTACAGATCTTGAGCATGATCAGGTAGCATCTGTATCTGTAGATGAGTCCTGACCCGAATAGCCATTGATCTATTTCCCTCAACAATGCATCGATGTTCTTTTCATAGTGTCTAGCTTCACTTGTCATTTAAATCTCCACTTATCCTTTACTTTCACACACATTTAGAATTAATATACAAAGCCCAGCTTCCTCCCCAACATGTATATCACATAAATCTGTAAGTTGGCTGCAGATATCAATTAATTTTAGAAACCTATATTTTCAGTTTTAATACTATGATAGAGATACAGTAAATAGGAAAAACAATTTCCTTTCAGTGAATATGTTTTTAAATGACTTCAACGTCATTTTGGTTTTAAGTCCTGTCGAGCTTCTGCTGTTGGAACAATTTAAGTCACGCACAGTGATTACGATCCACAGACTTTATTAGCGTTACAGCCTAGGTAACTTCATCTTGGCACAGAACTCAAAAGTGAGGGAGAAAAGGCTGAGAAGCTTTCTGTTAAACTAGTGGGCGTAACTACAAAGTATGACATAACATGAGTGACACTGATCTACATCCTCCCTCTTAAAGAATTAAATGTCTGTACAAAACCATTGACTAAATAAGGCATGCATAGTAATTGATAATAAGCTGGAGGAAAGTCAAACATAGCCCGGGTACTTCACGGTGGACTTGCAAACACGACCAGCAGGTGTGCGATAAAGACCATCTCCGTTTTTCCCCACCGGGGACAGAGCCGGTGGCTGCACAGGCGACGGAGATTGAACCAGCATTCCCGGTAATGAAACAGGGGACAGTAGCGCAGGCGGAGGGGGCGTTGCCACTGACAAAGCAGCCGTTCCAGAAGTGGGTTGTTGTGCTGGCTTAGGCGGATCAATGCCGCAGGATACGGACGGAAGTACACTTGTATGGTCTAGATAATACAGAGGTGGAGTCGGCTCATTCACAGGCAGGATATGTTGTCTGTTACGCCTGTGGGTGCCGCCATCGGCACTGAACAGATATGAGCGTGGCTCAGAAACAGTTCCAGAAATGACACCAAAACGGTCATGGCCTTTGTCAGTTTGCAAACGAACCACCTTGGTTAATGGTGGCACCGGCTTACTTGTTTTGTCATACCATTGTTTTTGAATGTCATGCTTTTGTTGTAACCTGGACTGGACTTCTGATGGTGGAACCACCTGTGGGATCAATGCCTGATCCACCACAGGCACCGTGGCTCGGGTCTGCCTCGACAATAAACGTTGAACGGGTAAACCCAAAATGGGGTCGCGGGAGATGTTGTGTATGTTGAGCTGATCCAGGAACACATCGGAATTAGCATGTATGATCGTTCCATGAGCTGTTTGGCATTCATGACAGCCCGCTCAGCTAGTCCATTTGACTGTGGATATTCAGGGCTGCTGGTGATGTGGCGAAAACCCCAGCATGCAGCAAACTCCTTGAAGTGTTGGCTGGTAAATTGACTGCCGTTATCAGATAACAGTATGCACGGATCTCCGTGGTCTGCAAAATGGTGAGCAAGGTTCGAAACTATCCCGCGAGGAGTGGGGCTGCTAAGAAAATCAATGTCAAACCATCCAGAATATGAATCGATGAGTACCAGGTACTGCTTGCCATGCCATTCAGTTGCCACTGTAGACCACGGGAGGGGAGGAGCCAAATGTGAAAGAAGTGGTTGCTTTTGTTGATGAGGTGCCAAGCTGTTACACACTGCACAGGACGCCACATTCTCGGTGATGTATTCGGCCATGCCAGGCCAGTAAACATGTTTCTTGCCCGTAGGACGGTGGCTTCAGCACCTGGGTGCCCTGCATGGACAACGTTAAAATACTTGCTGTGCAGCGAAGCAGGGACTACAGCCTTGTGTCCTTTTACAATAATGCCATCCTGCAGCACTAGCTCATCGCGGACAGCAAAGAAAGGCCGAACTGGCAGCGGAACATTGTAGTGTTTGTCTGGCCAGCCAATCTTTATGACGGAGGCGAGCGATCGTAAGGCACTGTCAGCAGCAGTGTGGGCAACCAAGTCCTTCACACAGGACGAGGGAATAAAGGACACAGTCATTACGATAAAGTCATCATCCGGTGAGGACGGACCCTCACAGGTCTTCCGGGATGCACACGAGAGAGTGTCAGCCAGGTGCATATCCTTACCACGTTTGTAGGTCAGAACAATGTCATATTTTTGAAGTTGCAGCAGCATCTGCTGTTGGCATCCTGGAGAGGCATGAAGCGGTTTGTTAAAGATGCTGATCAGAGGTTGGTGGTCAGTTTCAATAGTGACCGTATGTCCGAAGATAAAGCCGTTAAATTTCTTGCATGCGAAAACAACCGCCAACAGCTCTTTCTCAATTTGGGCATAGCGTTGTTCTGTGTCAGTCATGGTGCGCGAGGCATAGGCGACAGGCTTATTGCCGCTACCATAATTTTGAAGACGTGCTGCGCCCAGTCCGTGTTGTGAAGCGTCACAAGTCAGTGTGACCGGTCGTTTAGGATCAAAATTAGCGAGAGTAGGAGCACAAGACATCTGCTGCTTTAGAGTGTCAAACACCCTCTGCTGTTGCTCGTGCCATGTCCAAGCAGTGTCTTTGTATGTAAGCTGGCGTAATGGGGCTGATATTTCACTGGTCCAGAATAAATTTGCTCAATTAGTTAATCATGCCAAGGAATCTCTGCAGACGGAGCACGTCTGTGGGTGCTGGGAGCTCGTTGATGGCACTAGTTTTCGCCGGATCAGTTTTAGGCTGTCCTTAGTGAACACGTGGCCTATGTATTTCACCTCACTTACCCTGAATTTGCATTTTTGAGGGTTTAGCTTGAGGTTAATGGCCTTGGCGCGATTCAGGACCTTTGTCATATGTGCATCGTGTTCTTCGACAGTTCGTCCAGCAACGAAGATGTCATCCACTACAATGGAGCATGGGTAACCTGCAAACAACTGCTTCATAGCTTGTTGAAATACTTCACTAGCAAAGCTTATGCCGAAAGGCATGCAAAGAAATCTGTAATGCCCGAACGGTGTGCGGAAGGTGGTTAATTTGGAGGAGTTGTGTTCCAGCGAAATCTGCCAGAATTAACTTTTGGCATCTAAAACAATGAATACAGTTGGCTCAGCCATCTGCGCTGCAATCTCGTCCACAGTGCGCATGGGATAGTGAGGTTGTTTAATGGCTGTGTTTAAGTCCTTAGGATTTATACAAATCTGTATATCGTCCTTATTCTTCTTCGTTGCCACAACCATGGTGGAGACCCAATCCAAGGGGTCAGTGACGGGAGCAATCACACGTAGAGACACTATCCTGTTTAGTACACTTTGAATACGGTCCCGCATAGCATGGGGAATCTTGTGTGCTGGACGGACAATGGTAATTGTCTACTTAACAGGCAACCTGCCTAGCTTGTCGTCAAAGAAAGTTTTGTATTGTGTCAGGATTTGTTGGCTAACGTCACAGGTTGTAGTCAGATGACAAACAGAAGGGCTGAAAGAGACAAGTCCCAGGTCACGAAAAGCGTTGGCACCCAGCAGGGACGGCACATCCTCATGAACAACATAGAAACTCAGGTTGTGGACACATGAGTTAAGACAGCAGCGTAACTCCTCCTGCAAATGGGAGAAGGGAGGCAGCCGTAGGAGTGACAGTCTCTGTTTTTCGTAACTTTTTCAACACAGCTAGACAGATCACATTACACCTGGCCACTGTGTCAACTTTCAGATAAAAGTTCTTGCCATTAACAAGCAAAGCGACCTTGGGGTCTAGTTGTTTGTGCATTAAATAAGACAGGGAATGCACATCCAAGTCAAAACCTTCGCTGGCAGCCTGCAAATCTGTGGGAGCTGATTGAGAGCATTCCGAGAACAAGTTCTCATGGCCAAATGAATTAACAGATTGCCTTGTTTGAACTCTGTTGCTACACGAATGACAGCATCTGAAGAAATTATTCCTTTTGTTACAAAATCAACATAATTTTCCATATGCAGGGCAATGGTAACAAGCAGCAGCATGCGAACCCCCACAGTTAAAACAATTATCTATTAGTCTCACAATAGAGTTGTCGGGCACTTGAGTAGAACGGCAAGAGATTTGATAAGACATGCCGGCAACATTAATTTCATGACCAGCAGAGTGCCCTAAAACTTTTGTATGAGCGTCAGCCATTTCAGCAATGTTACAGCAGTTTTCAGCAGTCTCTAGAGTAAGCTCAGCATCCCGCAGTAACTCACATATATCCCTGAAATCGCATCGATTGGCAATGTGCTTCAACGCACTGACATACATCTCCACAGGTTCGCCCTTTCTCTGGCTTCTGGAAAAGAACAAATGCCTCTCCATGACCAAATTAGTGCGTAACTCACATAACTGTCTGAATTTGCGTAGTAGGCAGTCAGGGTCTCGGATAGACTCAGCGGGAGCGATCTGGACACCAGCCGGGTCAACCCTAGCCGGTCCATAATGAAATCTTCTGGCACGTCGAGCAGCTTCTGTGCCTGCAAGATTAAGAAGAATTGACGCTCGAACACCGGGAGCAGCAGCAGGGTGAGCCGCTACAATATAAATTGAGAAGTCTTCTTCAAATACACATCACCGTTCTGCGAGGTCTTTGTCAAACACCAGGATCTCTGGTTTTCTGAGAGCAGAAGCCATAGTAATATATACCAGGAGAAAACAACAAACTAAAATAAAAGCAATATAATTAAGCAAGGTGTGATTCCGTGACACTCTGACACCATGTTGGGCTTTTGCTGTTGGAATAACTTAAGTCACACACAGTGATTAAAATCCACAGACTTTCTTAGCGTTACAGCATAGGTAACTTCATCTTAGCACATAACTCAAGAGTGAGGGAGAAAGGGCAGAGAAGCTTTCTGTTAAACTAGTGGGCATAGCTACAAATTATGACTCATAACATGAAGTGACACTGATCTACAGGTCCCTTTAGATTTACATAATGAAAAGAAAGTTGTTCTCCTGATATTGATAGAAATAATGGATTAGTTCTGTCGTACCCTTCATAGCTTCTGGGTGTTTCGAGGACTTGATGATCTAAGAACTGCTTATCGGATGTAAAATATAAATTTATACTTGCAAGCTTCCTCAATGCACAATGTGGTAACGACCAGAAAATCTATTTTAATATTTTTTGGGGACTCCAGGGATTCCTCCTCTCTTCTACTCCAAAATTATGCCGTAGAGATATTTTGTAGCCACTGAGGAAAGCAAATGGAGCCTCATTTAAAATTTCATCAAAAAAAAACGAATGGCTTGCCTTAGATCACCTTAAATCTTTTTGTTTGAAGGTACCAGATTAGGAGTATTTATGCATAGCCAACACTTGAAATGAGAACAGCTTAGATCATTGAATCAATATGGTCATCACAAACTACTCACTTGAGTAAATCTCGGAACCTATAATTTGTCAAAGCATGTACTTTCAGGCACTGCACAGTTTCTAGTAAAGGAAGAAAACATGCAGAATTGTCGCCTGCTATGAATGATTCATCTTTGTAAATCCGAATGTCTTGATCACATTACACCTAGAAGAAATCTTTGCATGCATCTTTTCCCAGAATAGCTGACAGCTTAGTTATTTTCCTTCCAGATTTGCACTCTGTAAATATATCCAAGGCTGAAAAGCGAGAAAAGCTTTTTCGCTGATAATGGAATTTCAAGGGTCATCCCATAGTAATTCACATTCAGTGACAATTTAAAGTTCGAGGGAAAGTGATATTAACGGCAGAGGAATGGAGAAGGGAATTTAAATTACAATGGATAAATTCAATACCAACGCATGCACAGAAAAGGAAGTGGAAAGAAGAAATAAGATAGGTATCAGACAGAAAAATAACAAAATAAAAATAATGGTTTAATATTAGCATTTCAAGATCTCTATTAATTATTGAAAGAATGAAACCTGTAATAGATAGTTTCCAGTTCCAGAGAGTTTAATCATCAGGTTTAATACTATTAACAATGTCAAGCTCATTGCCAGCATACAAGTACAACAAATTCACACATTCAATGTGTTTTGTGGTAACCCAATCATTGGCATGTGATTCACATTCATCTACTGATGGTGGGAGTCGGGTAATGGTTCAACTTCTGAAGTTGCCACAGCATTTCAGTCCAAATCATCTCAAAGTGACGTAACATTAAAAGCTCTGGCTCCAGGCCTTGCAGTAATCAATGCCTATGAAGAAAGATGTAAAAATACAACTATAAAGCTGCAATAATATTTTCTGCATTGCTTTAGTCCTGAACTTCCAGCTTTAATAAATAAATACAACTCACCATCCATGAAAACGTGGAAAGGGAGATTTGGGCTGCCACTTGAGTATGTTTTTGATGCAATGTGTAGCATTAAAGGAAGAATCTGTTTGGAACACAGATATCAGTGTAACTTGTGTAGGAAGGAATTGCAGATACTGGTTTACATCAAAGATAGACAAAATGAGCTGGAGTAACTCAGCGGGTCAGGCAGCACCTCTGGAGAAAAGGAATAGGTGACGTTTTGGGTTAAGACCCTTCTTCAAACAAAGGGTCTTGAATAGGTGACGTTTTGAGTCAAGACCCTTCTTCAGGCCAAGGGTCTTGACCCGAACCGTCACCTATTTTCCTTTTCTCCAGAGATGTTGCCTGATCCGCTAAGTTACTCCAGTTTTTTGTGTCTATCTTTCGCAGTGTAACTTGCTGGAAGGGAGACAGGGGGGAGTGGAGAAGCACAAAATCACACATTATTCAGGAGCAATTCGCCTACAGCAGAAAACACAAGAAACTCATTATGGAGATCTTCGCTGCAAAAGTGCTGTTGTCACAAGAAATTCTAGGCAGCTGCATTTGAGCCCAAATGGCAGTAGCTGGATAGATAATGGTTGCCGTCAACTTTTACATATAGGATCTTCCTTGAAGTTGGAGATATCTCCAATGTATTGAAGATTGCTGAGCATTCTTGCATGAGGGAGGTTATAGGTACTTTCACTTTCAAGAGAGTTGAATAAATCTAATTCTCCCCTTCTAATGAGCAGTAGGCGGACAGAGCATATTCCTTCTCCAGATTAAAAGGCTTCCCTGTGACATTAATTTTACTTGCATCAGTTTGAGGGAGTCACACTTGGTGAGAGATAAATGGAAACTGTCAATAGGGCGCACCATATCGACCATTGATCACACGTTCACATTAGGTTTACATTATCCCGCATTCTTATCCACTCCCTACACACTAGGGGCAATTTTACAGAGGCCAATTAACCTACAAACCTGCACATCATTGGGATGTGGGAGGAAACCGGAGCACTCAGAGTTTGTAGCGATGTTACAAAACCTACCTTCAGCGGCACTCCAGATCTGCCACTGGCTGTGTGTGCGACTCCGGAGCTTTTGAGGGGGGGGGGGGGGGCGGGATTAAAATGCAGGTTTGTATTGCATGTCGGAGAGGGATTTCCTCGGGCTGCTAGTTGATGAAGAAAAATCGATCAGACTTCCGTTCCCGTTTTTTTTTAAATCGTTGGACAATTTAATCGCTGGATTAAAGTAAAAGGCGACTTTTAATGCACTCAACACCTTCAACGTCACGGATCGCAATATCAGGACAAAACAAAAGGTAAGTCGTTTATTTCACATATAATCTTGCTTCTTGGGGTGGCTTTAGTCTAATTTTACGATGCGAAAATGTTATTTAGTCCCCATACGAATCGGCCGTGTCTTGCCTGCCGATATGGGCTTAAAATATACGGCAACGGCAACATTCCAATCGATCACATTCCAGAAACACTCACTCTCAAGATGATTAAAATTCTCTTTTTTTGGGGCAATCATGTCATAAAAGCATCTAAATCGTCTATATTTTGTGTTATTGTCTATCCATAATCAATATTTTATACTAAATATCCACAACAGTTTTAGTCACATGTGTTGTGCAAAAATAATAAATTTGATTATATTGAGAGTGGATGTTTCTAGATTAATTAATGGGAATTAAACATTAAATTCCTTCCATTTGGCATATAGGTTCATGACAGTGAGATTTAAAAATCATGTTATATTGTGAATTCTTGTGTGAATGGGATCAGTTTGTTATTTTGATACTTAGGCTATTTAAATTTTTTAGCATTGTCTTAAGAAATGGATAGATGTTTAGATCTAGTAATTGAATTTAGATGAATTAGGTGAATTTAATTGATTTGATGAAACTGATGAATATGAATTTTTTGTTGGGTAATTACTATTTGTTTTAACGTTTAATTTTATCATTTCTACCTTTTTTCTAAAACTGCAAATAATAACTTGTTTCGGTTAATGCTGTTCAGTGTTTTCTTTCCTCTACATTTTAAACAGATGTTTCCGAAGAAGAAATGCAAAATTGTCAATCCAAATACCCAGCAAACAAGACTGATTTAGACAGCATTCACAGAGATTATCCGAATTTGGACTACTCCAAATATGATGATCTACAGGACATTCTTAATGGGAAAGTAGTGGGCAGAAAGGCATGTCATGCGATTTATGAAGAGCAAAAACCTGTAGTTTACAATGCCAAAATTGAAAGGTTGAGGAAAAACAAGGTGTACAGAGTTGCTTATTGGTTACAATCTGAGGAGTATGATGATGCTACTGATTATGATATGCCAATGTACCAGCTAGCAACTGATCTTCTCCATAAAGACTCGGTCTATTGCTAGAAATTGTAATTTATTTACCTATCTGTTATGGACTTACAGCATATAATACAATAATATTAAAGTTCTGATCTTGAGAATATCACATTTTTGAATTTTAAAGGCAGTCTGGGTGTTTATTACTATTTCCGTCACAACTGTCAATTTTGTAGTTAGCTACAATTAGGTAACTAACTAATTTATGCTTTCATTTCAGGTCATCCAAGTAAAATGATTTATATTTGTTTCAGAATACTTCAATCTATAATAACTGAAAATTTCATCCAGTTTTCTTAATTTTTAAGAAAGTTAATGGGCTTTTGACCGTCCTCGATCACAGCTTTTGTGTTAAGTCAATGGAAAAGCACCAGGGAACAAGATGCTAATTTCCGACTATGAAAAGTGCCATCACTTTTTTAATACTGAAGATATGAAAGTGAATTAGGTGTCAAATTAAAGTTCTTTTTATCCTTTATCTGATAGGATAAATTACAGGCTTGATTTTTAAAATCTCAAAATTTTGTAACATTCCTACTCAGAGTAAACCCACACAATCACAAGGAGAACGAGCAATCTCCACACAGACCACACCAAGATCCGGATCAAACAAAGGTCTGTGGCGCTGTGAGGTAGAAGCTCTACCAGCTGTGCCACTATGTAATTTTAAAATCGTAAATGTACCAAGGGGGATTCCAAATCTGTCAACAACCTGCTGCTGCATGATCATGCAAATACAGTTCCTCAATGCTGTTCACTGCAAAGTATCCAGACAGCAATCAAGTTGCTTATGATCTGTGGCTATCACTATTACATACTCTTCAAAGCAAGGGATGGTTATTGGAAGACGGCAACTTTTTCCCGAACATGTGCCTCTTGACTCTGTTGTGGAATCACATACATTGGCAGCATATATACAAAAAAAGCCATCACGCTTCATGAAATATTATATAGTATCCAGCATGTTCAAAGTTTCTGTTGCCTGAACTAATTAAAGATTAGTCTCAACATTTGTTGAGTGTGCTGCGCAACTTCAGTATGATGACTAGTTGTGATAAAGGCAAAGGAGGAAGAGAAAGAGAAGCAGATCAAATAGATAGTCCCTTAGGTTACCATGACCAACTAATATAATGGCAGGACCAATGTCCACAGCTCCAAATCCCAACCATCAACACCAATTTTCTCCCTGTTACCGAGATTGTCTCTTTACCTGGCTATAATGCAACAAACAAAAGCATAAAATAAACATTCCAAACCAGCACACATTAAACATCAAAATATACCAAGTACTTTACAAACATCAACTAGTTTATGGAGTAGGAATGAACTGCAGATGCTGGTTTAAACCGAAGATAAACACAAAATGCTCAGTAACTCAACGGGACAGGCAGCATCTCTGGATAGAAGGAACGGATTATGTTTTGGGTTGAGACCCTTCTTCAGACTAAAGGACCTGTCCAACCAGCATGCGACTGCATGCGGCTAGCGCGACCTAACGTGGTCGCTTGAGCCGTACGACCTCGCAGGGCCAGTCCCACTTCGATCGCCGGAGCCGTATGGAGTTGTGCGGGGTTGGTCCGGACATCGCGCGGGGCTCCAAAAAACTGACACTATCCAAAAATCCCTCGCAGCAACGACCTGTCATCCCGCAGCCGCATCGAGGCCGTACGCAGTGCCTCAATGGGCGTACGCAGCGTCTCAACGCAGATTCTCGATGCTGTACGCAGCGTCTTGACGGCGTACGCCTAGCACGTGGCGTTGCGCGATGACATCACTGCCCGGCGTGCCGTTGCATGATGACGTAACTGCCCGACGCCGTGCGACATCCAAATTCAGCCGGCCCGCCTCCTGCCCAGCTGATTGGTGAGTATGATGCCGGGACCAGCTCCAGACGGCTCTGCGGTTGGTAGTGGGACCGGTCCCGCGAGGCCGTAAGCCTCAAGCCACCACGTTTGGTTGCGCTCGCCGCATGCAGTCGCATGCTGGTGGGACAGGCCCTTAAGTCAGGGGTGAGGGAGATACAGAGATAAGGAAGTGTAAGGTGTGAAATCGCGACAAATATAAAGAAATGTAGAATAGATCATTGTTAGCTAGGAGAAGGTAACAACAAAGCAAACAGAGTGAAAGCAAACATATTGACTTCTCTAACTTCAAGTAACCCTTGCCTTCCCTCTCTCTCCATCCCTCCCCCCTTCCCTGTCTTTGGAGTGCGAGAGGAAACCGGAGCACCTGGGGAAAACCCATGCAGGTCTCAGGGAGAATGTGCAAACTCTGCATAGGCAGCACCCGAGGTCAGGATTGAACCCGGGTCTCTGGCACTGTATGACAGCAACTGTACCGCTGTGCCACTGTGCCAGCCCAACTACTTGATGTAATAACACAAAATGCTGGAAATATTCTCCTGGTAAAGCAGCAACTGCGGATAGAGAAACAGAGTTGCTGTTTCAGGTCTGAGTCCATGGCTGCTACCTGCTCATTAACCTGCTCACTATATTCATTTTAAAAACGAATTGTACACTGTTGCTCTTTCCCAAAACCAATGCTAAAGTGAAATAAAATGAAGACATTTATTTTTGGAGATAATCATTGACAATCTTGCCAACATTTCTCCTTCTCGACCACCTGGCCAAGTACCACAGTAAATTTCTCAACAAGCTATCATCTCTATGTTCCTAGATCTCAAAGTACTGAAACAACTTAGTGGGTCAGGCAGCATCTTTGGAGGACATGGATCCTATTGAGAGACCCTTTGTTACTATCACTTCGTGCTCTATGCAAAATTCCAGCATCTGCAATTCCTTGTGTCTCCATGTTAAACAATAGACAATAGACAATAGGTGCAGGACAGGCATGTGCCATGAATAATTACTCAAGGTAGGCAGTCAGCCGGCTTTAAAAAGAAATCTTAAACCGCGCATGCGCAAATTGTCATCTCCATAAAATTTTTTTTTTTTTTAAAGTAACAATCCAATTTGCCCAAGGCTTCTGAATCTCCTTCATTTTTTAATTACTGAATGAGTGGGGGATGGAGAATGAAGGCAGGTGGAGAGATGGTGGGAAAAACGGGAGCACACCGGTACAAGTTGAATCAGTTGTCATCTTATTGAATAACAATACTAATTCAAGGGACCAATTGGAGGGAGAGTTCCTTTCACAGCGTGTGGAGAGCCTGTGCTAGGGGTTAAAGATGCATGGAGGGCAGGAGTGTTGAGAAGGAGGTGGTCGGAGATCATGTCAGTAACTCACTCACCGCTGCCGCAGCGCTTCGGGCACGGACTGCAGAACTGGCTGCCACTTCCGGGGAAGGAAGCAGCTCGGGTGAATGCGAGCGGCCACCGGGACCCGACAGCAGAACTGGCTGCCACTTCAGCGCCTTCTGCCGGCTAGCTCACCTCTGGCAGTGCTCTCCGTCTGAACATCTCTCACCTGCCGCTCGCCGGCATCGTTCATGTCTGCCGCTTCCCACAAATCCTTAAATTCCCACAGCCGAGTAACCTCAATTGGTCCCTTGAGCGTGCTGTCAGAATTTAAGGATTTGCGGGAAACGGTTGACATGAGTGAGGCCGGCGAGCGGCTGGAGAGAGGTTTTCAGACTGAGAGCACTGCCAGAGGTGAGCGGGGACCGGCAGAAGGGACTGTACGGTACCGGCGGCCACTCGCTGCCACCCGAGCTAATTCACTCCCCGGCCACAATGCGGTGGCTCTGTACCCAGAGCGTCGCAAGTGGGTTACTGACCCCGATTCCCTCCTTCACAACGCTCCTGCCTTCCCCGCAACTTTACCCCGGGCCAGAATCCCCAAAAGCTGTGAAAGGAGCTCTCCCCCCCCCCCACACCCCGGGAAATATGGTATTTAAAAACATAAAGCACCAAGAAATGTACTTACCACATTATCGGTATACGAATTCCTTTCTTCTCTCTTTGTTTCCAAAGATATTCTTAAAATAATGACAATCCATATTTGAAAAACCCACCAAGAACATGCTGCGCATGTGCAGTACTGCAAAGGCAGAATTTCAGCTGTCTTCAGCCCCGCCTGTCATTGACGGCTTGGAGCAGCGCTGACGGCACGTGGGCTGCACCGACCTTCGCGTTACAAGTGCTGCGGATGAAAGGCACGGACAATTATGCCTATCTAAGAGATCGATCCCTTAGGTAGGCATAATTCTCCCATGCCTTTACTATTTATATGTAATAATTACCATTTCATAATTTTAGTCAGTGTAGACAGTGCCTTGCCTACCCTGACGGCACGTGCATGGTGCAGGAGTAGGCTATTCGGCCGTTTGAGCTTGCATCGCCATTCAATGTGATCATGGCTCATCATCCCGTATCAGTACCCGGCTCCTGCCTTCTCACCATATCCCTTGACTGTTGCTGCTTGATGTTGTTGCTTAACTCTCTTTTTCCTTGCACTGATTTCTTATCCTCAGTGATTACAGCTGCCATTGTATATTATCAAGTTCTCTGTTCTGAATTCATTGCCTTCATTTCTTTCATTGATTACTCCTTCCATGTAATCTCAAACATCTATATTCATCAGCCCCTTTAGTGCAAGGGCTGCAAAAAGGTAGGTTTGAAGACCGGGTCATTTTTACCCCTTGCACATGAGAGGTCGGTTCATGAGTCTGACACCGATTGGAATAGAAGCTGTTCTTGAATCTATTCATCAGCCCTCTTATCTTGCCTGCTCTTAAACCTCACAGTTGCCATAATTTCAATCACAAAATGGGTCAAATCTGTCCTTGTATCCATTTCCACCAGTCAGTCAGACCTATCCCTGAATCCAACTCATATTTACCTGTGCTATCTAAATCTCACTTATCCTGAGGATTTCAATAACTCTGCAAGCTATGTCTAAAATGGCAACAAAAATCTATCAATTTCTCATCCGTTTCCTTGTTAAACTATATTGGTTCCAAATTAAATTAAAGCTTGAGTTTCTAAATTCCCATTCCCATTCTCAAACTACATATGTTTACTCGCCCAAACTTCTGTTCTCCTCCATCGGCAACACAATAAAGTATAACTTACACTACGGCATCTCCCCTCGAGCAGAAGATGCAAAAGCTTGAAAGTGCATACCACCAAATTCAAGCCCAGCTTCTTCCCCATTGGTATTAGACTCTTGAAAATACTTCTCATATGCTGGGGATGAATTTCCCAATCTTCCAATCTACTTTTTTGCAGCCCTTGCACTTTTTGTATCTGCACTTTATCCATAGTTATAACCCTATATTCTACACGCTGTTTATTTTCTCTTTGGCATGACCTGATTGGCTCCCATATGGTATGATTGCCAGAATAAGACACATAACAAAGTTTATCACAATATCTGCGTACATGTGAAAATAATAAACCAATAACCAATACCAATTTCCTACCTCTTGGTTATCCCAGAAAGAATCAGTCCACACTGCAATTCTAATGTCAAACACAATCTTTGTTCCATAAGCAGACCTGCCTCATTTTTCTTCTGTCCTCGTGCAATAGCCCATATAATGGAAAGAAAAAGAAATGATAGAATTCACAATAAAAGGAATTGTTACTGAGAATTGTGATAAGGTTTTTCATTTTAAGTGGAAGACAGAATGTTCGCTCCACAAATTCTTTCATTTCACAGATATTGCTTTCCCTGTCTGGTCAAGGAAATGAGGAATAAAACTATTAAATACAATGCTTTGAAAAAGCCATTTCAAGTTGTTTCATTCCATCCCTTTTAAGGCAGATCTTTCAGTGTGTTATTCTTAATAATCATGTAGGATTTCCACCCAAATATCAGAAACAGGACTGCTTTCGACTTCAGCCAGCGCAGAAACAAGCCCTTTGGCCCACCGAGTCTATGCTGACCAGCGATCACCCCATATGCTAGCACTATCCTACATACTACCGACAATTTTTACAATTAACGTACAAACTGCTGTAGGTCATATGTACATTCAAAAGACAAATACACAAACGTGCCTGGTCAAAATAAACAAACGTAAATAAAGTGGCCCATCATTCTGATTCCCTCGAGAGTTTGCAGGGTTTAGCTGTAAATTCCCTGCTGTCTCTCTCAAGATCTCCCTTCTCCTTCAAATCACCATTGAAGTACATGTGTCACGTGGTTGCCTGGGAGTAGGTATTCATCTCATTAATTCGATGTACCCAGCCACTGACTGTTGCATATGGATGGACTGGGAGCACTTGTGGCTAATGTCATCAGTGCAGGGGCTCAGGTGGCTGCACAAAGGGGAGCCTCAGGAATTGAACAACACGCAAATATTGCTACAGCAACCTTATTCTGCTGCACGTTTTCGGAGGCGAGATTGATGAAGGTGGTTGCCCTGGTGAGCAAATACGTCAGCGACCTGTGCCCTGTGGATTTATTTATAACAACCATGTCCCCTGTGGGATGTGCGAGAGGAAGAAAGGTTGAGCACTGTGGTGACCCTGACAATTCCTGGCAGTGCCCTTCTCGTGCTTGAGGATGTCTGCACATCAGATTCTAATTAACAGCACAATATTTTCATTGCCTACGTGTGAAGGCTATTTTCTTTGGATATTCTTGGCAAAGGCCTGTCTGAATCTACATGTGCAGATATTGTTGAGAGCTAATCTGCACCCAATAGCAGGAGCGGCACAGTGTCGCAGCTGGTAGTACTGCTGCCTCACAGCGGCAGAGACCTGGGGTCGATTGTGACTTTGCATGCTGCCTGTTTGCACGTTCTCCCTGTGACTGAATGGATTTCCTCCAGATGCTCCGGTTTCCTCCCACACCCCAAAGACGTATGGGTTTGTAAGTTAATTAACTCTGTAAAATTGCCCTTAGTGTTTAGGGATGGATGCAAAAGTTGAATAATGTGGAACTAATATGAACAGGTAATCAGTGGTAAGCTTGGACTCAGTGGACCGAAGGGCCCTGTTTCCATGCTGTATCTCTAAACTCTCTAAACTAAATGTGTAGGATGGAATTGCAGTTGCTGGTTTAAACTGAAAATAGACCAAAAAGCTGGAGTAACGGGGCAGGTAGCATCTCTGGAGAGAGGGAATGGGTGATGTTTTGGGTTGAGATGAATCTGAAGAAGGGTCTTGACCCAAAACGTCACCCATTCCTGGAGTTACCAGCTTTTTGTGATTATCTTCAAACTAAGGCTCATCCAAAGACAATCCTGACTTACTGCTTATAATTGTAGCTATTAAATGTTTCTATCAACATTATGAACAATAAGAAACTCAAATACACCAACATTTAGATACTCAGTTTAGGAGCCTTTTATCAAAGTCCATTTTCAGAGATGATGGCGAGAAATTCAGTCAATCCATCTTTGAGTAGATGTCTGAATTCAAGGGAGAATTGAAGACACAAGGAACTGCAGATGCTGGTTTACAAAAAAAAGACAGAAAGTGCTGGAATAAGTCAGGCAACATATCTGGAGAACATGGATAGGTGATGTTTTGGGTCAAAATTTTTCTTCAGATGTGTCTTCAGGAGAGAATTGAGTAGTTACAGTTGTACATCTTTCACTGGAATTATTAATTATGTGCGCACATATTTTCACTTATTTTAATTAAGCTGCGACATATTTCAGCTAAGACATGATCAGATAGCAGTAGAGTCTTAAAGTCGGACTGAATGCTACACGGAATGATCAGGCATTAGGTGATGTGGATTTTGCCGGATTTTTGATCTTCCCCTTATTGAACACCCCACCAGCCTTGTAGTATTCAAATGGAACAGTCCTGAGATTACCCCTGCCTTCTTCTTTCCCCATCCTCAACTTCTATTCCCATGCTCAACAAGATTATGTTGTGTTCCCAGATTAGGCAGCAACCCATTTAGCACTTCAAACAGATTTCCGTTCACCGGGTCTGTTCCCACATCGGCCAACCAGCGGTAGAGCTATTGCCTTACAGCACCAGAGACCTGGGTTCGATCCTGACTATGGGTGCTTGTCTGCACAGAGTTTGTACATTCTCCCCATGACCTGTGTGGGTTTTCTCCGAGATCTTTGGTTTCCTCCCACATGCTAAAGACGTACAGGTTTGTAGGTTATTCTGCTTGGTATAAATGTAATACATTGTCCCTATAGTGTGTGTAGGCTAGTGTAAGTGTGCAGGGGCACTGGTCGGCGTGGACTCAGTGGGCCAAAGGGCCTGTTTCCACGCTGTTTCTGTAAACTAAACTAAACTAAAGTAAACTAAAATGAGCTGTAAAATTGTAGCAAAATATATTTCCCTTACCAGAAGCAGACAAAGGCCTCAAAGAGGTGCACAAATAGTAAGATTAAATGAGAATTTACCAGTTTGAAGTTTGATCTTTATTTTATGAGGAGTTATGATGAGCGATTACGTGAAGAAGCCCTGCCAGTCCGCATGCACGTCAATCTTCAAAGCAGCGGTGTGAAATCACAGATAACAGTAGTCGAAGTAACATAGTAAGTCTTAGAGAAGACTAGAACTACCAGATGACCTTTATGATATGAGGGTTGGGAGCGGAGGGCACGTAATCGCTCATCGTAACTCCTCATAAAATAAAGATCAAACTTCAAACTGGTAAGCTCGTTTAATCTTACTATTTTACTTTGTGAGTGATTCCGTGAAGATTTCAAAGCTCTGTGATTTCATGCCATGGATACGAGTCCATGCGACACACTGCCTCAGTTGACACAGGATGAGTAATAATAAATAATGCATTCAAACATGATACAGACTTAAACATGTTGATGCTTTAATTAGCAAAAAAGAAAACAATAGTGACCCCTCTCTCCCAGGGGGAAGCTATAAAACAGAATTTAAAATAGAGTGGGCAAATACCCCAGGTGTGGCAAGAGGTTTGTTATAGAACCTTTGAAATGTCAGTTCATTGGACCATCCTGCGGCCGCGAGGATTTGGTCGAGAGGGACGTCCAGTGCCCTCGCTGCTGACATTGATGCCGCCCTGGTGGAGTGAGATTTAAAAACATCAGTGTCCGCTCCGGCACAAGTCAGAACCTGTTTCAGCCACCTTGAAATGGTCTGTACTGACACCTTCTTATGAGGCTTTTTGTGACTGATGAATATCGTTAATTCGGAGGCTCTTGATGACCTTGATATACTGCTGCATGTGCGTAACTACACATAGGCGAAGGTCTACGGGGTATGCCATAAAATTAAGTTTAAGGCCTGACGTCCCTGGCCTGCTCTGCTTAATTAAATCATAAACATAAAATGTTATGTTATTTACAGATGAAACCATCCTGTCCAGACGCAGCTTCTGCAACGTCTGGATGCGTTGCGCTGAAACCAACGCCATGAGCATGACCACATTAAGAGTGAGTCTGGGCAAAGACAGGGATGTTGCTGGAGCCCATTGGTGAAGCAGTGTGAGAACCACACTCACATCCCAGATCTCCGTGTACCTGGGCCTGGGGGGATTACAGTTAAAAATACCTTTCATGAACCGGGATATTAAAGGGTGAGACCAAATAGAGTGTTATCCCGATCCCTGCCACAGGTGGGACGATAAGGCACTCCTGGCACTGTTGATGGCACTAAAGCTCAGTCGCTCATCAAAATATAGTGTGGAAAGAAATTCCAACACATCAGGTATGCTTGCCGTGTGCTATGATATGTTCGACTGCAAGCAGAACACCTCCCATTTCTTGATATGAGAGATGTATTGTTTTTTAGTACTATCCCTCCTGGCCGCAGTAATCACATCCACCCTATACGACCTGATTGTCCGAGCCCCAGGAACGGTCTCGTCAGAATCTGCAAATCAATAGATTAATACGGTCATGTAGTGGATGGCTCTCCCCAGTCACAGGGTGAACCAGCAGGTTACTGCATTTGGGGACAACCATAAAAGGCTGTGTTATTAGTCTCAGAACGAGTGGGAACCATGGCTGTATAGGCCAGTCGGGAACTACCAAAATGCCTGAGGCGGAATCCTGCTCGATCTTAAGCAAGCACCGTCTGGTTCTCATGAAACATACTTTGGTAGCTGGTGATTTAATCTGGATGCAAAAAAATCAATATCTTGTACGCCATACCGAACGACAATATCATTAAATATTTCAGGATTCAACATCCATTCTGTGTTGTCATTGAATTTCCGTGACCTGGTAAGTAGATAGCTGAAATCCAGATCTTTCTTGCAATACACCAATGCCAAATAAGGTTAGCCAATTTATCACATGATACCGACTTGATTCCACCCATGTGATTAACGTATGTTACTGCTGTAGAGTTGTCAATCTGAATCTGAACATGCAAGTCATGCATACTAGTACAATACGCCTTTAAGCCATAGAGTGCTCACAACAACTCTAAATAGTTAATACCATGTGATTGAAGAATTAATGCCTCATGCATATTCCATCTGCCACCGCAGCTAGAGATGGTATCAGTGGCTCCCCATCCTAGAGCACTAACATCAGTTTGTAAGATAACTGAAGGTTGATCAATCAGAATTTTACTGGAGCAACGCGAAATATTCGCTATCCACCACTGTAACTCAGCAATGGGTTCAGCTGGTAACCGCATGGGTCTATTGAAATGACCTGCATGTGTTTTGAGTGCCTGCTCTTTTGCACGTTGTAAATGTTGATAATGTAAAGGCCCAAACTGTGCACTTGGATAAGCAGCCACTAATTTGCCAATTATACTAGCCACCTGTCGAATAGAAGATTGTTGCTCATCAACGAGATTGTTACAAGCTTCTGTTAACTCTTATCTCTTGCCTCTAGGCAGAGTCACAGACATGTGAGTTGAATTAATGGTGAATCCCAACTAATCAATGACTCTAGATGGTATCAATTTGGATTTAACTGGATGGATGAGAAACCCCAACCTCTCAAACATGAGTTTGGTAGCTGAAACAGATAATTCAGCTGATTCCTGAGTCTCGCCTATGATTAGGATATCATCCAAATAGGCCATTACAATATGATTCTGATACCGGAACACTGGTTTTAACTACTTTGTAAATAGTCAAAGGAGCCGAAGTTAACTCATTAGGCAATGCTTTAAACTGCCATAGTTGACTCTTCCAGCTAAATTTCAAATATCTCTGGTGATTGTAATGAATGGGTACTGAATAGCATGCATCTTTAAGATCTATGCATGCCATATAGCATCCTTTGGAAACCAGTTGTTTAGCAGTAACAAAAGTTTCCATTTTGAAATGTTTATACTGCACATAGGAGTTAAGTCGAGTTAGATCAAGAATGATTCGACACCCACCATCCTTCTTTTGTCTAGGAAATATATTAGACACAAATTGGTGAGATTGATGAAACGACTTCTCAATTACCCCTTTTTTAAATAACGTTACAATTTCAGCTTGTACATCTAAAGACTCTTGCTGTGAGAAAACCAATGTCCGGCTTGGTGTATGCTGTGTAGGTGGACACAATTTGAAAAGGAATTCTGTGCAGTATAAACAAATCTGATGTTATGCAGCACCATTCATTGAAAATCAAGTGTAATCTCCCACCAACTTGTAACTGATCCATACATGACATGTTCTGAAAAGAACGCGATCCACCTACCTCCATGGTTGTCGGTGGACACTTCCGCCCCTGAGTTCTGGAGGGGAAGAATGTTGAGTGCGCCAATTGCGCATGGGTGGCAAGGCCCGGCTTGGTCCTTAGCCTGAACCAGCTTCAGCGAACGGTTTGTAGGGGTGCTGCCACCGAAATGGAATTTTGTTAGTCGGCTGGGCTTTTATGAGGCCGACAGTTTTTGCCCCGTTGTCCAATTCTCTGACCCGTTTTGATAGGTCATCACCAAACAGAAGGTTTGACGGTTGCAAATTGCTAGACTTGCACAGTGCCGCAAACTTGGGATTCAGAGTCGGACGGATAGCACTCTTTCTGAGACTGTTTATTTCAAAATGTGCATTGCACATTAGGGCCAGAGCATCCTGCTGCACCTCAGAAAGGAGCCCCCCATCGACCGACCTAGCAAAAGCTGTAATGCCTGAAGCGAGCAGCTTTAGTATCTTCTGGAGCCTCACTTCCTGGGCTCTGATACCTACACTCCTTCTTCACCGACAAAATTCAGAAAATTAGGCAAGCAGTCAGTGCCCCACATCAGGTGCAGGACATGTGTTGTCCATGTGTCCACTTATAATCAATTGAAATACCATGACACAATTTTATGTTATTAACCATAAAACCTTGGAGGACATTATACAACATTTGAAATCCTCCTCCTGCTGCCTCGATATTCTACCAACAGACCTTTTCAAAGGTGTATCAAACTGCATGACCTCAGACCTTCTACAGATTGTAAACACGTCCCTTCTCTCAGGTGTCTTCCCACAGGCCCTGAAAACTGCTGTTATCAAGCCTCTCTTAAAAAAGAAGAACTTAGACACTTCACTACTGAACAATTACAGATCAATATCAAACCTCCCATTTCACAGTAAAATCATTGAAAAAGCTGTTTTTAAGCAGCTGAACAATTTCATGTTAATGAACAGCTGTTTTGATGTCTTCCAGTCAGGATTTAGACCACACCACAGCACCGAGACGGCTCTTGTTAAGGTCTTCAATGACATTCACTTAAACACAGACAATGGCAAAATTTCAGTCTTAGTATTACTAGATCTCAGTGCTGCATTCGACACAGTCGATCACAACATATTACTAGACCGTCTGGAAAACTGGGTGGGACTTTCGGGCACAGCATTAAAATGGTTTGAATCCTACTTGAAGGACAGGGACTACTTTGTGTCTATAGGTAATTACACATCTGAGCGTGCAAAAATTACATGTGGAGTTCCCCAGGGCTCCATTCTGGGGCCTCTTCTGTTTAACATCTACATGCTTCCACTGGCTCAGATCATGAAAAACATCAAAATATGTTACCATAGTTACGCAGACGACACACAAATCTACATAACAATATCACCAGGAGGCTATAGTCCAATACAAGCACTGAGTAGATGCATTGAGCAAATCAACGATTGGATGAACCAGAATTTTCTCCAATTAAACAAAGAAAAAACTGAAATAATTGTTTTTGGAGCCAAGAAAGAACGATTAAAAGTTAGCACCCAGCTTCAAATGGTAATGCTAAAAACAACAAACCAAGCCAGAAACTTAGGAGTAGTCATGGACTCAGACTTGAACTTCAACAGCCACATAAAAACAGTCACAAAGTCAGCCTACTATCACCTAAAGAATATATCAAGGATTAAAGGACTTGTGTCTCAGCAGGATTTGGAAAAACTTGTCCATGCATTTATCTTCAGCAGGCTCGACTACTGTAACAGTGTCTTTACAGGTCTCCCTAAAAAGTCGATCAGACAGCTGCAGTTAATTCAGAACGCTGCTGCTCGAGTCCTCACTAAGACCAAAAAAGTAGATCACATTACTCCAGCTCTGAGGTCTTTACACTGGCTTCCTGACTGTCAAAGAATTGATTTCAAAATACTACTGTTGGTTTACAAAGCACTGAATGGTTTAGGGCCAAAATACATTTCTGATCTTCTGCTTAGCTACGAACCACCCAGACCTCTCAGATCGTCTGGGACAGGTCTGCTCTGTGTCCCCAGAGTTAGAACTAAACATAGAGAGGCAGCATTTAGTTTTTATGCACCACATATCTGGAACAAACTCCCAGAAAATGGCAGGTCTGCTGCAACTCTCAGCTCTTTTAAATCTAGACTGAAGACTTTTCTGTTTGCCGCTGCCTTTCAGTAAACAATACAATTTATTAATTACCTATACTGCACTGTAACTTCTATTCCTGGTTTTATTCTATTTGAAATATTTTATTTGATTTCTTTTAATTTTGTAATTATTTTATCTGAATAATCTAATAATCGTTTTACATCTAAATGTCATTTTATATGTGTTTCTTCCAAATGCTTTAAATGTTTTATGTAAAGCACTTTGAATTACCTTGTTGTTGAAAGGTGCTATACAAATAAACTTGCCTTGCCTTGCCTTACACCCATGTGACCCCAGATAGCGTGGTTCACAGTTGGCACTTTAATCGAGGCACAATTGGTGGGTGTCTCATATTTTTTGGAAGTTTCTTCCATTGTGAGGTCTTGCAGCTGGTGTGAGGCCATGTAATTTATAGTCATGGCCAGGTCATTATCCAGCGGTTCCCCAGTTCCGGTCGGTATAGCAAATTTAGATGTCATACTTGGCACCCCTGGTTCGCGGCCTTCTTGCCTTGGGGTATGCTCACTGGCTATACCTCCAACCTCGGGGTTAGAACAAAACTGCCCCGGTATGCTCTCCTCCTCCGAGAGGGAGACATTATGCAGTCCTTCAACAGGTGCCGCTGCTACAGGCCCCCGAGGAGACCCGCGGATATAAAGCTCTTCTTGCTGGAGCATATCGTGATGGAGCATCCTCTCCATCAGGAGCTCCATCCTAGACAGATGTCCGTAGACGCTACCCATTTTGGGAGGAGAACCCTCCTGGCCCGACTCATCCGAGTCAACGGGCCTTACCGACTTCTTAGTGGCTTTCCGTCAATTAGCACCAAGTCGGAAGCTACTGACCATGCCGCCAGCGACTCTGAAGGCGAGATGGACGGTCTTCTATAGCTGCTCTCCCGGCGGCCCGCCTCGACCTTCCCTTAGTCATTTTCTCCATGGTCCGACTTGCTCCTGCAACAAGACTTACTGACCACAGAAAACGACCTCAACTAAGTTTCTTAAACTTTCCTGAGAGTTTTTAAAACTTACCGCTGATGGAGCTACACGCCTGCCAGCCCATCGTTGCTCCATGCGTCAGACGTAATGACGCGCATGCGGACTGGCGGGGCATCTTCACAGAATCACTCACGTGACTCCGAAGTAAAATCAGGGACTCATAATGTTATTCAGGTCACAACTTCCTTTACCAGCATGGTGGGTGACATGTGCACATTGATGAAAAAAGCACTTTTATTCCCATGAGCTGATGCCTTTCAGAAATTGTAGAAAGAATATCATTAGTAAACAAAGGGGTACTTCATAGTGTTGCTTTTTGCTATGAGTGCAAATTCTAGGCCAAAACAACCCATAATTAATCAATATATTTTTGTTTCAGTGCACTGAAAAAATAAATCCAAGCACTCAATTCGACCTTGAATATAAGGTCCAGCTTTGGTGCCTAACAACAAAGACTCTAGAAGCAATCTATAGACATTTCATGACATGGATGTCTTCATGTTAGAGAACTGAGTAATGGGAAACATAGAAGTACACGAGCACTGCAGTCTAGAAATAAACCCTGCAAGAAGTGGAGAGAAATGTTAAGTGCCTCTCTATGCAGCTGCTTCAGTTGCTGAATATTTATACTTCATTTTCTGGTCTAATCCCAAGCAATATCACATTGTGTTCTGATGAAGCATTAGCCAGCCTTGCAGAGACAATTCCGAAGTGAATAATTTTACATTGTATTTCACGTTCTATTTATCTCTCACCATTTCTGGGAAAAAGGTTTCATATATCTCCTAGTTTCAACTACCCAAGGCAAGCCATTTGCCATTCACCTGGCACCACCACCACTACTTGTAATGTAAAGAACCTGAAACGTTGCCTGTCCACGCCCACCACAAATGCTCCCTGACCCGTTGAGTTACTCCAGCAGTTTTTGTCAGGCAGAAGACACAAAAGCTCGAAAACACGTACCACCAGACTCAGGAACAGCTTCTTCTGTTCTGTTGTCAGACTTCTGATCAGTTTAATAAGGTTGAGCACAGTTCCAATCTTCCAACTTATTGTATTGGTCTTAAACTATTGTTTGTAAAACTATTGTATGCACTCTGATACTTTTATCTTTAACTCTTAAGACACGCTTATGAGACCATGTCAATGCAAAAGTAAAATCCACTAAAGACGACTTTATTTCAGTGACAGGAAAATAATTTTGTGAAGAAAGGCAGAAAAGTTAAACAAAGCAATAGGATGGAACTTATAAACTAAATTTGCCACCTGGAAATTCTTATTGAGTAGGCTTGCCTCCTTGACTAAATCCTGATATTTATTTTCCATGCAGATATTTTCCATTGGGACCTCACTTCACTGCCTCTATTTCTCTGCTACAGCCAAGCAGGACTGATGAACAATGTTCCAAAGTTTCTTCAGCCTACTGGGAGCTGCATAATTAATCTGATGAGAGGATTGCAATGTAGACTTGTAACTATGTATGTGTGAACTGTAATTGTGGAGTTAGTGTGGGCTATAGATGTTGAGATTGCAATATCATTTATGGTAGCTTCACTGGCCTGAGATACTCAGTTTTTTAAATTTGTATCCTACAATCCAACTGAGCAGTTTTAAATGACCTGGAGAATAGCATCAACAGACAAAACGTTCTCCATATCTGAGGAAGGATGTGATGCCCCTGGAGAGGGTCCAGAGGAGGTTTACAAGATTGATCCCAGGAATGAGTGGGTTAGCTTATGATGAGCATTTGACAGCACTGGGCCTGTACTCGCTGGAGTTTAGAAGAATGAGGGGGGACCTCATCGAAACTCACCGAATAGTGAAAGGCCTGGATAGAGTGGATGTGGAGAGGATGTTTCCATGAATGGGAGAGTCTAGGACCAGAGGCCATATACTCAGAATTAAAGGACGGTCATTTAGGAAGGAGATGAGAAGGAATTTATTTAGTCAGATTGAGGTGAATCTGTGGAATTCATTGCCACAGAAGGCTGTGGATGCCAAGACAACGGATATTTTAAAAGCAGAGATGGATAGATTCTTGATTAGTACGATTGTCAGGGATCATGGGGAGAAGGCAGGAGAATGGAGTTGGGAGGGAGAGATAGATCAGCCGTGATTGAATGGCAGAGTAGGCTTGATAAGCCGAATGGCCTAATTCTGATCTAATTACCTATGACCTTATGATCTTCGAAAGTAATTAATGTGTGTATTAATAAGGACTTGAGGTGGTTTTATTTGCCTTTGTGGAGACAAAAAAAATCTGTCCAGGTAATAATAATGTAATCGGGGGCAAACAAAATTAAATTAGCTAAAAAGGCTCACCTATTCCTCTACTTCCACAGGAGGCTAAGGAAATTCAGCATGTCTCCAATGACTCTTACTTAAATCTTCAGATGAAACGGAGAACGCATACTGTCAGGTTGCATCACATCTTGGCTTGGAAACGGCTCTGCCCAATCCTGCAAGAAATTGCAGAGTGTTGTGGCTGTAGCCCAATGCATCACACAGACCAGACTCCCCATCAATGACTCCATTCACACTGCATGCTGCCTAGGAAAAACAGACAATATTATCGAGGATCTTTCTCACTATGGTCTTCCGTTGCACAGATACAGAAGTTTGAAATGTGAAAAGAAAGAGATATGTGAAAAGAAAGAGATTAGTTAAAACAAATGTAGGTCCCTTGCAGTCAGAAACAGGTGAGTTGATCATGGGGAACAAGGATATGGCGGACCAATTGAATAACTACTTTGGTTCCATCTTCACTAAGGAAGACATAAATAATCTGCCGGAAATAACAGGGGACCGCGGGTCAAAGGAGTTGGAGGAATTGAGTGAAATCCAGGTTAGCCGGGAAGTGGTGTTGGGTAAATTGAATGGATTAAAGGCCGATAAATCCCCAGGGCCAGATAGGCTGCATCCCAGAGTACTTAAGGAAGTAGCTCCAGAAATAGTGGATGCATTAGTAATAATCTTTCAAAACTCTTTAGATTCTGGAGTAGTTCCTGAGGATTGGCGGGTAGCAAACGTAACCCCACTTTTTAAGAAGGGAGGGAGAGAGAAAACGGGGAATTACAGACCAGTTAGTCTAACATCGGTAGTGGGGAAACTGCTAGAGTCAGTTATTAAAGATGGGATAGCAGCACATTTGGAAAGTGGTGAAATCATTGGACAAAGTCAGCATGGATTTACAAAAGGTAAATCATGTCTGACGAATCTTATAGAATTTTTCGAGGATGTAACTAGTAGCGTGGATAGGGGAGAACCAGTGGATGTGGTGTATCTGGACTTCCAGAAGGATTTCGACAAGGTCCCACATAAGAGATTAGTATACAAACTTAAAGCACATGGCATTGGGGGTTCAGTATTGATGTGGATAGAGAACTAGCTGGCAAACAGGAAGCAAAGAGTAGGAGTAAACGGGTCCTTTTCACAATGGCAGGCAGTGACTAGTGGGGTACCGCAAGGCTCAGTGCTGGGACCCCAGCTATTTACAATATATATTAATAATCTGGATGAGGGAATTGAAGGCAATATCTCCAAGTTTGCGGATGACACTAAGCTGGGGGGCAGTGTTAGCTGTGAGGAGGATGCTAGGAGACTGCAAGGTGACTTGGATAGGCTGGGTGAGTGGGCAAATGTTTGGCAGATGCAGTATAATGTGGATAAATGTGAGGTTATCCATTTTGGTGGCAAAAACAGGAAAGCAGACTATTATCTAAATGGTGGCCGACTAGGAAAAGGGGAGATGCAGCGAGACCTGGGTGTCATGGTACACCAGTCATTGAAAGTGGGCATGCAGGTGCAGCAGGCAGTGAAGAAAGCGAATGGTATGTTAGCTTTCATAGCAAAAGGATTTGAGTATAGGAGCAGGGAGGTTCTACTGCAGTTGTACAGGGTCTTGGTGAGACCACACCTGGAGTATTGTGTACAGTTTTGGTCTCCAAATCTGAGGAAGGACATTATTGCCATAGAGGGAGTGCAGAGAAGGTTCACCAGACTGATTCCTGGGATGTCAGGACTGTCTTATGAAGAAAGACTGGATAGACTTGGTTTATACTCTCTAGAATTTAGGAGATTAAGAGGGGATCTTATACAAACTTACAAAATTCTTAAGGGGTTGGACAGGCTAGATGCAGGAAGATTGCTCCCGGTGTTGGGGAAGTCCAGGACAAGGGGTCACAGCTTAAGGATAAGGGGGAAATCCTTTAAAACCGAGATGAGAAGAACTTTTTTCACACAGAGAGTGGTGAATCTCTGGAACTCTCTGCCACAGAGGGTAGTCGAGGGCAGTTCATTGGCTATATTTAAGAGGGAGTTAGATGTGGCCCTTGTGGCTAAGGGGATCAGAGGGTATGGAGAGAAGGCCGGTACGGGATACTGAGTTGGATGATCAGCCATGATCATATTGAATGGCGGTGCAGGCTCGAAGGGCCGAATGGCCTACTCCTGCACCTAATTTCTATGTTTCTATGTTTCTATGAAAGTCCGTACTGCCAGACTCAGGAACAGCTCCTTCCCCTCTGTTAACAAACATCTGAACAATCCTTCCAAAAGCTAGGGTACAGTCCAGATTCTCCAACCTACCTAATTGTGAACATTGGACATTTTCTCTGGAACTGTTATACTACAATGCTGAGAAGCTTTATTCCGCACTCTAATATATTTCCCTTTGTTCTATATTTTGTAACTGTGTCTGGCTTGATTTTATAGTATTATCTGATTTGATTAAATAGCAGGCAAACAAAAGATTTTCACTGTACCTCAGTGCACATGACAACAATAAACCTGAACCTAATCCTAAACCTGAAATTATATTATGACATTTTCAGTGAAAATGGTCAAATTCAGCCATAGACCCAGCCAAAATAATAAATTTCTACTGATGATGATTGTTTTGAGATTGTCAACATTTTGTGCCCAAATATTTGGATGTTTAGGCAACTATAGTCACATTAAACCACTACTTTATTATAGAGTCAATTTAAACCACTACTTTATTATAGAGTCAATTTAAACCACTTTGTAGATTTGGTCTACTGATCCACCCACATGTGACACATGTGACCAGCAGTGAAATTAAACCACATTTATAGTTTATATTCCTTTTGTGTAAGTTATTATTTAAGAACAGTAGAATCTAGAGTTACTGTAATAGAGGTACAGGTATGTTAAAAAAAACTAGGGTCAAGAGCATTCAAGCACATTTCTTGTAAATCCCCTTTCTTAGAGAGTTGTGAATCTGTGGAATTTTACTTCGGAGTCACGTGAGGGACTACGTGAAGAACCCGCTCAGTGCGGAGGCGCGGCATTACGCCAGCAGTGCAACAGCTGCCACGGGAGTTAGGCTCTCCCGTTACAGATGAACCGGACCATCAGGTGAGTACCCTGAGGTCGGGTTTTCTTTTACAGGTGAGCCTTTTTCTGCTTGTGTTTTTTACAGGCAGAGAAAAAGGCTCTGGAACAAAACTGTCCCCCGTTTTCCCGTTGGGGAGGGGGGCAGCAACAGGCGGTAGGAGCGTTACCCGGTGTTCCGTAATTCCCCGACACCGTGCCGAGGCCAGCCCGCTAGTACCTGAAGCAGCGGGCTGGATGCATAGCCACTCGAGAGGCATCCGGCAGGTGTTCCCGATGTCGGACGGGACGTCTCTCCACCCGCACGGGGGGAGAGAGAGCCGCCTGAGCCGCTGGAGCGGCTCACGGAGCAGGTGCCTGCGAGACGCGCTGCTTGAGGGGCGCTCTCGCATCTACAAGGCACAAAAGCTCCAGAAGAAGGCGGTAGGAACAATTACCGGGCGCCCCGCTATCCCCATCACCGTGCCGAGCCCAGTCCCGCTAGTGCCTGAACTGCGGGCTGGATGTCTAGCCATCCGAACAGGCATCCGGCCGGTGGCATCCGATTCGTCGGACGGGGACATGTCTCCACCTAAATGGAGGAGAGACAGCCGCCTGAGCTGCATCCAACAGCAATTGGAGCAGCTCCAGCGAGATGCGCAGAAAGAGCGCTCTCGCGGAGGGAGGTCAGGCACCCGCTTCACAGTGCTTCATGCACTGCCCTCTGCTCCCTCATTACTGGAGGCTAGCATTGGTGACCAGGGCTGGGCTGGTCTGGAACAGGGGCAGGCGGACGAATTCGGGAGTATGCCAGGGGTGCAGGAGCATGAAGAGCTGTTGGGTGTGATGGACCGCTTGTAGCAACCCCACGGGCTGGAGCACCGCTGGAACCAAGAATGGCGGCCAGCATCAACCATTACTGGAAAAGGTGCTCGCTGAGGTGCTGAAACAACACAGCACCAGAAAACGGTGAGGCCCTCAAAGTAAAAAGTGTCAACAGCCAAATCTGGGGGCATGTGGGTCACACATCCGGACCCAAGAACTCAAGCTACAGCGGATCCTAAGGCTCTTGACGTCGGCCATCACAGCCTTTGGTCGTTCCGTGGAGACCACGGAGATGGATACCTGCCAGCAGGATGTGCTGGCATTAATGTGTACCACACAATTTGAGATCAACAATCTCCGGAGGGAAACATAAGACCTGCCCTCAATCCCAAATTTGCTGGCTTGTGTAAAGCCCCAACTGCGGAGACGGACGCGCTGCTATTTGGGAAAGATTTCAATAAAAAACTGAAGGAGATGCAGGAAGCATCAAAAACCTTCGGCCTAATGAGGGCAGGCCCCGGGACGAGCAAACCAAGACCTCCGATACCCAAGCGGCAGCACCCCACGGCATCCACCAGTCGATGTCCGCAATATGGGACTGGTGAACGCTTGGGGTCCGCACATTATCCCCAAAGATCTTTTAGATCAGGGCCCGCAGCGGACCCTCTGGAAAATGCGCCTCCCCCAACATCGCCAGCACGTCAGAACAAAATCTTCAGGAAAATGAAGAAACAGAATCGCCAATAACGATGGAGGTAGGTGGGTCTGGTCCCTACCAGCATATAGAGAATAAGGGTGCTTTATTAACAGGGGGGAGATTACACTTGTTTAAAGAAGCATGGGGTATGGTCACGAGTGACAAGTATATACTCAACAACATTACAGGATATAAAATACAATTCATGTCAGAAAAAACGGCGCCAGTTCAACAATGGCCCCAAAGGGTATTTCTCCCTCCGTCAAAGAGAAACGTGAGGGACAAGCTGAACTGGTGAGATTTATCACAAAGGGGGTCATCGAAAAGACCAAACATGAACCTTTGGAAATTGTATCGAATATATTCACTAAAACCAAAAAAGATGGTGTCTGTCGCATCATCATTGACTTAACATCACTAAACAAATTTGTTAAGTATATACATTTCAAAATGGAGACATATGTTACTGCCAAACAACTGAATTCCAAAGGACACTTCAAGGCAAGCATTTATCTTAAAGATGCTTACTATCTAGTACCCATATACAAGGATCATTGCAGATACCTAAAATTTATCTGGATGGTACAAAGCATTGCCCTATGGGCGAACTTCAGCCCAAGATTATTCACCAAAATATTGAACCCAGCCATGGCAATACTAAGAAAACAAAAACATATTGTCATGGCATATCTGGAGGATATTCTGATAGTAGGGAAAACGATGGAATTGGCTGTGGCAGCAGTATCAGCTACAAAACAGCTCCTCGAAACTCTGGGGTTCGTCCTACATCCAGATAAATCTAAGCTGAAGCCATCCACTATCATGGACTACCTGGGCTTCACAATTAACTCAGTCCATATGACTGTTACCTTGCCAAAGGCAAAAATGGTTGAATTAGCACAATCATGCAACAAATTAATGGTCAACGAGTGACCAACTATTCGACAAGTAGCAAGAGTAATTGGGGAAATGGTAGCAGCATTTCCGGCTACACAATTCGGACCTTTGCACTATCAAAAAATTTACAGAGAGCAAAGGTACGGGCAACAAAACGACATACAGGTCACTATGATCGTGTCATGAACTTACCCACTGAAGCAATATCAGAGCTACAGTGGTGGGCAGAAAACGTTTGGCATAGTTTCAGCCCTATCTTTATCACTAACCCTACTTTAGTTATTCAAACATATGCCAGTGCTCAAGGCTGGGGAGCGACTAACTCCATATCCAGCACAAGTGGTAGATGGACTAAACTAGAGTCATCATTACTACTTACACTGGGCATTAACTATCTAGAGATGTTGGGTGCCTTTTATGGTTTAAAAGCATATGTATCTAATATGCAGCACTTGCATATTCGGTTACAAATTGATAAATACTACGGTGATGGCTTATATTAACCATATGGGTGGCATAAAATCATTATCATGCGACAAATTGGTCAACATGATTTGGCAATGGTATGTCGAAAGACATATTTGGCTATCAGCTACTTACCTACCAGGTAAGCTAAACACCCATGCCATGAGAAAATTAAATGCCTGGGTTGCAAGTTTGAACAGACCTTACCTGGAACTGGGATTGTCCAAACAAACCATCACCACCATGTCGGCATCCCTTCGAACATCCACCAAGAGGCAGTACTTAACCAGCATCAAAAAAGGGAGAAGTACTGCCAGGAAACATGGACAACATACGCAACAGCTACAGCCACCAACATACTGGAGTTCCTGGCCATCTACACCACGATGTAGGGATCAGCTACAGTGCCATCAACACAGCGCAGAGTGCTCTTTCTGCTTATCTCAAACCGGCGCCAGGACAACAGGCGATGGGATCCCATCCACTGGTGGTAAAACTGATGAAGTGCATTTACAATATCAAGCCCTAAGCCCAGGTATACCCATATTTGGGATATCAGTGTGGTCCTGACATATCTCAGGGAATGGCCACCAGCCAGATCCCCCGGCCTCGAGCAAGCTACACTAAAGACACTCATGTTGATGGCACTTGTATCCGCTCAGAGGGTCCAGTCACTACACCTATTGCGACTGGACAACATGATCACAGCTCCAGACCAGATCTGTCGTTATCCAGCGACTGATCAAACAGAGCAGACCAGGAACACCTAATCCAGTCGTGGCTTACCCACCAGAACCACGGTTATGTGCCATGACCCACCTACTATCCTACATAGACACAACCAGAATATTCGAGGGAGATGAAAAGCCTTGTGGGTCAGTCACAAAAACCTTATGGTGGGGTACGAGCCAAACCATTGCGAGATGGCTCAAGCAGGTGCTAGAAACTGCTGGGATAAACACTGACATGTACAAATTTTATTCCACCAGGGCAGCATCCATGTCGACGGCTAAAGAATGGACATGCCTATAGACCACATCCTGGCTACAGCAGGATGGTGGGAAGGGAAAAGACCGTTCAGAAATTTTATAATAAGCCGTTGGCAAAACCTGGTTTATTTGCAGTAAAGATTTACGAACTGCAAATATTTAATTTAAGCCCAGGGGAGCAACTTAATTCTTTGTTGTTATTGTTTAAAAAATACCATTGTGTTTTTCTACAAATAGACTCATTGGTTCATTACTATAACACTTCCTCCCTCAAGAACTTCGGCAGTGAGTGAAATGAAACTGTTACACGGTTTGAAATCACAGAGCTTTGAAATCTTCACGTAGTCACTCACGTGACTCCGAAGTAAAATAGTAAGATTAAACGAGAACTTACCAGTTTGAAGTTTGATCTGTATTTTATGAGGAGTTACGATGAGGGATTACGTGCCCTCCGCTCCCACCCTCATTATATGGATCAAACTAATAAATTGATGTCTCCTTATCTTTACTATGTTTACTTCAAAATAACTGTGTCTATCTGTGATTCCAAACCGCTGCTTGGAAGTATGCCGCGCCTGCGCACTGAGCGGGTTCTTCACGTAATCCCTCATCGTAACTCCTCATAAAATACAGATCAAACTTCAAACTGGTAAGTTCTCGTTTAATCTTACTATTATCTGCCACAGAAGGCAGTGGAGGCCAATTCACTGGATGTTTTCAAGAGAGAGTTAGATATAGCTCTTAGGGCTAACGGAATCAAGGGATACGGGGGAAAAGCCGGAACGTGGTACTGATTTTCGATAATGAGCCATGATCATATTGGGCTCAAAGGGCCGAATGGCGTACTCCTGCACCTATTTTCTATATTTCTATGTTTCTCTTTGTGATGCTTGAAATTGATCTGTTCTGATCTCTGATTGATTAAGCTGGTCAGTGTGTAAAATGTTATACTCGCTATAATTTAATAGCCAGCTATTTTAATATAACCACTTCATGAAACCTAGCACTGTCCCCCATATCCTTATGCCCTCTCCCAATCATGCATCCAGCAAAAACTCTAAGCCATATTGCTTAATATAGGAACAACAACAACATAGTATTTTTAACAAAATAAAGCATTTCATGATGGTTGAAAGGAACATAAACAAACACATTTATTGATACTGATATAGGTTATGAATTTCTTTGATGCTGCTCATTTTACCATCATAATTTTTCTTGAAATCCAGCGAAATGATTTTATGCAACCATCTTTGAAGTTTTTGGACAAATGGATAAGTGTCTTTGAGGATAAATTAAATAGATTATCCTATCTTCCTTAAAGTTTGGAAAAGTGAGTTAACCTCATCACGACATGTAAGCATCTTCGGGGCTTGACAAGTAGATAGTGAATGAACGATTCCCTTAAATATGCAACCGAGTAACAGGATTCACATTCCCAGATTAAGCAGCAACCCATTTAGCACTGAAATATAGTTGATTGTATTTCAAAGAACTTCAAATCTTTGGAACTTTCTCCCCAGAAGGGTCATGATCTAATTGAATGGCAGAGCAGATTTGAAGTCCTAAATACCTTGCTCCTACTCATAGTTCAATTATTCCTAAAAGTGAATCCACTTCCAATGATATTCCAATGAAATACCTGCTTGTAATCTTCCTTTACTTTAACAAATGGCATAGCAACTCAACAGGTAGAGCTGCTGCCTCACAGCACCAGAGACCCAGGTTCAATCCTGACCTTGGTTACTATTTGTGTGGAGTTTACACATTCTCACTGGATTCCCTCTGGGTGCCACGGTTTCATCCCACATCCCAAAGGCATGTGGGGTTGCAGGTTAAATGACCTGTGTAAAATGGCCCCTAGTGTGTAGGGAGTGGATAAGTGTGAACTAGTGTGAAGGGTGATCAATGGTCAGCATGGCCACAGAGGGCCAAAGGGCATGTTTCCATGCTGTGTCTCTAAACTCTAAACGAAGTATGCCAGGTTCAGGCATGCTCACTCAAAACTGCCAGTTTATCGATTACAAAGTCATATATTTTCATATCAGGTTTGAAGGAATTCTGGTCAAGTTACTGGACCAGCAATCTAAATGAAGAAGCTAAGGTTTCAGTTGCAGACCTAACATCAGGGAGCTTTAATTAATGATCCAGAGACATGAGGTCAACACCCTCCACGCCAGCTGTAACAAGATGTTACATTAAGTGCAATCTTCCAGAATAAAAACTTAGTACCGGTAATGGTGATTGTAAAACTCTCAGATTATTGTAAAGAAACATCTGGCTCAATAATCTTATAGAGGTGTATTAAATCATGAGAGGAATAGATCAGGTAGATGCACAGAGTCCCTTTCCCAGGGTAGGGGAATCAAGGACCAGAGGACATAGGTTTAAGGTGAGGGGGAAAAGATTTAATAGGAATCTGAGGGGTAACGTTTTCACACAAAGGGTGGTGGGTGTATGGAACGAGCTGCCAGAGGAGGTAGTTGAGAAACATTAAAGGGGCTGTCCCACTGCAACGACCTAATCTGAGAGTTTAGAAGAGTTTGCCTTCAACTCAAACTCTCAGCATGGTCGACACGTGGTCCTAGGGGGTCCGATGAGGTCACTGGAACTTTCCTTCATGCTCGAGGGAAGTTTCCGCATACTCGTGGCCTCAGTTTGGTTGAAGAAAATTCTCAGCATGTTGAAAAATTTTCCACAAGTAAAAATTCTTTTGAACTCGTAGTGCAGTGGAGTGGGGTCGCTATGTTGTTATAGACAATCGGGGGCAGCCGTAGGCAATCTCCTTCGCTGACCGGGCATTTTAATTGGCTAAAGTTTAGTAGGTTAAATGCCCGCTAAACTTTATTAAACGTTGTGTGGCTTCTTAAAAGTGTCTCCACTCCTTCTCCCCCCCTTTCCCCCCCCCTTCTCTCCCCTTCTCACCCCTTCTCTCCCCTTCTCTCCCCTTCTCTCCCCCTCTCTCCCCTTCTCTCTTCCCCCCCCCCGCCTCCGCGCTCTCTAAAGGTCTTACCGTACACTGTGCAGCCGTCTTTTACCTTCCTGCACACCGCGGGTATGAATTTCAGACAGCGCTCCCCTGCTTTCCCTGGCCCCTGCCTTTGCGATGTGTGTGTGTTTGTGTGTGTGTGTGATATGGGACAAATGCAGACAGGTGGGACTAGTGTAGCTGAGACATGTTGGCCGGTGTAAGCAAGTTGGGCCTAAGGGCCTATTTCCATGCTGTGTCTCTCTATGCCTCAATGACTATGACTAATTCATACAGGGAAAGGAAGAATTGTGCTTAAAGGGCCTGTCCCACTTATGGGCCTATTAGGTGACTTAGGTGACTTTTTAGGCGAGTGCAGGAGACTCTGCGCTCGCCACATGGTCGCCGCATGTTCGCTGATGGTCTCTGATGAGTCTCCTTCTTGGTCGCGAGGAGTGCCTGCATTCTGGGGACTACTCGCGGCCTCAGTATGTTTCGCCACAAATTTTTCAACATGTTGAAAAATGTTCTGCTACCAAATATTGGTCACTATGGAGAAAATCGATAATCCTGTACTCGTGGGTGTAGTTATGGGTAGTCGAAGTAGTTGTAGGTAGTTTTAGTTATGGGCCTGTCCCACTTAGGCGATTTTTCAGTGGACTGCCGGTGACTGTCAAGTTGCCGGCAGTCGCCTGAAAAACCGGGAATTGGAACCGCGACTGTCAGAGTGGAACACAAACACACACGCACAAATACATCGCAAAGGCGGTAGCCAGGGCAAGCGGGGGAGAAGGGGGGAGAAAGAGTGGAGACAACTTTTAAGAAGCCAGACAACTTTTAATAAGCCAGAGATGTTAAATCTGTGTTTATTGTGTGTTTTGGTATTTTATTCTATGTTATGACTGCAAGGCACGATATTTCATTCAGACTGAAAAGTCTGAATGACAATAAAGGATACTTGATACACAGCTGTGAAGTTCAGCGGACATTTAACATTACCGGTCGGTTATCCTTGGTTCCGAAAATTCCCGCTTATGTTTTTTTCCCCAATGAGCCAATTTAAATGACCAGTCAGCAAAGGCAATTAAAGGGCCTGTCCCACTTAGGCAATTTTTTGTGCGACTGCCACAAAATTTTCAACATGTTGAACTTTTTTTGGCGACAGTGACGACAATTTTTGCTGTCGTAGGTTGTTGTCAGTCGACGTAGGTGTTGTCGTAGGTTGTCGCCAGGTGTCGTAGGTTAATTCCATTAAAACTAGTCCCTGGCATTCGCCTAAAGACTCGCCTAAGACGTTTGACTTTCCTTCTTTCCAACAGGAATTAGCATTACTATTGTTAGATTGAGCATGTGCCTGGACAATTATTAGCTCACCAGACTGAGAGTGGGTGTTTTTGCCACACCCTTGGTTTTGACCCCCACATAGTGTATGCCACAGCTCAGACCTATGCGTGACATGATTAACTTTTAATTACCATCTGACATGACTGATTAAGCTATTTACGGCACATCCGATCACCGCATCCAAGAAATAAATGAAACAAGGTAAGAGCTACAGGTACACACAATTGCTGGGGAAACTCAGCGGGTGCAGCAGCATCTATGGAGCGAAGGAAATAGGTGACGTTTCGGGCCGAAACCCTTCTTCAGACTGATGGGGGGTGGGGAAAGAAAGAAGGAAAAGGGGAGGAGGAGGAGGAGCCCGAGGGCGGGCGGATGGGAGGGTGGGAGGAGACAGCTAGAGGGTTAAGGAAGGGGAGGAGACAGCACGGGCTAGCCAAATTGGGAGAATTCAATGTTGATGCCGTAAGGACGCAAGGACCCCAGACGGAATATGAGGTGCTGCTCCTCCAATTTCCGCTGTTGCTCACTCTGGCAATGGAGGAGACCCAGGACAGAGAGGTCGGACTGGGAATGGGAGGGGGAGTTGAAGTGCTGAGCCACCGGGAGGTCAGGTAGGTTATTGCGGACTGAGCGGAGGTGTTCGGCAAAACGATCGCCCAACCTACGCTTGGTCTCACCGATGTAAATGAGCTGACAGGTACTTGTTGAATGAAATGCCACATCATACCTAATGTCACCCCAGGCCAAAATTTGTTCTTGCTCACTTGTGTTAGTGCACAGTATAATGCTGCAGGTCCACCATCGATTCTGCGGCAACTGGTGGTCCAGCACCTCCTTTAATCTGGACAAAATTACGAGAGCATTGCATGTGTAGTGCGGTATTTTGCCTCCATCCTGAAAAAGTTAATTGTTTACTATTTTTGTTAATTGTTACCTACTTTTTTAAAGTTTTGAGCAGCCCATGGTGCTTTGGAAGCACAGGAGGGGTATAATTAGTGGGTCAGAGTGTAGTGTATTGTTGAATTATTATTACCTGACCTCTGTTCTGGCAAAATTGATAATCCGGCAAAGGTCTGGAACTAAGGGTACCGGAAAATTGATGGTGAGCTTGTAGTTGAGGACAGCGAAACCAAACTTCAGAGAAATAAATGCAGCCACAACTATTTTGAAGACTTTGTTTCTGCATTCCAGGTCAGTCACAAGCTGGTACCAATGTAAATAAAACTAGGATAACATTAAAATTCATAGAGCAATGAAATGTGTGATTTGAAAAATCAAATTTCAAATCGCTTTAACTTTAAGAATTGAAAAAATGCTGCTACTAATGAGACAAAAAGTAGTTCTAGTAAATTGATATTTTAAGACTTAGCAATGTTATTAGATTTCAATGTTATCTAGACTTGAAACATCACCCATTTCTTCTCTACAGAGAAGCTGCCTGTCCCACTGAGTTACTCCAGCATGTCTATGATTTATTAGATTTGAAGTTTATTAGCATTATATTATATGAGAATTTACGAACATTTAATAAAGTTGGTGATTGATTGTTGGTTGGACTGTCAATTTCTCACATTAAAGCAACGGGTTGATGAATTGAAATACACCCATGTTTCTAACATGTTGTCATTATCCAGTGAAGTGTGAAAACACATAATTCCTCAGACCAAAAGAATCAATGTTCATTAATCATCAGTCTTCTTAATATCAAAGTATGTTAAAGGTTTTAGATTAACTTGGTCTTCCCATGACTGACTTGGATTTAATATTTTTGCACAAAATTTCAGTGGCTGAAACTATCTACGAATAAACCAGGTTAAGGTTCTCAGAGTAAATCACTTATTTGGCTTTCCCTCAGGAGTCAGTCATGACATTGTTTATGGTGTGAGCCTTTTTCCTGTCTGTTCTCTACTTTGATGTTTCTGTTTAGTAAAGTTCTCAGACAATTTTATTTTGTTAAAGACTCTGTATAAGAGCCATTGACAGATGTTTATTACCCAGTAAAATATTCAATTTCAAAAGTACATAAATTCATACAAAAGAATCAGAATTAAAGGAAACCATTCAAATTAACCAGCACAAACTAAATAAGATTACTCCTCCCCAGATGGATTGCTCTCTCCTCCTTGTCTGGGACAACATCACTCAGTAATTGTTAATAGGTCCGATGTTCTTACCATCTTGATATTTTCTTGGTTGTTAGATTTGTTAAGGTCATAAAGACACGTAATTGGAGTAGAATTAGGCCATTCCTCCCATCAAGTCTACTCTGCCATTCAATCATGGCTGATCTATCTTTCCCTCTCAATCCCATTCTCCTGCCTTCTCCCCATAACTCCTGACACCAAGAATCTGTCAATCTCTGCCTTAAAAATATCAATTGACTTGACCTCCACAAACTTCTGTGGCAATGAATTCCACAGATTCACCATCCTCTGACTAAAGACATTCCTCCTCATCTCTTTCCTAAAGCTACATCCTTTTATTCTGAGGCTATGGCCTCTGATCGAAGATTGTCCCACAAGTGGAAACATTCTAACAACATCCACTCTATCCAGGCCTTTCACTTTCCATTATGTATTAAAGGGATGTATGTTCTAAAATATTTAAGAACTTTAATTACAGTGTGCCTCGCTCGACACATTCCTCCATCCTATTTAACCAGCCTATTGACCACTTGAACCACAGAAACAATCTGAAAGATTAGTTCTCTGAACAAACTATTTTGGGTATTGAGAACATCTTCCTGTCCACATTCCACCAATGAACTCTTCAGATAGTAATGTAAAGACGTGTCACTTGCACATTTGTTGACTCAACCCCAAGAAGTAGAAGCCTTAATTTAGGGAGTGGCCACATCTAAAATTGTTTGTGACATTAAAAAAATGGAATAAATGTAATCAGTGAAAGTGAGTCCCCTCATCTTCCTGGGCATTCCGCAGTATGCTCCACTGGTCTCCTACTGGATGTGACACAAGCCTCCCACTGAGTGTACCCAAAATTAATCGCTGCAGGAATTCAGTCTAGTGTTGGTGAGTTTCAATATATCACAGGTTAACAAAAGATTTCACACATGACCATAATTTGCAGTAACCACCGTAATAGGAATTAGTCAATATAATTTGTATGATTTTAAGAGATGGCGCGATAGAAGGAATGACTTTGCTTTATTCTGTGTCCTTCATAACCTTAAATCAGAGCAAAGTTTTGAGGGCAGCACTATAGCACTGTGGTGGAGTTGCTGCCTTACATCGCCAGGGACCTGAGTACTATCCTGACTATGGGTTCTGTCTGTACGAAGTTTGTACCTTCACCCTGTGACCTGTGTTGGTTTTCTCCGGTTTCCTCCCACATTCCAAAGGCAGACAAGTTTGTAGGTTAATTGGCTTCTGGAAATTGTAAATTGTGTGGGATGGTGCAAGAGGACAGGGTGATTGCTAGTCGGTGTGGGCTCGGTGGTCCGAAGAGCCTATTTCCATACTGTATCTCTAACTCAAAAGTCTAAAAGTCTAAAATTGTCATGCATTTTTCAGTAAAAAGTGTTATTTGACCTCTGTAAATCTGTCGACCACAAATTCCATTAACTTGGCAGTAGCAAAATTTATTGATTCCTTACTTGAGATTATCAACGTTAAATTTACTTAGCTATTTTTTCCAAAATGTATTGGAGAAGAATTTCCAGTATTTTTATGCCCAAAAGATCAAGATCAGCTTCCTCAGACCACTTCCAAAAGACGTGGTCTGCATTTATCGACTTACTACAAGAATAATGTGCATCAGTACTTCAAAAAAGAAATTGTGTCAGGATCTGGTAAAGGGGGAGGAAAAATATGAAGTTGGTATATCCCTTTTGCACGGTTTTTATAATAGAGCTTTGGGTTTTTTTGTTTTTTTTTTTCCTTTTTCCTCCTTTCTTTTCTAGGGTCTATTTCTTAGTTCTTTTCCCTAACCAATGGGTCTGGTTTTTTTTTCTCATTGATCACTCTTTTACACGAACACAACTTTCTTTCTCTCACTTTCTCTACTTTCTTTATCTATACCTTTCCTTAAAGCTTAAAAAATGAAGGGGTACAATAAATGTAATAAGATTTATCTGGCTTGTACTATTGTAATTTACTGTACTTCTAATAAATAAAATATAAAAAATTAAAAAAAAGATCAAGATCAGATCAAACATAATGATCATGATCCAGATTTGTAAGCTGTTTATTTTGTGCTGTAGATTTAAATTTGAAATTAATTTGCCATTTGGGAAAATGCCAAAGCGTTATTCAAAATTTGAAAAGCATTTTGTGTAGGAGGAGGGGCTGCCATAAAATGTATTTACTTTTTTTCTATTCATGTCATTCGAGAATGTGATTTAATTAGCACAAATCTTTCAAAAGACACATGTCTCCAGTATAAGAAATCATTAGACAGAAAGATGATTTTCTCAGTCTGTCCCAAAAGATAGCGCCTTAAAACGCGGTGGCATGGTGGCGCAGCGGTAGAGTTGCTACCTTACAATGCTTGCAGCACCAGAGACCCGGGTTCGATCCCGACTACGGGTGCTATCTGCATGGAGTTTGTGCGTTCTCCCCGTGACAGCGTGGGTTTTCTCCGAGATCTTCAGTTTCCTCCCACACTCCAAAGACGTACAGGTTTGTAGGTTAATTGGCTTGGAATAAGTGTAAATTGCTCTTAGTGTGTGTGTGTGGGATAGTGTTAATGTGTGGGGATCGCTGGTCGGTGCGGCCGAAGGGCCTGTTTCTGCGCTGTATCTCTAAACTAAACTAAAACAGCCATTTCTTCAAAAATCTATTCCCTCAATCATTTACACCATTTTTTTCAGTTCAAAATGTATCATGTCTGTTGAATGTTGCATTCTTTCACATTATCTCACCTACTTGCAGCAGCACAACAGAATATATATATATGTAAAATATCTAAATTATCCACAAATGTACTTTTCCTTAACGACACCATTGAGTCGGCTCATCATTGGCTCTATCCATGCTTCCCATTTGTTTCCCAAAGAATCACCACAGAGTCCATTGCCTTTTGTGGCTGAGCACCACCGACCAAGCTTAGATTTCACCAACTCAACCGATCCATAAGACAAAATATCAGTGAGCAGCAAATGTACTTTGGACAGCGATAACTAAAACCACACCCACGGACCACCCTGATGACATTCTGGCATCCTGTACAATCAAAGACTTTTCCACTGTTTCTGCTGTTACTACCATCTTCAATGCTTCACTTTCCACTGTCACCATCTCCCACAAGCGATTACAATTTTATTCTCCCAATGTTTTTATCAACTTTTGCTCCACTGCGAAATTGCCTCAAAGTGTGCCTACTTTGAAGAGGTTCTCTTCCTCCCTCTGGCATGAGTTCTGTGAGACCCTCTCTCACAGTTCCAGCTTTCTTTCCCACTGTCCTCAGTCTGAAGAAGGGTCGGGACCTGACATGCTGATTATTCATGTCTTCCAGAGAAGCTGCCTGACCTGCTGAGTTACTCCAGCACTGTGACTTTTTTTGTAAAACTGGCATCAGCAGTGCATTGTTCCTCCAAATTCAACTGTTCATTTACATACTGGGAACAATTTACAGAGGCCAATTGACCTGACAACACACACATTTTAGGGATGTGGAAGAAAACCCACAGTGTCACAGAGAGAATATGCAGACTCCACACCAGATAATATTGGAGCTGAGGATTGAGCTGTGAGATAGCAGCTCGATTAGCTGTGCCACCGTGCCATACATATTCTAATCTTTTAGGTAATAGAAAAGTTTTATGAGGAGAAGGAACAGTCTTTTCATGACACCAAGAGTGTTTTGTAACATTATTTCATGTCCCAAATCATTTATAATATAAAAAGTCAATATAATGCTATTTAAGGTCAATTTCAGTATAACATACTGCTGTTTTGTAATGTGAAAGAAGGCAACATCTAAAGAACTAGAACATTCATCTCCTTAAAAATCAAGAAGATCAACGAAGATGATAACATGAAAGAAAACAAAAATTTTAATTCGGAACATTTTGTTCACATCATTCAATGAAGTGATTAACAGGTTCATCATGATAAGGCACAAAATGCTGGAGTAACTCAGCGGGACAGGCAGCATTTCTGGAGAGAAGGAATGGGTGACGTTTCAGGTTGAGACCCTTCTTCAGACTGATCATTATGGTAAGAGCTTGAAATGATATTGCAGCAACAAGTAGATAATAAAATTGTCTGTATTGCAAGATAACACTTAATTTTTTAAGAGATCAATGCAATTCAATGATAATTTATTGTCACATATACCGAGGTACAAAGAAATTCTTTGCTTTGCATACAACCTGGTTAAAGCATACAGCAGACCTCACCTCGGCAGTACACAAAGAGTCGCCACATTCCTGGCACCGACAAAGTTACAAAAGTTTCATCTAAAAAGTTTTATCATATGCTCGCAGTGGCGAACCAGGCCTGCTGCTGTATGTGGCCACCGGCGGTCTCCAAGCTGGTCTCCACGTCGACCTTGGCGGCCCCCCCCCCGCCGGGCCCCCCTTCATTCAGGGTTCCCCCCTGTCAGATCCCCCTTCATTTTTGGCAGCCCCCCCGCCTGGTCCCCCCTATGTTCTCGCCGGCCCTCTGCTGGCTCTCCTGGTTCACGGCAGCACGTGTCCCCCTACGCTCTCGGTGGTGTGGGCCCCCCTCCTCGCTCATGGCAATTGCTCTCAGCTGCACGTCCCTCCTTGTTCTCTGCGGCACGATTAACCCAAAGCAAAATCAAATCTGTTTTGCTATTTTGTGAAATGTTTTATTGGCAAATAGAGTTAGTCTGTTGAACTGTTTTGACTGTTTTACTGTTCTTTTTGCAATCCATGTTCTCGGGATATCTAAATCCAAATTTTATTAGTTATTCATGTTATGACATCGGTTGGAAGTTGCATACCAAATCTCGTTGCGCTTATGTGCAATGACAATAAAATATATTATTATTATTATTATTATTATTATTATTATTATTAATTGCATCATGGTGGTGTTGCAGGCAGCACTGCTACGTTCTAGCTCCATGGACCAGCTTTGATCCTGCAATGGGTCATGTCTGTCTAGAGGGTGCCCATGGGATTTGGCTGGATTTTCTAGGTGTCTCCCATATCTAAAAGGTTTAGTTTAGCTTAGTTTAGTTTAGAGATACAGCGTGGAAACAGGGAAACAGGCCCTTTGGGGATCCCGTCGTCGGGATCGAACCCGGGTCTGTGGTGTTGCAAACCCGTAAGGCGGCAACTCTACCGCTGCGCTACCGTGCTGCCCTGGCCACTGGCCACTGTAAATATAATCCTTATTGTAGGTCATAGAGTCATAGAGCCAAACACCATGGAAACATGCCCCTTCAGCCCAAAGTTCCCAATTCAACTAAGATGCCCCATCTATGCTAGTCCCACCTGCCCACATTTAGTCTCAGGTTCCAATTAAATCATTCCACTCTCACCTTGAACCTATGTCCCCTGTTTCTTGATTCCCTACTCTGGGTAGAAGCCTCTGTGCATTCACCCTATTTATTGCTCCCATCATCTGATACACATCTGTAAGATTACCCATCAGTCTCCTAAACTCCAAGGAATAAAATCCTAGCCTGCTTCCTTCTATGAAGCTAATTCACAAGCTAGTCGGCCAGCACTCCCTGGATGTCATGCAATCTAATTTTCCAGAGCAGCCCACCATGTGAAACCTTATCATATGCCTTGTTGAATTAATAGAGATATTGTCTATGGCTTTACCCTTGTCTACACTTCTTGGTTACTTCTTCCAAAAACTAAATCAGATTTGTAAGACACAATCTCCCATGTACGAAACCATGCTGACTATCCCTGATCAGTCCCTGTCTATCCAAATGCATATATATCTTATTCCTCAGAAACCTCTCCAGCAACTTACTTAACGCAGATGTCAAGCTTACTGGTTGTTCCCAGGCATTTCCTTGCAGCCCTTCTTAAATAACAGCACAAAATTAATCATCCTCCAGTCTTCAGGCACCTTATCAGTGTCTATTGATTCATATATCTCAGCCAGGGCTCCGGTGAGTCACTGACGAGGATTCTGCATGACAGTATCTACCTGAACTTGGAAAAGCACGGACTGATCAGGAATAATCAGTGGGAAAATGTGTCTCACAAATTTGATTGAGGTTTTTGAAGAGTTGAGAAGAGTATTCATGAGGGCAATGCAGAAGACATTGTCTGCATGAACTTCAGCAAGGCCTTAGACATGGTCTCACGTGGAAGGCTCTTCTGGAAGATTAGACATTGTGGGATCCAGGGTAAGTTAACTAATTGGGTACAAAATTGGCATGGTGGCAAGAGTCAGAGGGTGGTAGTAGAGAGTTGTGTTTTTTACATTGGAAGCCTGTGACCAGTGATGTGCTGAGTCCCCTGTTAGTCATCAATATTAATTGTGTAGGAAGCAACTGTAGATGGTGGTTTACACAGAAGATAGACACAAAGTGCTGGAGTAACTCAGCGTGATAGGCAGCATCTCAGGAGAGAAGGAATGGGTGACGGTTCGGGTCGAGTCTGAAGAAGGGAATTGACCCGAAACATCATCCATTCCTTCTCTGCAGAGATGCTGCCTGTCCTGCTAAGTTACTCCTTCTGTCATTGATATTAATTCTTTAGTTGACAATTTAGTTGCCACGTTTAGTAAGTTTGTGGATGAGACCAAAATTGGAGGTTCAATGGACAGTGAAGCATGTTATTTAAGACTACAATCATCTGCTGCTCCGGCACTCTGGAACACCTTGCCGTTGCACATCAGACAGGCCCCCTCACTGTCCATCTTCAAATCCTCCCTAAAAACATATTTTTATTCTTTGGCTTTCGACACTGGCTGAGGCATTGCTCCTGTTTTTAGTGCTTTTAATGTCTTTTAATTTTTAGTGTGTTTTTTATAGTCCTTCGTTGTACGGTTTTTAATGGTTTTTAATTGTTTGTAATAGCTTTTTGTTCATGATTTCTCATGTACAGCACTTTGTGGCAACTGTAGTTGTTTAAAGTGCTTTATAAATAAAGTTATTATTATTATTATTACAACAGAATCTGTTGAAGTGAGCCAAGAAATTAACTTAGACAAAGGCAAAGTGTTGCATTCTGGTAAGTTAAACGAGGACAGGAATTACACTGTAAATGGCAGAGCTATAGAACAGAGAGACCTTGGGGTACAAATACATAGATCTGTGAGGTTGATGACACGGATACGCACAAAAGGCACTTCACATGCTTGCTTTCAGCAGTCAGGCAAGAGTTAGGACATCATTATGATAATTGTGCTAAATTTTGGTGAGTGCTTTTGGAGCATTGTGTGCCGTTCTCTGATGTGTAGAAAGGGTGCTATTCAAAAGGAAGGTGTGCAGAAAACGTAAAGAAATGTGTTACTGGGACCAGATGGCTTGAGTTACACCACCCTGACCACACTCTTTTCCTGCTGCTACCATTGGGAGGAAGGTACCTCCTTGTTCACAAACAGCTTCTTCCCATCAACCAACAAGTTCTTGAACATCTCTTCACAACCCTAACCCTACCTTAGCACAAAACTACTGTGGACTTTGCACTCCATGGTTGCTTTATGTACTTTGGTTTTTGCACTATCAGCATTTGGTTTATGTAGAATAATTGATAGTTTATATATTTATATATAGTTTTATATAATGTACCTGCAAAGCTGCAGTAACAATTTCATTGTAACAGTTTCTATCCAATGCATAATGGGGCTTTTTCACGGGGCGAGTTGACGCAAGATGTCACCAGAGTGAAGAGGTCGTGGTCCAGCACGAGTCTCGCACGATATAACGGGTGTAGCTTAAGAGTTCCCACGGTACTCGGCATTTCTGTTATTTGTGCGAGTGACTTGTCCGTTTCCCGAGCTTTCGCGTTAAATCTTGAATGAACATCGTGAACTACACGTGACACAAATGATGTAACTTTTTTTTTCACACACTATATATATCCTCCCTTGGTTGAATTGGCTCATTTGGAGACATATTTTACTGTGTATGTGGGAGACACAGATGGACTGAGCACAGTACCTCGGTCTTACTGTGTGTGGGAGAGGGGGAGAAAGAGACGTACACTCACAGAGGCAGAGTCTCTCAGCCTGTGTAAGAGGGAGGGAGAGAGAGAGAGAGGCACACACAAGGTGGATGTGAAATCTCACCTGCCTGTTTCAGTGACAGACACCCGCCGCCAGTAAATGAAGACACCCCCATCTGTCTCCCCCTCCTCTCCATCGACTCCCCCACCTTTCCCTCCCAACTCCAGTCCCGTCCCGACCCCCTGGGAAACTGAATAGAGCAACAATATAGATATAGAAACTGAAACAATATAGAAACTGAATAGCGCAACATGGCAAAAACATCTCTGACACGCTTTACCCCCTTTCTTTGAGATTTTCTGGGAGCCATCTCTGCAAGTGTTCCTGTTAAAAAGATTATCCAACAATGACAATTAGGTGGGACGTCCTCGAAGGACACATGTTCCCTTGTCGATATTGAGACCACCTTTTTTACTCACCTTCTGTCCCCTCTGTCCAGCTTCCGGGTTTACCGTTCGCAGGAGTTCCCACGCGCTATATCTCTAAAATCTGAAGTTAGGTAATGTCTAAAGGAACTGCAGACGCTGGTTAATGCTGGTTAATACGCACAGAAGGACACAAAATGTTGGTGTAACTCAGCAGGTAAGTCAGATCTGGGAAGAAAAACATAAAAAGCTGGAGTAAGTCAGCGGGTCAGGCAGCATCTCTGGAGAAAAAGAATAGGTGACGATTCGAATCGGAGCCCTTCTTCAGACAGCCTAATCGGAATTGAGTCTGAAGATGTGTCTCGTCCCGAAACATCAGCTTTTTTTCTCCAGAGATGCTGCTTGACTCGCTGAGTTACTCCAGCTTTTTGTGTCTGTCTTCGGTTTAAACCAGCATGTGCAGTTCACTCCTTACACGGGTCTCTGTGCAACATTGATTGGTAGCGTTCCGGACCCCTGGACCCGAGGACTCCGACCTGTATCTCTCAAAGAAGTACATGTGAAAAATTTCTCACGGACCATAAAAATGCGTAACCTTTCAGTAAAGTCCCTTTTAAAGTCCCTTTTAAAGATTATAGTTATTTTCTTGAATCTCATTAACATAACTCATGAATAAGTTGATGTCCATATGCGGATGCAAATCTTTATTTTTATTTATTTTTTAAATTCAATCCCACACAAGATAATTTTTACTCACCTTCTGTCCCCTCTGTCCAGCTTCCGGGTTCACCGTTCGCAGGAGTTCCCACGGTACCCGCAAGAGTTATTACGGATATCGCACTGGCCACTACGTTCATATAATGTTGCAATACTCAACCACAAATGTACAAGTCAATCTTGGAGAAATTCAAACTTTCTTGAATTTTCTCCGGAGTGACCAAGTTACACGATGACCTGCCGTTAGCGCTACGGTGGTCCACGGTGGTTCACGAATGCCGTACTGTTATCGCACGAGGTTCCCACGATGTTAAACTCCGGTTAACTCTTGCGTCAAGTCGCCCCGTGAAAAGGCCGCTTAAGACACATAAGCACTCTTGACTTAACTTTCTTGACTGTGACTATTGTTGTGCCTCAGGAGTTAATGCTGGACCTATTGCTGTTTGTCATCTATATCAATGATTTATTTAAGAATGTACAGAGAAAATAGAACACTGAACAATACGGCACAGAGTCAGGCCCTTCAGCCCACAATGTCTGTGCCAAATGTGATACATAGCTGAATTGATCTAATCTGCCTGCAAATGACCAGTGTCCTTCCATTCCCTGCAAATGCATGTGCTAAAAGTGTCTTCAATGCCACTATTGTATCTGGAAAGGTTTAGAGGAATATGTGAGGAATATGAGGAATAACAGAGGGCCGGGGAGCCATTGGTGAGAGGAGGAGTTACCTGGGCGGTGTTTAAAAATCGAGCGCGGGGCTTGCCTTCACAAAGGCCCGGGGAGCCGTTGGTGAGAGGAGGAGTTACCTGGGCGGTGAGTTAAAAATCGAGCGCAGGGCTTGCTTTCACAGAGGCCCGGGGAGCCGTTGGTGAGAGGAGGAGGACCCAATCTGCAGCGTTCCATCTCACTTCCAGAGAAGGGGTCTGGTTGAAGCCTCTGATTGGTGGAAGAGGATCAGAGGAAGCAGCTGATTGGGTGCAACCCCAGGTTTGCATTTCTGCTTTCAGGTTAAGGGTTCAGTGAGTTAAGGGTTCAGTGAGTTAAGGGTTCTGTGAGTTAAGGGTTCTGTGAGTTAAGTGTTCTGTGAGTTAAGGGTTCAGTGAGTTAAGGGTTCAGTGAGTTAAGGGTTCTGTGAGTTAGGGTTCTGTGAGTTAAGGGTCCTGTGAGTTGAGGGTCCTGTGAGTTGAGGGTACAGTGAGTTGAGGGTTCAGTGAGTTGAGGGTTCAGTGAGTTGAGGATTCTGTGAGTTGAGGGTTCTGTGAGTTGAGGGTTCTGTGAGTTGAGGGTTCTGTGAGTTAAGGGTTCTGTGAGTTAAGGGTTCAGTGAGTTAAGGGTTCAGTGAATTGAGGGTTCTGTGAGTTAAGGGTACAGTATTTATTAGTAAAGGTACAGTTTAAAGGAGAAAGAATTTTATAGTGCGAGGGAGTTGATTTAATTTGGGAGTAAGCTATGTCAGTCGAGATATGCCCCGTGGTTTGCTCAGCCTGCAACATGTGGGAGATCAGGGATATGGTCGGTGTCCCTGGTGACTACGTTTGCAGGAAGTGTGTCCAGCTGCAGCTCCTGGCAGACCGCGTTGAACGATTGGAGCTGCGGTTGGATTCATACTGGAGCATGCACGATGCTGAGAAAGTCGTGGATAGCACGTACAGTGAGTTGGTCACACCGCAGGTAAAAGGTAAGAGGACAGAAAGGGAACGGGTGGCCAAATGCCAGCATAGCAGTAGGCAGGTAGTGCAGGAGTCCCCTGCGGTCATCTCCCTCCTAAACAGGTATACCATTTTGGATACTGTTGGGGGAGATGGCTCATCAGGGGAAGGAAGCAGCAGCAGCCAAGTTCATGGCACCATGGGTGGCTCTGCGGCACTGGGGAGAAAAAAGAGTGGAAGGGCAATAGTAATAGGGGATTCAATTGTAAGGGGAATAGATAGGCGTTTCTGCGGCCGCAAACGAGACTCCAGGATGGTATGTTGCCTCCCTGGTGCAAGGGTCAGGGATGTCACTGAACGGCTGCAGAACATTCTAGAGGGGGAGGGTGAACAGCCAGTTGTCGTGGTGCACATTGGCACCAACGATATAGGTTAAAAAAAAGGGATGAGGCCCTACAAGGTGAATTTAGGGAGCTAGGAGATAAACTTAAAAGTAGGACCTCAAAGGTAAAAATCTCTGGATTACTACCAGTGCCACGGGCTAGTCAGAGTAGAAATAGGAGGATATTGCAGATGAATACGTGGCTTGAAAAATGGTGCAAGGGGGAGGGATTCAAATTTCTAGGGCATTGGAACCAGTTCTGGGGGAGGTGGGACCAGTACAAGCAGGACGGTCTGCACCTGGGCTGGAATGGAACCAATGTCCTTGGGGGAGTGTTTGCCAGTGCTGTCGGGGAGGATTTAAACTAATGTGGCAGGGGGATGGGTGCAAGAGCAGAGAGGCAGAGGGGTGTAAAATGAGGGTAGAAGCAATAGGTGAAAAGTAAAAGTGGCAGGCAGACAAATCCAGGGCAAAAATCAAAAAGGGCCACTTTTCAACATAATTGTATAAGGGGTAAGAGTGTTGTAAAAACAAGCCTGAAGGCTTTGTATCTTAATGAAAGGAGCATTCATAATAAGGTGGATGAGTTGAATGTGCAGATAGTTATTAATGAATATGATATAGTTGGGATCACGGAGGCATGGCTCCAGGGTGACCAAGGCTGGGAGCTGAACATCCAGGGATATTCAATATTCATGAGGGATAGACAGAAAGGAAAATGATGCGGAGTAGCGTTGCTGGTTAGAGAGGAGTTTAACGCAATAGAAAGGAAGGACATTAGCTTGGAGGATGTGGAATCGATATGGGTAGAGCTGCGAAACACTAAGGGGCAGAAAACGCTAGTGGGTGTTGTGTTCAGGCCACCTAACAGTAGTAGTGGAGTTCAAACAGGAAATTAGAAATGCGTGCAACAAAGGTAAAACAGTTATAATGGGTGACTTCAATCTACATATAGATTGGGTGAATCAAATTGGCAGGGGTGCTGAGGAAGAGGATTTCTTGGAATGTATGCAGGATAGTTTTCTAAACCAACATGTAGAGGAAACAATGAGAGAGCAGGCTATTCAAGACTGGGTATTGAGCAATGAGGAAGGGTTAGTTAGCAGTCTTGTTGTGCGAGGCCCCTTGGGCAAGAGTGACCATAATATGGTTGAGTTCTTTATTAGGATGGAGAGTGACATTGTTAATTCAGAAACAAGGGTCCTGACCTTAAAGAAAGGTGACTTTGAGGGTATGAGACGTGAATTGGCCAAGATAGACTGGCAAATGATTCTTAAAGGGTTGACGGTGGATATGCAATGGAAGGCATTTAAAAACTGCATGGATGAACTACAACAATTGTTCATCCCAGTTTGGCAAAATAATAAATCAGGGAAGGTAGTGCACCCATGGATAACAAGGGAAATCAGGGATAGTATCAAAACAAAAGATGAAGCATACAAATTAGCCAGAAAAAGCAGCCTACCAGAGGACTGGGAGAAATTCAGAGTCCAGCAGAGGAGGACAAAAGGCTTAATTAGGAAAGGGAAAATAGATTTTGAAAGAAAACTGGCAGGGAACATAAAAACTGACTGCAAAAGTTTTTATAGTTATGTGAAGAGGAAAAGATTAGTTAAAACAAATGTAGGTCCCTTGCAGTCAGAAACAGGCAAATTGATCATGGGGAACAAGGACATGGCAGACCAATTGAATAACGACTTTGGTTCTGTCTTCACTAAGGAAGACATAAATAATCTGCCGGAAATAGCAAGGGACCGGGGGTTAAATGAGATGGAGGAACTGAGTGAAATCCAGGTTAGCCGGGAAGTGGTGTTAGGTAAATTGAATGGATTAAAGGCCGATAAATCCCCAGGGCCAGATAAGTTGCATCCCAGACTACTTAAGGAAGTAGCCGCAGAAATAGTGGATGCATTAGTGATAATTTTTCAAAACTCTTTAGATTCTGGAGTAGTTCCTGAGGACTGGAGGGTAGCTAATGTAACCCCACTTTTTAAAAAGGGAGGGAGAGAGAAAACGGGGAATTACAGACCAGTTAGTCTAACATCGGTGGTGGGGAAAATTCTCGAGTTAGTTATTAATGATAGGATAGCAGCACATTTGGAAAGTGGTGACTTCATTGGACAAAGTCAGCATGGATTTATGAAAGGTAAATCATGTCTGATGAATCTTATAAACATTTTCGAGGATGTAACTAGTAGAGTGGATAAGGGAGAACCAGTGGATGTGTTATATCTGGACTTTCAGAAGGCTTTCGACAAGGTCCCACATAAGAGATTAGTATAAAAACTTAAAGCACACGGTATTGGGGGTTCAGTATTGATGTGGATAGAGAACTGGCTGGCAGACAGGAAGCAAAGAGTAGGAGTAAACTGGTCCTTTTCAGAATGGCATGCAGTGACTACTGGGGTACCGCAAGGCTCACTGCTGGGACCCCAGCTATTTACAATATATATTAATGATCTGGATGAGGGAATTGAATGCAACATCTCCAAGTTTGCGGATGACATGGAGCTGGGAGGCAGTGTTAGATGTGAGGAGGATGCTAGGAGGCTGCAAGGTGACTTGGATAGGTTGGGTGAGTGGGCAAATGCATGGCAGATGCAGTATAATGTGGATAAATGTGAGGTTATCCACTTTGGTGGCAAAAACAGGAAAGTAGACTATTATCTGAATGGTGGCCGATTAGGAAAATGTGAGATGCAACGAGACCTGGATGTCATGGTACACCAGTCATTGAAAGTAGGAATGCAGGTGCAGCAGGCAGTGAAGAAAGCAAATGGTATGTTAGCGCATTCATCGCAAAAGGATTTGAGTATAAGAGCAGGGAGGTTCTACTGCAGTTGTACGGGGTCTTGGTGAGACCACACCTGGAGTATTGCATACAGTGTTGGTCTCCTAATCTGAGGACAGACATTCTTGCCATAGAGGGAGTACAGAGAAGGTTCACCAGACTGATTCCTGGGATGGCAGGACTTTCATATGAAGAAAGACTGGATAGACTTGGCTTGTACACGCTAGAATTTAGAAGATAGAGGGGGGATCTTATAGAAACTTACAAAATTCTTAAGGGGTTGGACAGGCTAGATGCAGGAAGATTATTCCCGATGTTGGGGAAGTCCAGAACTAGGGGTCACAGTTTAAGGATAAGAGGGAAGTCTTTTAGGACCAAGATGAGAAAATCATTGTTTACACAGAGAGTGGTGAATCTGTGGAATTCTCTGCCACAGAAGGTAGTTGAGGCCAGTTCATTGGCTATATTTAAGAGGGAGTTAAATGTGGCCCTTGTGGCTAAAGGGATCATGGGGGAATGGAGAAAAGGCAGGGATGGGATACTGAGTTGGATGATCAGCTATGATCATATCGAATGGCGGTGCAGGCTCGAAGGGCCAAATGGCCTACTCCTGCACCTATTTTCTATGTTTCTATGTTTCTATGAAAGATTTAGAGGAACAGACAATTGAGACTAGTTTAGATGGGGCATCTTGGGCATCATGTATGTATTGAACTGAAAGGCCTGTTTCCATGCTGTATTTCTCTTTGACTCTGTGACTTTTCAAGTTGTTGCCCCACGGGGTGACAGCAAAGTGTGATTCATTTGGCTGTTGTGGGATGGAGTCAAGAGCATTCATCTCAACAGCAGAGCTGCTGTTGAGTTTCTCTTTGAATATCCATCCAGTGGTTGTTGACTGCCTCTCTGTCCCTGATGAATCAAACTCCATTCTTGGCCATCATGAGTTTGGACCACACGGGTTTGGGTCATAGATGGTCTCAACAATGCAGTAGGAACAATATGTAGACTGTCGGTGAGTTGCGAGACATTTTGGTCTCTTCCCATTCACCTTCTGTTCTTTAGGTCGGGTCTTCTCTTGGACTTCAGGTGCCCAAAGAGTTGTATGCCTTCCCTTGATGCATGATGGTTAGCACACAATTTAAGAAAGTGACCCCTTCATCTCCTCAAAAGAGGAAATGCTTTCAATCTACAATCAATTATTTGCATCATTTTAATCACCTTTGTTGAAGTATTCTCCTAAAATCTTGTAAAATAATGGAAGGCAGATAAACATTAGAAATATTTAAGAAGGAACTGCAGATGCTGGAAAATCGAACTGAAGAAGGGTTTTGGCCCGAAACATTGCCTATTTTCTTCCCTCCATAGATGCTGCCTCACCCGCTGAGTTTCTCCTGCATTTTTGTCTACCAAACATTAGAAATATGTCATTTTAAAGATTTGTATGAGCTTACACATCAATAATGATGGAGTAAAAATATTTTGTTTAATTTTACATACATGGGAGAATTCGAAAACATATTTTCTGCTAGTTTGATATCTAAAAACACCATTTTAGCAATCCTAGATTTAAAGCTTCTGCCAGGGGAGTATTTAATTACATTTATAAATCACCAGGCAGGCTAATAGAACTACTGTAGCAATATAACCATTTCCAGTAATAGCATATTGTTCATTGGCATGTTTGGCTTCTGACATTACAGCCTTTAAAAGCAAAATGCAACATTTTGCAACATCATTATAAAACTTCACAATTGGTCATCACATCATTCCATTAACATTTCATTTTAAGTTTTGTCTGTTATTTTTGTCAAGATACACAATAAAAGATAGCAGTGTTTAAAAATAAGCTCCTCTGGTTGGAATACATATAGGATTGCAGCATGCTAATGATTTCATTGCACTTAGACAATGAACTAGTGTCCTCAAACTATTTTTATAAAGATCCCAATGCTAATACAGCAGAATAGTCTGCGCATCGACTTCCTCTTTCATTTATATTGTAATCATTCACTTCTACAATAGCTATAAATTTGCATTAAATCCATAGTTTCAATTAACTAATGTGATAAATCAGGCAGTAATATTCAGAAAGTTGTATCAGGCAGTAATTTTCAGAAAGTTGTATCTATAAGTCCAGCTTCTTTCACCTAAGGAAGCTGGCAAAGGTGAAGCCCATCCTCGAGCGGCAGCATTTTGAAACAGTAATCCATGCCTTTATTACATCTAGGCTGGATTACTGTAACGCACTCTACTCTGGAGTCGCACGAGCTTCATTGGCTCGTCTCCAGCTGGTTCAAAATGCTGCCGCTCGCCTTTTGACCGGAACTCGAAAGAGGGAGCACATTACGCCAATTTTGGCTTCCCTTCACTGGCTCCCAGTGCACTTTCAAGTTCATTTTAAAATTATTTTATATGTTTTCAAATCGTTGAATGGGCTCGCCCCGCCTTACCTCTCTGAGCTGCTCCACCTATATGCTCCTGCCCGGTGCCTCAGGTCAGCTGATCAGCTGCCCCTTGAGGTACCGAGGTCTAAGCGGAAGCTCAGAGGGGATAGAGCCTTTTCTGTTGCTGTTCCGGCACTTTGGAACACCTTGCCGTTGCACATCAGACAGGCCCCCTCACTGTCCATCTTCAAATCCTCCCTAAAAACTCATTTTTATTCTCTGGCTTTCGACACTGGCTGAGACATTGCTCCTGTTCTTAGTGCTTTTAATGTCTTTTAATTTTTACTGTTTTTAGTCCTTCGTTTTACGGTTTTTAATGGTTTGTAATAACTTTTTGTCCATGAGTTCTCATGTACAGCACTTTGTGGCAACTGCGGTTGTTTAAAGCGCTTTATAAATAAAGTTTATTATTATTATTATATTATTATCTTGGTTAAATGAACTCAAAACAATCTTTATTACCTCAGTCTTTTGCATTATGTTGATCAAATTTTGGAATTTTACAATTTTTTTAATGTTCCATGACATGATGTCTTAAAAGGCAATAGCAGTCTTCTGCAGTTGATATAACATCATGAGGAAATTCCACGCTTCAAGATTTTAAGGGAAGCAGTGTTGAAAAAGATATAAGTGAGAAGGGATAGGCTGGCGATTCAGATTAGCGATTTCTACAAAAGAAGACACAATGTGCTGGAGTACCTCAACAGGTCAGACAGCATGTGTGGGAAGCAACTGCAGATGCTGATTTACACCGAAGAGAGACACAAAATGCTGGAGTAACTCAGCGGGTCAGGCAGCATCTCTGGAGAAAAGGAATAGATGACGTTTCAGGTCAAGATCCTTCTTCAGACCATCAGACTATTACACCTGACTCGGACAAAACTTTGTTTATTAATAACCAATTATCTGTTATTTGCACTTTATCATTTTATTTATTCATGTGTGCATATATTTATATTATGGTATATGGACACATTGATCTGTTTCTAGTAAATGCCTACTATGTTCTGTGTGCTGAAGCAAAGCAAGAATTTCATTGTCCTATCAGGGACACATGACAATAGACTCACTTGAACACTTGAACACTTGAGTCAAGGGCAAGGGGAACGAGAGGTGCCAACACGCAATAGTTGTGTTCCTAAGAAACGTAGTATTATAGACAATTGTGTTACAAACACAATTGTGTCAATAATGAAAAGAAGTACAGGGTTTAGTTTAGTTTAGTTAAGTTTAGAGATACAGCACGATAACAGGCCCTTAGGCCCACCAAGTCCATGCCGACCAGCGATTCCCGCACACTAACACTATCCTGCACACACTAGGGACAATTTACAATTCTACCAAGCCACCAAGCCTGTACATCTTTGGAGTTTGGAAAGAAACTGGAGATCCCTGAAAAAACCCCATGTGGTCACGGGGAGAAGGAACAAACTCCATACAGACAGCATCTGTAGTCAGGATAGAACCCAGGTCTCTGGCGCTGTAAGGCAGCAACTCTACCGCTCCGCCAACGTGCCTGGGTAAGAGAATTTCAAACACAATAACAAAGTTAGTCTTCCTGCAGAATTTTCAAAAAACAAAATTATTTTCAAGAACAATAAGTTTATTCGTCCTACTGAAAGCTAAAAGTACTGAAGACTAGAGTATCGTGCACAAATGTCAATGGAAGCAATTACATCAATTTTAATAGCCACCTGCTGTTAAAGTGGCATCTTTACTTTTGAGAGGCAATGGTTTCTGATGACTGCAGAGAGGAAACGTGGAACAGAGCAGTTTTCTTTCCAGTGCAGGAAGGAAATGCAGATGTTGATTTTAACCGAAGATAGATGCAAAATGCTGGAATAACTCAGCGGGACAGGCAGCATCTCTGGATAGAAGGAATGAGTGACGTTTCTGGTCTGAAGAAGGGTTTTGACCTGTAATGTCACTTATTTCTTTTATGCAGAGATGCTGCCTGTCCTGCTGAGTTACTCCAGTTTTCCTTCCTGCTTGTTAATATCTAAAATGACTTTTAAGTGGTTCTCTAGATCCCAATAAAAATTGTGTTATAACCATCCAATCCGCTTAATGTAAACAATGTTTTCTCATTCATCACTTGCATTAGATCCATTTTGTGTTATGGAAACATGTTTCAGCAGAAATACCTCTAATCTATCTATCTTCTATACTATTACTAAAAACTCTCATCTTGACCATCTCATGTGCGTTGTATTTAAATTTATGTCAAAATACTACCCCATATGGCTAGGATTACTCGCCACCTTATTCACCGTTCTCCAAGCTACCAAGTTTAGTTCCGATCGGTGGAAGATTACATAAGTTATGAAGGTTTACAAAATCGTGAGATAAGCAGATTGGTCTACTTGCCTGTCAGTAATGATGAAGGTAATGCCCCTTCCGTCACCCACTGGAGAATAAATCCCCGGAGTTGGGGCTGAGTCCACAAGCCATGCGCCCACTGTGATTCCCCATCGCAACCCTAACCCCTTCCACTCTGGTCCCCCTCGCTGGCTCCTGCCCCACTCCCCCGTAATACCGCACTCTCCCCAAGGCTCTTCTCCCGTATTTTCTCTGAGCTCTCCCCCCCTTGCCAAAACACCCCTCCCCCCCAGCCCACACACCCCTCCCCCCCAGATCCCAATCCCCCAAGCACACACACCCCTCCCTCCCACACACCCCTCTCTTCCACACACCCCACACACCCTCCCCCTGCCCACACACACCCCGAGCTCTCTCCCCCCCTGCATCTTTACTGCGGGAGGTTCTGGATGAGCCAGCCCAGTCCGACCCAACCCCGCCAGCATCGAGTCAGAGATGGCGTCGATGTCGCCTAACGGAAAATCCCAGCGGAGGAGAACGACCAGCGAAGTGGCCAGCGAAGCGAACAGAGCCCGCCGTGAATACCCATTGGGCCCCCAACCCCTTCCCCTGGTCCCCCTCGATGGCTCCTGCCCCCCTCTCCCGTGATACCGCATCTCCCCCTTGGCTCTTCTCCGTCTTTTCTCCGCGCTCTCTCCACCCCACCCCACACCGCTCACCCCGCCCCCACACGCCTCCCCCCACACCCCAACCCCCCCCACACACCCCTCCCTCCCACACACCCCTCCCTTCCACACACCCCTCACAACCCTCCCCTGTCCACACACACCCCTCTCCCACACACCGCCGCCCATACACCACTCTCCCCCAAACCTCCCTCTGCCCACATTTACCCCGCTACACACCCCTTGCCCCCCCACAACCCCTCTTCCCACACATATCCCAACACATAATCCCTCCCCCCACAACCCCTCCCTGCCCACACACACCCCCTCCCCACAACACCTCCACACAAACACCCCTCTCCCCCACAATCCCCTCCCTCCCACAACCCCCCCTCCGCTCACACAACCCTCTCTCCCACCCACAAACCCCTCCTCCACAACACCTCCTGCCCACAACCTCCCCTCGCCAACACCCCCCCTACCCCCTACAACCCCCCTGCCCACACATACCCCCCACTCACACACAGCCCTCCCCTACACGCCCCCCTGCCCACACACACCCCTCCCCTAAACCACCCCCCCCCCCCACATTCTCCCTCCCGCCCACACCCTGCCCACATCACACCCACCCTCCCCCCACATACCTCCTCCTCCCCCGCTCGCAAACCCTTCCAGCCCATGTACACACTTCCTCTCCCACCCCACAACTCCCCCCCCCCCCCCGCTCACCCACACACCCCCCGTGGTGTCTCGGATCCAACGGGTCCCACTTAGGCTAGTATGAAATAGATGCTGGTTTATAGCCAGCCCTCACAGATCCTGATTTTTTTCTCGCCTACAATTCTTCACCAACCCACATCCCCTACTTTCAGTCTGAAGAAGGACCCCGACCCAAAACGTCACCCATCTTTTTTTCTCCAGAGATGCTGTTGACCCCCTGAGTTTCTCCAGCACATTGTGTCTATCTTCACATGCAATATGAATATATGGTAAGTAATAAGCCAGAGCGGCTGGCTTTGATATTGCAGAGATGGAAGTCCTGACTCCTTAAGATTCTGAAGCATTTAGTGGGGAGGAATATAAGGACCAAGGTGCTGGAAGCCTTCCGGAGATTATTATTGGAAGTGACTCTGGGTCAGACAACCCTGAAATCATAAATAGCCTTCTTAGTATTCCTCCCATCTCACCTACCCATCATTAGCTGTGGAAAGATGGTTGGCACATTTTCACCCAAGTCCCAGTCCTCCTTTACATAAAGATTAGGTCATTTTTGTCATTCTGCAACTCCACTAGCCAACAAGTCTAAAATGTATAGTCCACAGAATTGGGGCACAAATCAACAAATTTTAAGTCACCTGTTCAGGCAAAACCAGATTATTATACAGTGTTTGAGTCAGAGACAATAATTATGGAATATTTTTTTAGCAGAAGAAATGACAAAGAACAATGGTGTTTTGTGTTCCTGTCTAACAATAAATAAGTGACATGAAATTTTCTATACAACATGGGATTTGATTTTGCATATTATCAGAAAATCATTAAGCAATTAACAGCTATTCAGAAAATATAATTTGTATCCTGAAATTAGAATTCAATTACTCTGCACTCATGCTAATCTTCATAATTGACAGAAAAAAGAATAGACTATTCCCTAAACTGTGAACATTGATAAATACATGAAAATCCATTAACCTCAAATAATTGTTATTTTTATACACTAGCTGAAAACTATTAGCACTGGTAAATCTACCATTTACCTTTGAGGGAATTTATCTTTGTCTATCAAAAATCTGTGAATTTTCAAAACTGAGGTCGGTTCTTGAACTCCTATTAAAACAAAAATGATTACTAATAATCCACACAAAAAAAGTTCTGAGCTGTGTTTTTCCAAATCAACAATTTGAAAGTGTCAGAAAATGTGTTTGTCAGAATATAACATCCTCATATACATATTAAAAATAATAATGCTCTTTTATTAAGTAAATGTTATTCATTATGTCCTGCTGCTGATTGAAATCAATGCTTAATTTATTTTAAAGAGAGTTCCAACAAATACCTGTCATTAGCCGATGAAGCAATGAGAAATCCAGACAGATGAAGTCTGACTCTTTTTGTCCTAATTAAACTAAACTCCCACTTGGTCGAGTTAAGACCAAAATAAATCTAAATAGTAGTTTTAGGAAAATGTTCACCTATCCATGTTCCCCAGAGAAGCTACCTGAACCATAGCATTATTGCAGTTTGTTGTTTCTTTATGAAGAGGTGCTTCTTGGAATGCTAAAGCAATGACTGGGGCATTACATACTACTCGCTGGCTCTCCACTCCGTTCTTGACCGCTTGGACAACAAAAACTCATATATCAGACTGTTATTCATTTATTACAGCTCGGCATTTAATACTGTCATCCCCTCCAAGCTGGTTACCAAGCTCTCAGATCTGGGTCTCTGCACATCCCTCTGCAATTGGATCCTCGACTTCCTCATTCAAAGAACACAGACTGTTCGTATTGGTGGGAATGTGTCAGCCTCGATAACAATCAGCACGGGAGCACCTCAAGGCTGCGTGCTCAGCCCCCTGCTGTACTCGCTCTATACTCATGACTGCGTAGCCGATCATAGTGCGAACTCCATCATCAAGTTCGCTGATGACACCACTGTTGTGGGACGTATCACTGATAGGGACGAGTCAGAGTATAGAAGTGAGATTGACCGACTGACCAAATGGTGCCAGCACGATAACCTGGCCCTCAACACCAGCAAAACCAAGGAACTGATTGTGGACTTTGGAAGGGGTAGGATGGGGACCCACAGTCCCGTTTATATCAATGGGTCGATGGTGGAGAGGGTCAAGAGCTTCAAATTCCTGGGCGTGCATATTTCTGATGGTCTCTCCTGGTCCGACAACACTGATGCAATTATTAAGAAAGCACATCAGCGACTCTACTTCCTGAGAAGATTACGGAGAGTCGGTTTGTCAAGGAGGACTCTCTCTAACTTCTACAGGTGCACAGTAGAGAGCATGCTGACCGGTTGCATCGTGGCTTGGTTCGGCAACTTGAGCGCCCAGGATTGGAAAAGACTACAAAAAGTAGTAAACACTGCACAGTCCATCATCGGCTCTGACCTCCCTACCATCAAGGGGATCTATCACAGTCGCTGCCTCAAAAAGGCTGGCAGCATCATCAAGGACCCACACCATCCTGGCCACACACTCATCTCCCCACTAACTTCAGGTAGAAGGTACAGGAGCCTGAAGACTGCAACATCCAGGTCCAGAAATAGCTACTTCCCCACAGCCATCAGGCTATCTGAAACAAATCTCTGAACATTAATAGACCATTATCTGTTTATTTGCACTTTATTTGCTTATTTATTGATGTGTGTATATATTTATATAATGGTATATGGACTCACTGATATGTTCTGTATTCATGCCTACTATATTCTGTTGTGCTGAAGCAAAGCAAGAATTTCATTGTCCTATCTGGGACACATAACGATAAACTCTCTTGACTTTTGGCTCTTGACTCTTGAAGTTGAACCACCTTTTATCTGGGACCAGAGGCTGGCCAGATTCACTGACTTTAGTGTTCACGAGTAGTGATAGTGCAGGAAGACACAATAGTGGAATTTAGGAGGCTTTTAGATGAACACATGAATGTGCAGGGAATGGAGGGATGTGTATCATGAGCAGGCAGAAGAGATGAGTATAACAGCATCATCTTTGGCAAGGACACTTTGGGCCGTAAAGCCTGTCCTCATGCTGTTCTGTTCGGTGCTTATGATGTTTAATTGCTGCCTATTGCCTACTGCTTTATGTCAATGAGACCATGCTCTCAAAATGGATGGTCTTTCTTCAGAGACTTCAGGTAGCTGTTCACATCTGTTACCAGCAGTGAAAATCTGCCTCAATGGAAATTCTACCTAATGGTGCTGTACCTTGTATACAAGTCCTACTCTACAGCATGAGATAAAATGCTTTCTGAGAATCTTTCTGTGAATTCTTTGACAGCTCATTTGGCTCTCTGAATGAGCTACTAGGAAATTAGTGGGGAAACAGCAGGAAGATGAACTGTTCAGCGCTGCCTCTTTATAATTAAATATAAACCTAAATTAACTTTGATTCCAACCGAGGTTTCTGATGTAATTTATATGATCATCTCCCGAGGCTGTTTTTTAACAAATGTGCGTGTGCAGACGTGGCGTTGAAGGACGAGAAGCCGAAACAAAGAAGTGGAAGCCAAATAACCGAATGGAAACAAAGCCGAAAAGCCAACTAACCGAAAGGGTTGGATGCCTAACAGCAAACTCACCGAAAGGCCACTATGCCGAAACGCCAACTCACCGAAACGCTGCGTCGCCTACAAGCTAACTCACCGAAAGGCCGCTCTGCCGAAAAGTCAAATAACGGACATGACGTCGCCGGGGGGGGGGGACTTGTCAGCGATTGATCCAGACCCCCGCATCCTACACATCACAGGCCGGTGGAGACGTGAGGGTGGGGGTCATGTTCCCACACAAGCCATAGGTGTCTGGGCACTCTGAACACGAGCACCAAGTTGTAAGCGGCCGAAGGATAGCATCCCTCGGGACAGTCCCCACTCTCCCACGGCCACGCCACCCTCTGCCTCGTCTCCCCCATGCGGCTGCACTGTGACGGGCTGTGAGTCTGCAATATATGCACACGCACGGGGCCGGGTGGAACAGAGGTGTGAGACAGACTGGTCCCTCCGCCCACCCAGAGTCACTGACCGCAATGCACCGCCATTGGACCCCAACCCTCACACCAGGGTGATTCAACTTCCCCCCCCCAAACCCAGGACCCCGACCCACACAAAGGGTGAGTCGCCCCCCACCCTGGCCGCGGGGACAGATGGGGACAGACGGCTCCTATTCCCCCCCCACCCCCCACCCCCACCCTCCCCCCCCCCATTTGACAACAAGAAACACGTTTTAATTATTGTTTAAACATAGTAATACCATCTGGTTGCCTGCGTAACAGACACAAGCTCCCATGCTCAAAACACCAGATAATCTGTAATCTGTTTTAACCGAAGATGGATACAAAAAGCTGGAGTAACTCAGCGGAACAGGCAGCATCTCTGGAAAGAAGGAATGGGTGATGTTTCGGTTCAAGACCATTCTTCGGACCTGAATGGTCTCAGCCGATGAAATGATACAACTGTCGCACCAAAGATAGACACAAAATGCTGGAGTGACTCAATGGGACAGGCAGCATCTCTGGAGAGAAGGAATGGGTGGCGTTTCGGGTCGAGACCCTTCAGATTCAGTCTTCAGGTCTGAAGAATGATCTTTCGGTGAGTTGGCTTCTTGTTGTCAGGAGGGGGGAGGGGAGTGGGAGGAGATAAAATTGTTCATTGTCATGCACACTTGCCATCGGCCCGCCAGGGAATTGCTGTCCCCCCCCCCATGTTTTAAAAGTATATTACTATGGCTGCCAATGCCCCGAGCCGTCTATTCCCGCGGCCGGGTTTGGGAGTGAATCACCCCGTGTGTGGGTGCCGAGGGTGATCACCCCGTGTGTGGACCAAGGTCCGCGGGGGTGAATCACCCTGGTGTGGGGGTTGGGGTCCGATAGTGGTGCATTGTGGTCAGTGACTCTGGGTGGGCAGAGGGACCAGCCTGTCCCACACCTCTGTTCCACCCGGCCCTGTGTGTGTGTGTGTGCGTTTAGGCTCACAGCCCGTCACAGTGTGGCCGCATGGGGAGATCAGGCAGAGGGCAGCCATGGCCACATGGGGGAGATCTGGCAGAGGGCAGGAGAGTGGGGCTGTCCCGAGGGATGCGATCCTTCGGCCACTTACAACTTGGTGCTCGGGTTCAGAGTGCCCAGTCACCTATGGCTTATGTGGGAAAATGACCCCAACCCTCCCGTCTCCAGTGGCCAGTGATGGGATGGACGCGGGGGTCTGGACCAATCGCTGACGTCCCTACCCCCCCATTGATGTCATCTATATCAATGATTTGGATGAGAACATACACAGCAAGATTAGCAAGTTTGCTGACGATACAAATGTGGGTGGTTTTGCAGATAGTGAAGATGGTTGTGAAAAATTGCAGCAGGATCTTGATTGTTTGGCCAGGTAAGCTGAGGAATGGTTTAGTTTAGTTTAGTTTAGTTTAGTTTAGAAGGTGGCACTTTGGCCCACTGGGTCCGTGCCGAAATGAGTGTGCACTAGGGTGGTGGAGGGATAGGAAAGAAAAAGAGAGGGTTGGGGGTGATTACTTCAATTGGAGAATTCAGTGTTTAGTTTAACTACTTCTTTAGAAGGCTTAGGAATTTTGGCATGTCTCCAACTACTCTCACCAATGGTTGATGGAATTTAATACAGAGAAATGTGAGGTGTTGCATATTAGAAAATCTAACGGGCAGTGAATGGTAGGAATCTGGGGAGTGTAGTAGAGCAGAGGGATCTAGGAGTGTAGGTGCATCGTTCCTTGAAGGAGGAGTCACAGGTAGGTAGGGTGTTATATGATGTTAAAACCATGTTATAAGAAAGATGTTTCCAACCTTGAAAGTGTACAGAGAATATTTACAAGAATGTTGCCAGGACTAGAGGGTCTGAGCTATAGGCAGAGGTTGACTAAGTTGGGACTATTCATTGGAGCGCAGGAGAATGAGGGGTGATCCTATAGAGGTATATAAAATCATGAGAGGAATAGATCAGGTAGATGCACAATCTCTTGCCCAGAGTAGAGAGGAGCGTGTACCAATTGTAACGTGAAGTTATGGCAGGGACTATTCCAGTGTTTAAGAAACAGTTAGACAGGTACATGGATAGGAACTGGTTTGGAGGGATATGGACCAAATGCTGGCAGGTGGGACTAGTGTAGCTGGGATATGTTGGTCAGTGTTGGCAAGTTGGACTGAAGGGCCTGTTTCCACACTGTTCCATTCTATAACTCCAAAACTTTATGTCAGCAACTTTTTTAAATGAACCAAGAAGTTATCCAAGAAGATGAATCCAGATGCATATTATTTGTTGTTTTTTTCAAGACAATGCTGAGTAGATATATTAACCAAAAATTTAGATCAGGTTCACTTAGTTAAAATGGCAGTTAATCCTCAGAAACAGAAGGTTAACAGTTTGTAATTAGTCACTTTTCAGAAGAATACGTGAATTGAACGTTCCAAAGTTTGATATAATTGAAGATACTGGAATCAATTTAAGTGGAGGAGTGCAACAGGGACACGACTGTTTCCCTCTCCATTAGAGTGTGCAATGTAGCATAATCTCAAACATATATCATTCATCCTTGATCAAATACCCCATTAATTCTTTATTTTATATGCCCTGCAGTCTTCAGAGAAGTAACATCAAGGTATATCACATGAACGCTTTGATCACCTGGAATCTGTATCAAATATTAACTGGCTTGAATGTAACTGAGTTCAAAAACATTACAATTAAAGCTTAATTTTTCCATATTTTCTGCAGAAAAATGGCTTAACGTGATAATAATGAGGATTGCTCCATTACGCCCTAACCATTACTCCCTTACTAATTGGAAAATTGTCCTGGATCAGAATGTTTTCATGAGAATTTCCTTGGTAAATAGTGTAAGCTTTGTAAATAGCTTTGTGTGTTTCCAGTTCAGTTCTGTAGATCGTTCATGCATGCAACCAAGAATATAGCTACCTCAGTACCACCAACCACGCTTAGTTATCAAGTATAATAACTCTCTCTATCGCTCCCTCTCTCTCTTGGTTCCAGCACGGTTATAGACTGCAAGCAGTCAGTGCAGGAATGTGTCTAACCTGAGTGATCATTAAACAATAAGTAAAGTTACAAGTGTGTCAGACTTAAATCTTTACATGGTGTCAGAAAGTTAAAAAGCGCGCCTCCTGTTCATCGGGTTTTATTTCTTTGAAAGTGTTGCTTTATCGGAGTTTTTTTCATACCCCTCTACCACTATGCCATCCTCGTGCTGCAAACCCTCGCCCCTGGTCTTTGATGCCGACATAGCGGAGCGCTGGGCGACTTTTGAGTTGGATTTCACACACTACATTAATATCGTTCACCGAAACGATCCCGACGCCGTCAAAGCATCTCTTCTGCTGAACCTTGCTGGTCCTGATGCCATGAGGAGAGCACTTACCTTTGCCTACAATCCCGCGGTCCAGGATGAAAACGATCAGGTTCTAGTACATGCGGAATCTGCCAACGATCCGGTATGTTTGCTACGGAAGTTTGCTGAAGTTTGTGACTTGCCCTCTAACCGCATTTTAGAGCGAGCTAAGTTCTTTACGCGGAAGCAACAGCCTGATGAGCCAGTTGGGTGTTTTATTGCTGATCTGTGCTATCTCGCCCAGAGGTATCGATTTGAAAATATGACTGACCAGCTTACTAGGGACATTTTAGTGACGGGTATGCTGGATCAGAAGTTGCGATCGGAGCTACTGAGGTAGCCAGATCTTACTCTGACCGAGGCCATGCTCGCATGCAGGTTGGCCGAAGTTGTTGACCCACAGTTCGGACAGCGGGAGTCCGTTAGCCGAGCTATCAATTTAACGGTTCTCAACAGACGCATCCCAAAATAGACAACACCAGACCTGCGCCGCGGACAAGCTACCTCCCCGGCGGACACGTTGTTAAAAAGTGCCCCAATTGTAACTATGTGCATTCGATGCAGTCGCAGTGCCCGGCTTACAGAAAATCCTGCAATTTCTGCAAGAGATTTAACCATTTCTCGGCGGCCTGCCGGTCCCGTGGGAAACTTCCCCCAGCTTCTAGACAAGTATTAAACAACCTGGTACAAGTCGATAACGAGTTTGGTTCCCAGTCCTCTCTCGACACTGCCCACGACTCTGAGCCAATTAGTTCTCAAGGAGACGCTAGTGTATTCACACTCCTACACACACCTGCTCTACTCCCTGATCCATCGGTCCTCGTTACTGTCAACAATTATTCTTTCTCGGCTAAGCTCGATACTGGGGCAAAAGTCAATGTTATGTCAACAAGCCTGTTCAAAAAGATTAGACTTAATGAGCTGCTGACTGCAGACCGTTCGACTTTACATGCTTATGGGGGTGAGGTGCTGAGACCTGTGGGGAAGGCCACTTTCAATTGTGTACTGCAGAAGTTATCGTGGCCTCTCCTGTTCTATGTTCTTGACTATGACTGTGTGACTCTGTTGGGCAACTAGGCATGCCAGGACCTAGGACTGGTGTCCTTCAACCGCACCGTCAACGAAGTGCAGGTGCTGCTGGATCCGATGTCTGAGTACCCGGACCTGTTCGACAATGAGCTGGGAAAGCTACCCCTCATTTACAAGATCGCCACCGACCCAAAGGTGGTGCCTGTGGTCCGTGCACCACACAGAGTATCCCTCGCTATGAAGGATAAAGTTGAGTCAATGCTGAAGAGCATGGTCGCTATGGGTGTGCTGGAAGTGGTTAGCGAACCCACCGACTGGGTCTCCACCATGGTCGCCACCCTGAAGAAGGACAAGAACAAGATACGGGTATGCATTAATCCGAAGGACCTGAACCTCGCGATCAGGCGACCACACTACCGCATGAGAACCGTAGAAGATGTTGCAGCTCAAGTCGGCCAGGCCACGGTCTTCTCTCTCCTTGATGCCAAGAGCTCCTTCTGGCAAATACCTCTCGACAAACGCTCCTCCGACCTGACAATGTTTGCCACACCATATGGCAGATTCAAGTTCCTACGGATGCCATTTGGTATTAACTCTGCCAGCGAGGTGTTTCAGCGGTCCATGGAACAGCTGTTCGCCGGCATGCCGTGTGCCATCATCGTGGATGATATCCTAGTCTACGGGAAGAATGCCGCCGAACATGACAAGAACCTCCGCCGGGTCCTGGACCGGGCCCGACAGATCAATTTGAAACTGAACGAAAAAAAGTGCAGATTCCGTGTCTCCGAGGTGCCTTACGTCGGGCATATCTTCACTTCTAATGGTCTGAAGCCCGACCCGCAAAAGACGAATGCAATCTCCCAGATATCAGCCCCCACCGACGTCCTCGGTCTGCAACGATTCCTGGGCATGGTCAACTACCTGGGGAAGTTCATCCCCAACCTCAGTGAGCTGAGCTCGTCCCTGAGACAACTAACTAAAAAAGACACTGCCTGGTCCTGGTTTCCACAACACCAGCAGGCTTTCGAATGGCTGAAGTCTATGTTGACCAGTACCCCGACTCTAAAATTCTTCGACCTGCGCCGTACCATTGTTGTTACCTGTGATGCCTCTCATTTTGCACTAGGTGCTGCCTGCCTGCAGCTCTACGACGACGGATCGCTGTTACCGGTCTCGTATGCCTCACGGATCATGACCGACACGGAGCAACGGTATGCTCAGATCGAGAAGGAGCTCCTGGCGGTGGTGTTCGCTTGCTCCAAGTTCAAAGAATTCCTCTTCGGCAGCAAGTTCACAGTCGAAACCGACCACCAGCCTTTAGTGACTATCCACAACAAACCGATACATATTGCCCCCGCCAGGCTGCAGCGCTTGATGCTGCAGCTCCAGCGTTTTGATTTCCAAATCGTTTACAAGAAGGGCACTGAGATGCATGTGGCCGACACCCTGTCTCGTGCCCCACTAGCCTCCTGTGACCGTCACCCCTACGAGCAGGAGGACCTGCTGGTACTTAATGTCAACTTTGTCCCGACCAAGCAGCTACAGTGCCTGACCGAGCACACCGCCGCTGACCCTGCTTTGCAGCAGCTCGCAGCCGTTATCAAGCGTGGGTGGCCCGACAGACGCACCACTTTGCCATCGGGTGCCCAGCCTTTCTTCTAGTCCGCGACAAACTGGTGATCCAAGACGGGGTTATTGTCAAGGGCCACAAGGTCGTGGTCCGAGCCTCTCTCTATGATTTATACTACAATGCAGCCCACAGCGGTCATCCCGGGGTCGATGCCACCATTTCTCATGCCCAAGGGCAATTCTACTGGCCCGGTATGGCCAAATACATCAGGGACAGAGTGTCCTCCTGTCCCTCCTGCAACAACCTCGCCCCACACCAGCAGCGCCAGCCCCTTTTGCAGCAGCCGGCGCCTACCATGCCCTGGACATTGCTGGCTGCCGACATATTCGAATGGTGGGCAAGCAATTTCTCGTCCTGGTCGACTCGTACTCCAACAGGTTCGAGGTGGACATACTTCCTTCCATCACCTCCGGAATGGTCATCAGCAAGCTGCGCAGGCACTTCGCCACCTTCGGTGCCCCTGTCCGCTTGCAGACCGACAATGGCCGGCAATTCACCAGCGCAGAATTCAAGGCTTTCGCTGCCAGGTGGAACTTCCATCACTACACCAGCAGCCCTGAGTATCCACAAAGTAATGGCCTGGCCGAACGGGCTGTGCGGAATGCTAAGGGTCTGCTGGAGCAGTCCCGCCTGTCCAACTGCGATTTCTACCTGGGCTTACTTAACCTACGTAACATCTCCCGGGACCCAACCATGGGTTCCCCTGCCCAGCGTCTGATGTCGAGGATGACAAGACCACCCATGCCAATCGCCCAACAGGCCCTGCTACCCAAAGTGCTCGAGCCTGCCACTTTCCAACGGCGGATTGACCAGAAGCATGAGGGTCAACGACGGTCGCATGACAAGTCCTGCCGCCCGCTGTCGCCTTTACTGCCCGGGCAGGTCGTTCGGATGCAGACTACCACCGGCTATTCCTGCCTCGCGACCGTGGTTGGTGTGGCTGACTCTCCCAGATCTTACCTGGTGGACTACGATGGAACTGTCTATCGTCGGGGCCGTCAACACCTGCTGGCTGTGAACGAGCCGAAGCCCGCACCTGCGGGTCCTTATGCTCCTCCATTGCCGTTCCAGTCTGTCACTGCCGATTACCCTGCTGTTCCCCGCATGCCGCTGACCCTTCGCCTGCCGCGTTCTCCTCCTGCTTTGCCGCCTGGTTTTGGCCGGGTTGCTTCACCTCCTAAAAGTTCACCTCCCCCTCCTGCCTCTCCAGCTTCGACTGCGCTTGCTCCTGCTTTAACTTTCTCGCCTGCCTCCACTACGCCTTCTCTTCTTTCCGATGGGGGGGGAAGGCGTTGTACGCACGGCTCGGGTCGCATTGTCAAGCGGCCTGTTCGTTACGGCGACTTTACTTAAACTCGCATGCTTTGTGCAATTACACTGCCACGGCCCTAATTCTATTTTGATTTCTAAGGGGAAGGATGTGGGTGGTTCATGCATGCAACCAATAATATAGCTACCTCAGTACCACTAACCACGCCTTAGTTATCAAGTATAATAACTCTCTCTATCTCTCCCTCCCTCTCTTTGTTCCAGCACGGTTATAGACTGCAAGCAGTCAGTGCTGGAATGTGTCTAACCTGAGTGATCATTAAACAATAAGTAAAGTTACAAGTGTGTCAGACTTAACTTCTTTACAAGTTCAGTTTAGTTTATTGTCAAGTGTACCGAGGTACAGAGATAAGCTGTTGTTGCGTGCTAACTAGTCAGTAGAGAGACAATACATGATTACAACTGATCCATTTACAGTGTATAGATACATGATAAGGGAATAACCTTTAGTGCAAGGTGAAGCCAGCAAAATCCGATCAAGGACAGACTGAGGGTCACCAAAGAGATAGACAGTAGTTCAACACTGCTCTCTGGTTGTGGTAGGATGACTGCTTGGGTGACAGACTCATGGAGCAAATTGCCTGCACTTTGAAGAACCTGTGATTTCTCTATCATTAATAAAGAGCAAAGGTCAAACATTCTGCTGTACCAGTTTAGCATTCAGTTGATGAAGATTCCATTGTCAAAAAAGATCAAACCTATCTTGAGTTTTGAAAACATTATGAAGCAATAACATTTGTAATGTCAACTAAATCAACTATTGGCCTTCCAATCAGTCTGCATGCCCAAATTACATTCACAATTAGTGTTTTAAACACCAGTTGACGTTGTCAGCCAAAGCTTTGCTTCTTATTCTTTGAACTTATCTTAATGTTAAACACAAAAGAACGGTAAGTTTATTTACTCTTGGTCCGCATTTAATGCAGCAATTCCCTTATATTTTGTTGTTGTAATTAGATACTCTTTCAACAAGAAAGCTTGAAATATTTTTTTAATTTATTTGGTATTAACTTTAATGAAATTAACTGTTCATCCACCATCCTTTCATGTTTTAATACTCTGCTTATTTCACTGCTATCACTTAACCACCCACAGGCATCACTGATAAACTATTTGCGGAAAGCTTGCAAGCCAGTTTTTCTATTACTATTTATCTTTAATTTGCTTATTAGCAGCTCTTCATTTTTCAAGTGAATTTGTTCCAGAAAATCTATTCTAGTTTCGCATATTTTTTTAAAACTGCTTTGTTGAATCAAATCTGTTAGCTCCCTATTTAATCACCTTAAAATTATTCTCTTAATTCTCGATAGAAAATAATTTGTTAAACTTTCCCCGAAGGCCTATTCTTCCGACGATAATTTCAGCTAGACGCAAATTTCCAATCAATCTTTTTTGATGTTTATTCCAATTGTAGGTTGATTTTTTAATTATATGAGATGAAATAAATATTTTAAAATGTGTGATTTTTTTTGTTATTTTAATAAATTTCAGGTTGTTTTTCTCCCCAGGGAAAGTTGCTTTTAACTTGATTTAGGAGATTTTTATTCAATGGTTCAATATTGTCATATAAGGTACAGTAAAATTCGATTTACCGTACAGCCATACCAGAAAAAAGTAACAAGCCACACAACTACATAAATGTTAACATAAAGATCCACGACAGTGTATTCCACATTCCTCATTGTGATGTAAGGCAATAAAATCTAATCTTCATCCCTCTTTATTCTCCTGCTGTCAGGACAGTCAGACCGTCCACAGTCGGGGCGATCGAAGCTCCCGCGATCGGGGCATTCGAAGCTCCTGCCGTTAGAGCTTCCAAAGCCGATTCCTAACCAAGGAATCGCGAGTTCCACGATGCTAAAGTCCGCAGGGTCCCGCAGTTGGAGCTCCAAGGTCAATCCCCAACAGGGACCGCCAGCTCCACGATGTTATGTCCTGCAGGCTCCTGCGATTGGAGCTCCCAAAGTTGATCCCCAGCAAGAGGTTGCCAGCTCCTCGATGTTAGCCTGCAGTGTGGATGGAGGCTGGTATCACATCTCCGTCGAGGTAAGAGGTTAAAAATAGTTTTATTCAATCCCATCCCTCACATAATACAAAGCTAAAGAACACTAAAACATATATTTAACACATACTAAAAAACAACAAAGGAAAAAAGGATGACAGACTGTTAGTGAGGCAGCCATTACAGCGCCACCCAGTGGTATTGATAGATCTTTTACCTATCACTCCTGTTGCAATCAGACAATTCCCGGCCTAGATGCATTACACTATCTATTGGAGTTAATAATCACTAATTCTTATCTTTCATTGCAAATTTTAAATTAATTATAATTTTATCAACATTACTTAATAATTATCTCCTATAAGCAGCTGAGCATATCCTGAAATAAGTTAAACCAAATCTTATGGAGACTTGAATATGTCCTGTTTCTTTGATATTGGAGAACCCATCTATCAACTTTAACTGAGAAATGTATTTGCATGTGAACAAATATCCTAAAATAGCCCAAAAAGACACAAAGGGCTGTAGTAACTCAATAGGTCAGAGCATCTTGGGAGAACATGGATATGTGATGTTTTGGGTTGGGACCCTTCTGTAAGATTGAAGGGCTCCGACTTGAAACTTCACCTATTCATGTTCTCCAGAGATGCTGCCTGACTCGCTGGGTTAGTTAGACACTTTTTATGTAAACTAGCATCTGCAGTTCCTTGTTTCTATACTTAATGGCAATAGAGGGACATGGACAGAACCTGGTGGGTGTTTGACAGTTTGTTCTGATGGTGTTAGAGTGTAACTTCAGTGCACACATCTCATGCATTGACGAGCATTTTAGCAGTGCCAGTCACAATGTTTCCCATTAGCAATATTAACATAAAGTAATTTCCAAAGATAGACACGAAAATCTGGAGTGACTCAACGGGACAGGCAGCATCTCTGGAGAGAAGGGATGGGTGGCATTTTGGGATGAGACCCTTCTTCAGCTAATTAAACTAATTTAGAGTCAAAGCGTCATCATAGAGTCATGGAGTAGTACACCATGGGAACAGGCCCTTCAACCTAACTTGTCGATGCCAGTCAAACTGGGATATTTTAGCTAGTCCCATTTGCCTGCCTTTGCCCATGTTCCTCAAAACCTTTCCTATCCATGTACCTGCCCAAATGTCATTTAAATGTTGTATTGTAACTGCCTCAAATATTTCTTCTTACAAAGGAAAGGTCTTTAACAATTTCCAGCCCACAACTGCAATGAGATTGCTAGAAATGGCAATGACTTTCAAGACTTACGAGATACAGTGCAGAAACAGGTTCTTTGGCCCACCGAGTCCACGGTGACCAGCGATCAAACCGCACACTAACACTATCCTGCACACTAGGGACAACTTTACAGCTGACCAAAGCCAATTAACCTACAAGCCTGTACGTTTTTTGGAATGTGGATGGAAACTGGAGCACCCGGAGAAAACCAGCATGGTCACAGGGAGAACGCACAAACTCCATAGAGACAGCACCCGTGGTCAGGATCAAATTAAGGTCTCTCCTGACTCTCATAAAGTAGCTGAAACATCGGTCATCCTAGGCAAGACCTTCTGTCCATAACAAAGTCATCAAGTTCAAACCAACCTGCCTTCTATTGACTCCATTTATTCCTCACGGTGCCTCGGCAAGGCCAGCAACACAGTCAAGGGCAAGTCGCATCCTTGCCACTCCCTCTTCTCCCATCAGGCAAAAGATATAGAAGTGTGAAAATGCACACCTCCAGATTCAGGGACAGTTTCTTCCAAGCTGTGATCAGGCAACTGAATCATCCTATCACAACTAGAGAGCACTGATAAACTACTATCTACCTCATTGGTAATCCTTGAACTATCTTTGATCGGACTTTACTGGCTTGACCTTGCACTAAACGTTATTCCATAATCATGTGTCTGTACACTGTAAATGGATTAATTGTAATCATGTATTGTCTTTCTGCTGACTGTTTAGCATGCAACAAAAGCTTTTCACTGCACCTCGGTACACGTGACAATAAACTAAACTGAACTGAACTTAACTGAGAATAAACAGTGACAGAAGGATGGAAACAATGGAACAGTGATACTCTGAGGAATTAGGTTTCTGATTATTTCATTATCATTCATGGGTAGCTGATATTTTGATCATCCCTCACTGTTACTGAGAGTCATCAGGAACCACCTCACTGACAGGTTGCAATATGACTAATGAGCAAACACCAACATTATTGTGTAGGAAGGAATTGCAGATGCAAAGGACAAAGGACAAAGAACATTTATTGTCACATACACCAATTGGTGCAGTGAAATTTGAATTAGCATGCAGCACACAAATAAGATAAACACAACACTAT